>NW_028324310.1:2487500-3087500 GCF_058129835.1 Hydra viridissima
CTGCTGAGTTTTATTTTGTTTTGGTCCTTTCAACGTATTTTAACTTAAGAGTAGTTTGAACTTGATCTATACTTACTAACTAAAAAAGGTTAATATCAACTCGTATTAAAATACCTGTCGACAGCTCTGAAATAATCCTTTCACTTTTCAAAACTCTAACACCTCTGAGTAGCCATAAAACCGTATTACTGAGGTAAATAGCCCCTGCAAGACTACTGATATAATGCGGTGAATCACGCATAGTTCACAAAAAAGTTAAATTTATTTAAGCAGAAATATAATTTAAGAAGTTTTTCGAGTGTCCGGCAGATACCCGGGAGTCCGGCAGATACCTGGGAGTCCAGGAGGTACTCAGGAGAAATTAACTAAAAGCCTTGCGAATAATTGTCCAAATTCTGTAATTAAAAAAAAACACTCCTTTTATCCTAAGCTCCCTCCCTTTTGAAAGTTAAGACAAGTGGAACTTAAAGCGAACAAATAATCTAAATACGAAAGGGAGGAGAAAATAAATGTTAAAATTAAAAAACTTGCAGCTTTTTTCTAAATCTTTCGTCATTAGTTTTTTTTTGCAAATGTGATTATATAAATTTGACACCTAAGTTCTGTATGTAATAAAGTAATTTACAGTTATTTAGAGTGAATTTTGAAAAGCTTCTCCACCCTTGTTAATCAAATGTTTTTTTCTGTTCCATTTACAAACTGTGTTTTCAATTCTTCATAGTATTCCACCAGTTGAGTCAAACAGGTATTCAACGTTTGGAGATGTTATCTTACTACCAAGTTCTTCCTCCATTAACTATCAGAGAATCTTCTCAGGAATGGGGCAGTTGATAGCTTGTAGCAGTGGCGTATCTAGGGTAGGGCAGGCAGGGTACGTGCCATGGGCACCAGCCTGAAAGGGGCGCAAAAGAGGCTTGGTTGCGATACAATAAGCGAGAATTATATAAAATAAATTAAGAAATAATATATCATATAAAATAAATATATTATATAAAATAAAGTTTGTGTCATCATTTATTAAAAAATTGTAATTAAGCACTTTATGTGGGGGAAGAGGGGCGCGAGATCGGTGTTTGCCCCAGGCGCTATTTACCCTAGGTACGCCACTGGCTTGTAGTTTTGTAAAAGCCTTCACTGAGAATATTTATTGTACTTTGACAACATTTCAATTCCTTTTTCCACAACTAACAATGCTTCTATCAGAAATAGTTTTAATTGTATTCCATAAGTTTTATTTATTAAGAACATTGGCAGTTCTTTAAACGCAGTGTATCCTACTTTTTCAATTTTTTTATGTTGAATTCAAAAATATTGTTTATTTTGATATTAAAAAAATTGCAATCGACTTGAAAGTAGTTTTGAAGAGCATCATGCACAAAATTCTTTTTTTTCTCGTTCTTCACCTCTTTGATTTTAAAACTAATCAGCTTTTTTATTTGCCGAGTTTTAGCTCTCTCTATAACACTTTTTTTTTCTAAATTAGTCAAAAGTTAATCAAGTTTTTGTTCATATTTTAGAACTTCTATCTGATATACATTTTCCTCTTTGTGTTTGCCATCGAAATGTGGGGACCGATGTTCTACCTGAAACGTTTCAAATACTTCTTCTCTTAAATTAATAGCTTCTTCGAAGTTAGCTCATAAAATGCAGCTTGACTTGCATTTAAGACGTCCGTACCATTACGTGA
This sequence comes from Hydra viridissima, assembly GCF_058129835.1. Lineage (NCBI taxonomy): Eukaryota > Metazoa > Cnidaria > Hydrozoa > Anthoathecata > Hydridae > Hydra > Hydra viridissima. The sequence continues at coordinate 2,489,188 of NW_028324310.1, forward strand.
CAGTTGTTTTAATATTTAAAAAGTGTTTAGTTTACTAAACACCTTTTCAACAATCAACTACAGTTGATATTCTTGTGCATATCACTACCTACAGGCACACAGTCGTCAGATATTGATGGCGAGGGTGACTCAGCAAGTAGAATTTGTCTTTTTGAAATTTAAATTTTCTCACTTGCAACTTAACATTTTGAGTTTCCCACATCTTCTTGTGGACTGAGGAGCCTCAAACATTTTGCGGGCCTCAAACTTTTCACCACTTTTAAAACTTTTTTTGAAAATATTTACGTAATTAATATCTATTCTGGCTTTTGAACTTTTATTTTGATGATATAAAGTTAGGGTTTTAATTTTGAAAAACGGTGTCGTTCGATTTTATAGTTCGATTTTGTTCGTGTTTAATGTTAATGGCCGTAAGACCAGAGTGTTTATGTAAAGTAATATCAAGAGAAGAAAAAATGACAAGTCACTTGTTTGTGATAAAAAATATTTTAATGAAAAAAACTGAGTAAATAGAAAATTGGTAAATTGTAAATAAAGTATACTGCTTTTTTTATTTTAATGAGAAAAACCACGTGTTTTTTTAATGACACAAATATTCTTTTTAAGCAACAATTTTTCAGAAAAAATAAAGTTTTGTTATGAGCTACCAAAAACAGAATAAGTAATAATCCGAAAATGTACTTGAAAGAGTTGTTTGTTGGGATATTTGAGACTAATTGTTTCAATACTATTTAGTTTATTAATATGTTTTGAAAATTTACCTGAGTCCAAGCTCATTTTCACGAATAGCAGATTTATTAAAAGGCTTAGAAAAATGAAGGTCTTTTTCATTCTTTTTAGATAAAAGTCTTTCATTTATAATACCGGACAGCATTTATTTTTAAATGAGGCAAAATATTATAACCCTTATACACTAATCATCACGATTGAAGAAACATCTAGTTTAAGATATTTTAATGCTGCAATAGTAGCTGTTGCAAAAATCGCTTCACCAGAAAGTTCTTATCTTTTTTATTACAGTAAAATAAAGCAGAACTAAAAAAGATGTCACTTGGATACAGCATAGTCAGGTTGCCAAAATATTTTAAATGTTGGCTGCCAACCTTGTTTTCTTTCTTAATGTAATTCAAAAAAAAATTTGGCTTCATGGAAACCAGCATTTTGCTAACTTTTCGATACATCGAGGTCTAATTCATTGCTGGCCTGATTTACATTTAGATTTGCTAAGTAGCAGTGTTGATAAATAAAAACGGTCGAACCGTCTTGGTAAGTCCTCGTTTAAATCAAATACTTTCATTTTCCCTCAGAGAAAAAGTGTTTATTGCGGGATCTTCGTTTCCTTAAAAATAATAATGTTTAAATTAGAGATAAAACAATCGACGAGGTCGACGTGTTTCGAAATTGTATAAAACTTAATTAGACGGTTTTCAAAGTCGTATTATCTCGAATAAAATATATTTTCGCGGTTTTCAAAAACGTGAAAAGTTGTTTCAAGTTTCAAACTACTTTCAAATTTGCTTTCAAAAATATAACTGTTTTCGAAATCATTTGTGTAAATGAATGCGTACAAAAAGTAAACAAACGAAATTCATAGGACTTCATTCAGATTTTAAGTTCAATGACGTCAAGTTCAAGTTCAATGACTTCAATTTCAAGCTCTAAAGGCTATACTTTAAAATAAAGTGGAGTGATAAGTGATAACTAGTATGTGGCTGTGCTAATACTAATATACTCTTTCCTTCCAGTCTCCTCGACTCCTACTCTATCCCTCAGATTTGGAACAAATTCTAATCAATGAGAAGCTATCCATGTTCACGTTTAAAGACTTACTGATTTAAAGTGAAGGGGTAGTTAAGTGAAAGTTGGGAAAACAAGTTGGGTAGTTAAGTTAAGTGAAAACAATTTGGTGCTAGTACACTCTGCTCTTCTAAGTTTTAATTTACAAATGATAAAAAGGTGAAGCATACTCTTCAGTAACATTACAAAAATACAGAATATAAAAAAGATACGCTAAGACCTTTATTTAATTACCATTCCAGCTTCCAATTCATCTTATGCCTCTTCAACTTTGTTCTCATTGACAGCTTCTGCCTCATCTCGTGTCTTTTGATTCTAACGCAAATCGATATATTCATTTTTGTAGTTGGACCGCAGGTGACCACTGAAGGTTGATGTTAATCCAAAAGTTTTCTTAGGTCCTTCTTGCAGATGTTGCACACACCATAGGCCTTATGTCCCCTGTAAGCCTTCAAAAAGTACTGCCAAATCAGCGAGCGATGTTGGCGTATTTATTGGATGTATTACAATAACAAAAAATGGTGTTAAACAACATACACAAAGTCATAAGGTTTTCAAATTCGTTAAATATGTTATAAACAAATTTATACAATTTTCGTAACCGTACAAATTTAATTTATAACTTTTTTCGGGTTTCAACATCGTTTTAATTTAAGTTTTAAGTCAGTTAAAAAATAAAGTTACAATTTTTTACGGATTTCAATTGTTCAATTATTTTTCTCTCGAAGTTTAGAGGATTTCAACATCGTTTAATTTAAGAAACGTCGCCAACCTGACGGCTTTCAAAGTTGAACGAAAAATATTCGAGTTTGAAAACCTTAACTCGATTGTTTTATTCCTACTCTGTATGTTTCTTTAAAAAAGTAATGTTTAAATAAGTTTTATCTTCACATATCAAAATGCTTTGATTAAGTCTTTGCACTGATGGCCTCATATATAACTTGATTCAAACAACTATCTGGTCTGCTGCGGTCTCATTGATTGAATAGCCATAAAAAGAAATTATTATATAAACTCTTTCACCGAAAGTAATTTTAATCAAGAGCAGTTCGCAGTATCGTTAATTAATATTTACGCAGGTATAAACTTTCGTTATTGCTTTTGATACAAATCAGCAGTGAAAACCATTGTTCTGGACAGGAATTAGCAGAGGATCATGGATATTCCAATTATCAGGGCGTTTTTAGCTCTCAACACGTTATAGTTAAACTCATATTCTTAATGAAATCAAAATCGCGAGGTAAAAGGCGGAATTCATTTCATTTCAATCCCGCGAGGTGCAATTTTCCTGCATTTTTTATTTTACTAAGAATCGTAACTATTATTAAATCGTGAAATATGTTAATATGTCAAAAATGATGAATAAAAAGTTGTTAAAAAACCGGTAAAAAAATTTCAAATTCAAATGAACCCATGAATGATCAATATTTGCTTTATTTAATAATATCAACGATTTTTTGTCTCTAGTTCTCTGAGCATTACGTAATTACGGCTTAAGTATTGAAATATAATACTTAGGCGTTTTTTGCAAATTCAAAATGGAGAATATTTATGAAACAAGCGCAGTTAACGATACACAAGGAATATCAGATAGTTTAGATGGAATTATTGGTTTAACAATACCAATATGTATATCGGAAAAGAACACGATTAAAAACGAAAACCTAAAAAAAAAACCAATAAATATAGGTTTAAGTAAACCAAATTTCGTTTATGAGTTTGAAAAATTCTCAGAAGAAAGTCAATTTTTTTTTAACAAACATTTCATTAGTAATGCTGCGGGTGATCCGTTTACAAATAGCACTGATGAAGTATATGAAAATCTGCAGTGCGCTGTAATTTTTTTGGACGATGTCGACAAAAACGATTGTGTTGCTGCAACCATAGAGGATAACTTTTTATATGTTAGCTTCAATTGTGGGTTTCCAAAAAACATCCCAGAAAAAACCAGAGAAAAACTTGGAAAGAGTCCTTTTGATTTATATTGCTATATGGTAACTCATAATAAAACATACTCAGAAGAGATTAAAGATCTGAAATATAATACGGATAAATTGCAACATAAAAAGATAGACAGCATTATAGACGCTTTAAAAGACAAGGACGAAACAAAATATAACGAGTTAAAAAAAAACTTACCTCTAGAATATTTCAAGCACTTTCAAAATTTAGAAAGTTATTGCAAAAAAATGAAAACATATTTTGAAGCAAATGATTTAGATATTAAAGTTCTGCCAAATCCAGAAAAAGTGCATGCAGAACTTGTCATTTTGGAAAAACTAAAGGCAATACGTAATAAAAACCCGTCTAAGAAACGCTGCTACATTGCTACTACAAAACTCCTATGTGAATTTTGCAGGATCGTCATCGAGTATTTTAATAGTGATCTAAACCTTATTTACAAAGGCTCTCACAGGAGAATATATGCTGGTCCACACTGGAAAGTTCCAGCTTTTCTCCAAAGTTATGACAACCTTTTTGAAAGGTTGTATGAATGTTTGTATATTTGTGCAAACAAGATGTATAAATCAGATGAACATGGGAATTTGGTGGTGGATAGAGAAAAACTTGGTTGTAATATAGAAGAGACTCATCATGGTCGGTTTGAAAAGATGAAAAGTCTTTTGAAACGCGAAGATACTAATACCGATGTTCCAGTGCTTCCAAATTATCCTAAATTAGGTATTACATTATAGATATTTAAACAATTTTTGCATAGAACTGCTTGTATATAAAATGAATCTGCTAAAAAAAAAAAAACCTGCTAAAAAAAAAAAAAAACTTGCCAAAAAAAAAAAAAAAAAAAAATCTGAAAAAAAAAAAAAAAAGTAACCTACAATATAAAAATTATATGATATTAGTATTTTGTAATTATATGTATATTATATATGTTGCAAATATATGTATATCGTATATTTTGTAATTGTATTTTCACATTAAGACAGTCAATATTCTTAAACTACACACCGTAATGTGAGGGTAAAGCACCAATCAAAGTATTACTAAATTTAATGCTAACAGTTAAATTAAACATTATACGTTGCAATACAAGTTATAAATCATTATGAAAGTGTTTTTTATCAATAAAGTATAAGATTTGTTACGAAATACGTTTATAAACTAATAGAACAAAAAGAAAGTTTTTTAAACTAAAGACAATGGAATTGAAACCTTTTCCAGATGTTGTAACATCTCTGTTGCAGTTGGTCTCTTGTTTTTCTAGATTCTTAAATGAGATGTTCTTTTTTTTGTTGGGTTTTTTTTTTTGAAGACGTGCAAAAACCAAATGCGTCTTAACTACGGCTAAAAAGTAAGAGAAAGCTGGATTTTGACTCTGTTAAACTATATGACTGGGCAACTTTCAATCACTACTGGTAGTTTTAAATTAGACAGTCCAGATATGGAGAAAGTTTACAAACACAGAATGTACTTGCACGTTATATTTTCGAGTACCTCTGAGAATCTTCATGAAAGTCACAGCAAACACCCTTTATTCCAAGGACTGGTCGTTTCAAAACATTAACTTAGTGAGTTCCAACGGTAACTTAGTGAGTTCCAACGATTACGCAATTGTAAACTAGGAAATTAGTAGACTGAGTTTCTAAAAACTTCCTTCAAAACGAAGAAACAAACAGCTTTTTCCAAAAAATGAAGAGAATTCAATTATTTACACTCTAAACCCTCAATTTTACCTAAGTCTCGGGAAGAAAACTTACTCATGAAGAAAATTCACCGAGAAATGAAATGCCATCAGGATAAATGGATACAGCTGTATATAGAACTTAATACAGAGCTACATGCAGCTATGACAACATAGCTGCATGTAGCTCTGTATTAAGATCTATATACAGAGCTACATGCAGCTATGTTGTCATAGCTGCATGTAGTTATTGTATCCGCAGAAGAAAAATAGCTTTAAAGTTTATTTCTCTTTAAACTGAATAAGTGTAAGAAATTACCATATTTTGTGGAATTTAAGTAGTTAACATATGAAATTTTCATATAAATTCATGAAAAAGTAAGAAAATGTTGAAAAACAATGTGAAGAAGAATAGATAAACAAAACATTGGTAAAAAGACCTCAAAAACTTCGTTAAATCAAGGACCATAAAATAGCAAGGATGAATTGCAAAGTCCTGGTTTCTGAATTTCCAAATTGAAGGTTTCATTCAAACTGTGTATTTATTAAAGTTTTAGAAAGTATAAAAATAAGAGGAGAATATAGTTACAGTTTTTATAACTTTACCCCAAATGGGATTTAGCTAAAAATTGTATTAGGCCAAAAAGAGTACAATTTTTTTTACAGTTTTAGCGCACCGTTCAAAAAAGAAATGTGGTAGGAGTTAAGTATCATATTAATCACCAGATTATTTTTTTGTCATAAAACATTTCTGTTTAACAGCTTCAGTTTTAAGATACGGAAAATCAAGGTAATGGGAGAAATCTTTGTAGTTTTGTAGCTTCACGTAAATTTTCAAAATTGTGCAATAGATTGGAGAAATCAATTCCCATGACTTTACTGTTGTAGTCAACGATGCAGTTCTTTAAGTTCATTGCATATTGATGATGGTCTTTTGAGCACTTATACCTTTTCCAAAGTTGTTGAAAAGTGTGATGTAGAGCTTGTGTGGCTTGTTCACTAAACATTCCCAGTGAGCAATTTTTTTTCTTGATGAACAGGCTCAGCAAGCACACAACGTTGAAACAACGTTGAAATAACGTTGATGGACGTTGATCAACGTTATTTCAACGTTGTCTCAACGTTGTGTGCTTGCTGGGGGCTGACATGGAAAAAGACAGAATGCACTTTTGATGTAACAGGTAAGTCAAGACTTGAAACTGTCTTTGAACAGCTGAATTTTTAACCCATACTGCTTATCTAGATGGTTTCCAAAGCATGCTTCAACAACAAAGTTGAGCTTTTTCAACAAATAAATTAATCCAATAGCACTGAAAGTTGAAAGCTTTTTAAACCCTTTTTTGTGTGTGAACTAGGAAAGTGATTTTTACAAAACATCGACGTTTGATTTTCCTGTTAATAACGAATAATATTAAATAAAATGTAGAAGTTCCTTTTTAGTTTGCATAAATACAATTCTTTATGCGTTTAAAACAGCGAAAGTTTATGGTGTAACAAATTTATATTCATATAATGCTTGTTATTTTTAAAGTTTCATGTAAAAAAGTTGAAACGAAACGTCTTGATAGTTTGAAACTAAGTAATGCACGTATGAATTTAAAATAAGGTAATGCACGTATGAATATTATTATTGGTATTGAAAATACACGTTGGGTATTGAAAATATTTTCTGAAATCTTACAACTTTTAAGATCTAAATATTAAAATCATTTTTTATTCGATTCATTTCAAATGGCTGATATAAGTTTGTAGTTAATTCGTTATTATTCGTCACTCACGGAAAATCAAAACCTCGATACTAAGGGTCTGCGTCTCGTTATTTTTTTAAATCGAGACGAGACGATCCTAAAAGCTTTGTCCCGATTAGCGATAAATATCGAGACAATTTTCAATTTTCACTCGAAATCCAGGACGATACCGAGACGAGACGAGATGTCCCGGACAAAATAGAAGCTTCACAATTTCCCGGAATTTACATCTTTTTAACGGGACATAACGAGACATAACGAGACATAACGAGACATAACGAGACATAACGAGACATACTAGTTAATCCTTAATGTGAAATTTAGTATTCTGCTGGGGGGCTTGGCCATTACAACTGTTTTGGTTACTTTATCGTAATTAAACTATTTACCGAGGCTTAACAAGACAAATAAAAATTGAAATGAAAATTTGCATGTGTTTCATTTATTTTATTTGTGATTGCTGTACTGTAATGCACATTAACTAAATTTTATTGGCAATAAATAAAAGTTTTTAATTACAAACTTTGTCAAACAATTCATTTACTTGTGTCACTAGTTGAAGGTGCATCAGTTGGAGCTTTGGATGGTCCAGCAAAAGGAGCTGGAGCAGAACTCCTTGAACTGGTGATTAATGGCGTAATACCTGGTACATGAGATGTTGTAGCAGTAGAGATTCTAGAGGAGGCCGTACTTGCTCGTGACATCGGCTGACTTGGCAGTCTTGGATTAGACTGAATCTCAACCACATCATCTGATTCAACAACATTGGCTTGATCACTCTCTTGAGGCAACAAATCTGGAAGGAAAATTACAAAATTTATTTAAACTGAGCAAAATTTCAGTTTGAAAAGAATTTAAAAGTTTAAAGTTAAAACAAGAAACATAGAAGCAATAAATGGATGTGGTAAAATTTAAGATTTTACTAAAGGCAAAAATAAAGTTAAGATCTCTCTTTAGAATTTTTGTGAATGCCCTACCAGGATCTTTGTCATCTTCTGAGGTCAGTTTCCAGGACTTGATTTGAACAAAGTTCTAGTTCTGTTGGATATAGAGCAACTTTTCAACAATTTCCGGCTGAAGCTTGGTCCTTTTGTGAGTGACTATGTTTCCTCCTGCAGAGAAGGCCCTCTCGGAAGTGGCCGAAGATGCTGGAATTGCCAGGTAACGCCGTGCTGCTTCAGCCAAAAGAGGTAAAGTCATTCCATGTTTTTTCCAAAACCCAAGAACATTTTCCTGGGCCTCTTTCATTGGCCAGGGATGCATATTCTTGTAGACATCCCATTCCTTGGCAATGTCGGACTTGTCCAAAATTGCTGTATGTTGAGAATGAAATTCAATCACGTCTTGAGCCAACGAATCTGTTTCCTCCTCCAAGTTTGCAGTGGCCGTTGGTTGATCCATGATTTTGTTGAGCCATTCACGATGATTGGTGTGGTTTTCAACCAAGTACTTGTAGGTTTTATCATAGGTTCCAAATTTTTTGGATGCTACACCCTTGTAGTAAGGATTAAGGAGATGACCAACACCAAGAAACATGGTATGAGCGCCAGCATTGGGAAACCTTTTATCAGGCTTGGCTGAAAAAGTTCTTAAAAAAGATTTGCTTGTGTCTGACAAATCATCCTTGATCAATTCAACCCTGTTGATGTGGTGCTGTAAATTGTGGAGACCACCAACAACGATGTGTAGAGTTGGCTTTTTATCTGCACTAAGTCTCTCAGATGTCTTTGCCAACAGTTTGAGAGTAGGCAACAGTTCCTCAAAGATTTTAAACTCCAATTCAGAGGGCACAAGAGATGCAACATCTGCTGGGTCAATGCCTGGCCTTGCTTTTATTGCCAAAAGAGGTTCTTTCATGTCAAAGACACTCTGCACACACATGTATGTAGAATTCCAGCGAGTGTTGTTGGGAGTGATGAACTTTTTGTAGACCAACTCTGTAACATTTTCCTTTGAATCGGTTTCCATGGCAAGACGAATGTCCCTGTTCATAGCTGCAATTTCGGCCTTGATTCTTTCATTCGCCAAATAACACTTGTGCGTCTTTTTTGCTAGCCTGTGAGCACAAGTGATTGCATGATCTACTGTTGTGGTGGCATCGACAGTGTCCTTGATGGCCAAATTCAAGGTATGGTCCACACAAAGCAAAGAATCGTCAATAAAAGTGCACTTTGGAATTGCAGCTTTGACATTTGCAGCATTATCATGAGTTACGACAACTGAAACAGTTCCTGATGCAGGTAGATCGGCAACAACCCTAAAAAGGTAACAAAAAATTACAGCAAACTGAAATGTCTAGTATTGTCACAGTATGGTACTTTATGTCTAATACAAACACTAAAATAACTAACTTTCCTTTGCACTAAATATAAACGTGCATAATGACAAGATCAGGCATATCACTTTAACTGTTGAACACAATTAACTTAACTCATGTAAAAAAGTACATTTTGTAATTTAACTTACTTGTCGATCTTTTTGGCAATCTTGTCTGCTGTGTGCCTCTCACTGAACGGACTGACAGAAACAACAAACTTGTTCAGGGTCCACTCCTTGTCAATGTAATGAACAGACAATGATTGGTATGGATCAAAGTTCCTTGAAGTCCAAATTTCCGTGCTCAGAGCCATTCCCGGACTTTCCAGTAGATCAGTTTCCAAAACTTTATCCACAGCCGTCTTGACATTGTCATACAACAAAGGCAGCTTGTATCTAGAATAAGTTGTGGCAGCCTTGATTTTCAGCTTTGAATCTAAGTAGTGCATAAACTCCTTGAAAGGTTTTGCCTCAACAAAGCTGAATGGAAGATTCATCCTTGCCAGAAGTTTCATAATTTCCAAGTCGCCTCGAAGTTGCTTTGGATCTCTGGATTTGTACTTCAGACGCTGACTCAGTCTTGCCTGGCTTGACTTGCGCTCAATAAGACAATCAGGCATGGAAAGTCTTCTTTTCTTAATGGAGCGGTTGAGAACTTGAGGAAATTTTTCGCCTGGAAAAAATCTTAAAATAGTTTAGTATTGCTAAGTATCGTTATGCTGAGGTAAAAAAAAAAAATTTGTGCGGTACTGGTTGCTAATTTATTAATTTGGGGTATAAATTGAGTATTAACTTATTAAAATAAGTCATAAAAAGAGGTTTTTTCTTTTGGGATTAAAAAGACAATACACAAAAACGTTTATTTCAATAAAGAGTTTAAAAAAATCATTGCAATATCTTTTTAAAATAAAGTTGCTACAAGCAACTTCATTTTACACTTTTAACTCACCTCTTTGTGGCTCATTAGTCTCATCTTCATTATAGATATTTTCAAGTTCGTCTAAGGAGGCCAAATCAGAATCTCTCTTGTGGACGGCTTTATGTTTCTCCAGCTCTTTAAACTCACGAGGATGGACACGAAGTAGATGCTTACGCATGCCAGATGTGTTACCATCATTGACCTTGTAAATATTGCCACAAAGCTTGCACCTACCATTGGCCTGGCTTATACCACGGTCATCATGGGTTTCGTCTGTTTTTTGCTCCTCATAAAATTTCCAGATATGACCTTTGCTTCGTGGCATCTTGCAGACTGATTGACAATTTGACTTTGACTATACTCAGACAGCGCCGGATGTAAAAGTCTCACTAAAAATTTGAAGAATAAATTAAAATCCAGGAGCAAAATGTTGACGTGCCCACTCTCCAGAGAGTACTGGTATAGCCTTGCCATTTCCCGAAAAATGAAACTATGTTACGCGGGCCCTAAAAAGTTAGGACAATTCAACTAACGACAGTTCAACTTTACTATACTAATTTAGTAACTCACTAATTTCACAAAATTATTTTTTTTTTAATTAAAATATGCATAACATTCAAAATTGGTATGCCTTATATTATTTGATGTCTCTGTTTTTCTTTTATTATCAAAAAATATCAAATATTTTTACCTACTTTAGTGCACAGATGGTCCAAGAAAGACACTTTGATGCTTTTAGCATTAAATTTCACTAATATATAAAAAGAGTTATAATATATAAGTTTAAACTTTTTGGTTATTGAAAAACTTTTGTAATTGCTATTGTTTTTGTTGTGAATGATTTGCATTTTTTAACAGCAAATTTATTCTGCCAGCCATACAATTACGGAACACGTATGAAAACTTGTGAAAACACTTATGTGTTTATGTGTACACTTGTGAAAACACTTATGAAAAGGCCAAGTCTGGCCCTTAATGTTACTGCCAAGTTGTCTTGGCAGCCAAATGTAACCAAATCTGCCCAACTGCCCATTAATAATCAAGGATTTAACTTGTTCACCCTTAATCCACGCGTTCGGAATGTCTCGTATGTCTCGAATCGTTGTGACATGTCTTGTTTTGTCACGTATCTTAATAGAATGTCTCGTATCGTTATGCCACGTCTCGAATCGTTATGGCATGGATATGGTGTTAATATATAATTGAGGCAAATAGATATAAATATCTATGTCTCAATGATATATATTAACTAGATGTCTAATATCAAAAAAATTCCGTATGAAAAAGGGAAGCAAGATTTTAAAGTTTTTAAACCCGCTTTATTTAAACTGGACAATTAATAAGTCCTTGTTTAGCTTTGTTTTTATGATTGCGTCATTTCTGGCTGGCAAAACAAACTTGGTTGACAAAAAACTTTCTTCACTGCGAAAGCGCGCGTTAGATATCTTGTTAATATAATTGCTCTGTCTCGTAACGTTTCATAATTATCCGGGACACAGTTTTTAAATTCCGAGAAAAAATTTATGTCCCGATTTATAACTTTATTCCGGGATAATCGTTTCCTTTGTCTCGTTATTTTTTTCCGGGAAATTTCTCGTCTCGTTACGCATTTCCCGGTTCATTTCGAGAAAACGATTCCGAGACGCAGACCCTTACTCGATACTTAAATTTTATCGCTCGATAAGATAAAGCGATAAAATATTTTATCGCTTTATAAATATTTTATCGCTGTAATATTTTATCGCTTTATCTCAACTCAAACCCCTTTGTGGGGGGCCTTCATATAAAATAAGCCAACTATATTAATAATCTATATTATATAAAACTATAATAAAACTATATTATAACTATAGTAAAAGACAAATTGTTTATCTTTATCTTTTTATTTTGTATATTCATCAAGCCAAAGTATTTATAAACAGAAATACTTTGAGACAAGCATCACAAGTATAGAACTTAAGAGTGAAGAAAGTCTTTTTAGTACAGCTTTTGTGCCTTTATTGCTCAAAGTAGAAGATGGTGAAATTTGGAAAAATGGAAATCCTTCAAGTTTTCACTTTTGTAGACCTCTTCATCTACAATATAAAAAAGAGAGTCCAATTTTATCCAGAGAAGAAGAGTCAGATCTAAAAAATCAAATAAATACCTTAAAGACGTTTTGCAAAGTTTTTGATATTGCAGGAAGAAAGGTGACCTTTAATATCAGCTATAGAGTTGATCTTACAATGTTTGATAATAAAGTAGTTAATGCACTTACAGAGACAAAATCCACTCAATCCTGCAATGTTTGCAATGCTAAACCCAACGAAATGAACAATATTGATTTATCAAAAGCAAAAACTGAGAATGAGTCAGCCTTGGGGCTTGGAATTTCAGCTTTGCATTGCTGGATAAAATGCTTGGAACTTGTTCTTCATTTGAGTTATAAAACTGAAATTAAAAAGTATAAGCCAAAAACAATTGAGGAAAAATTATCTGTAGACTTAAAAAAAAAAGAGATTCAGGTACTCTTCAGAGAACGGTTAAGCTAATATGTTGACATGCTAAAAAAAGGGTCTGGAAATACCAATGACGGCAATACTATCAGAAGAGCATTTAAAAATAGTAAAGTTTTTTCTGAAATTATTAAAGTTGATTGTGATATAATTGAAAGATTGCATAATATTCTCATAACCATTTCTTGTGGATATCCTATTAACATCAATGAATTAGATTTATACTGCACTGAAACAGCTAAACGTATAGTGAGTTTGTACGACTGGTATGTTATGCCTCCCACTGTACATAAACTGCTGCTTTACAGTTCTTCCATATCACATAAATTACCTTTGCCGATCGGGGTATATTCGGAAGATGCACTGGAGAGTTTAAATAAACAGATAAGAAATTCTAGACTTAAGCACACGGCAAAATTATCAAGGTTAAACACAATGATGAATCAGATGGACTACCTTCTAGTAAGATCAGATCCAAAAGTATCAAGCATATCTTTTAGAAAACATATGAGCTATCGAGGAAAACCGTTACCAGATGAAGTTGTTAAATTAATTGTAATGTAAATAATAAAATGAATGTAATAATACAGTTTTTTTTTCTCTATGTATCAAGCTCCTTTAAAAACCATTTTTATAAAAATATCAAGTAGAGTAATATATCAAGATAATGTGTTTGTCTTGAAGATTCTAAAACTTGAAAAAAAATTTTTTTGTACGCGTATAGTCACCTTAAACGCGCGTATACGCGTAGGCGCTCGTTATACGCGTCGAAGCTATGTATAAAAAAAAAATTTATTAACAAATTTGAAATCTTTGACCCAAAAACTATTATTTTGATATATAACATTATTGATTTACGATTTATGTCAAATTTTATTTAATTTTTACCGTTTTTTGATCGTTCTGAGTCAGTGTGCGACGCTTTACGAAATTTTCTTCTGCGCAATTCAAGTATAAAAACTTTTTCCTAACGATAGCTCTTCTTTAAAAACCTTGTTGTTTGTCTTTTATTATTAGATATGTTTTTTTATTTACATATATTTTTAATATCTTTTACATAAAAAAAATAATGGTAGAAAATTATAAGAGAATATTGAACAAGGGGCATTTACGTAAAACGAGAAACCTTGACATCATCTACAAAATTATTCAGGGAAGTACTTTTTATTATGATTTTTTTTCCACCATTGCTTAAATATTTTAAATTATTTAATAACAAAAATATTAAACTTTTTTTTCTCAATCGTTTTATATATATATATATATATATATATATATATATATATATATATATATATATATATATATATATATATATATATATATATATATATATATATATATATGTTAGGGTAGGCCAAAACAAAAAATTTTGAAAATTTAACATGTCTGCAAAAAAACGTGATCCTTTTCACATATGAATACAAACTATAAAAAAAAATTTGGAAAAAAATATCATTGAGTGCTGCCGAATTTGATTTGATTATTTTCATTTTTAGTCTAAAATATGTCAAAATAAGGATTTTGTAGGAAAGTGAAAAAAGATTAAAATTTTTATATCTATAGGAAATATTTGTTATTTGAGACTGTTCATTTAATAGGCAACACGTTTTTGAACATTTTTGGACTTCCCCCATGTATAATTTTGTGTTACTTGTTTATCAACTCCTCCCCCGCCCCCTCTTTTATGCGCAGTGTTGTTTGAAAATTATTGTTAAAAAAGATATATCTCTAAGTAATTTTTTGCTAAAAATTTACTGATTCCGCTATAATAAGAATTGTAATTAAAAGGTTTTTTTCACGTCACATTGTAGCTAACCACCCTTTCCATGTGATATTTGGTGAGACTTTCAATACCCCTCCCCCATATGGGGAGGGGTTTACCACAATACAAGCAATAACTGCTTTTATAACCCCTTTTTAAATCATATATTGGCTGGATTACAGAAGAGTTATATTATTTGGAATTTTTTTGGGGTCTAATTAAAAACAGAAAAGCTAATGAAAAAGTGGTTATTATTTATACTCAGCTAAATCAACGAATAATTGCTTCTTATTAAAATTGCCTACAACTTTTCTGTGATTTTCAACCACGTTAAAAACTTCGTTTCGTACAGCCTCGTCCTAAAGATAAGAAATATTATTTATCTATAATTTATTCTAAAAGTAGATTTGTATGATTATTTAAATTTTTATTCATAATATCTTCTCAACTAATTTTACGGTTTACCTTTGTAAGTATTTGGAGATAATCAGAACACAACTTAATTCCTCTCTCGACTGCGTCATTAGTCACTTTTAGAGTTTTGATAAACAGCTTCATTTTCAAATAATAGGCATTGTCGTCCCATTCTGAAGAAGGAATTTTAAGTCATTTTCCATCATCTTTTAAATTATGAAAAATCAACCAAGACTTGTTCCCAATATAAGATAAAATATCGGAATTTTTTCTAATCACTGGAAGAGTTGGTTTTCCGTATTCTAGCATTTTTTTTTCAATTTTATCTTTATCATTTAGAGAAAGTTTATTTGAAAATAAACTTAATACAGACACCTGCTCGGTTAGATACCAAGAGTGTCTGCTTAAAACATATTGGGCTTTTTCAGCAGGTACACCGAAGTTTGGTATACCTTTAAGTGTTTCTAGATCATTAAATAATTCTATATCATTAATTGGTGCATCGCAAGCCTTTGACGCTTCTAACCAAGCTTTAATGTAAATGGCTGAGCTAAAAGTCAAAAAGATTTTAAGGTTTTTTAAATCAGATTCGGGTAAATCTTTTTTAAATATTAACATCTTTGGTGCATACAGCAAATGCGCCATCCATCTTGCATGATGGTGAGCACCACATGTTTTCCATTTCTTGGGCTCTTCTCCACCTAATAGAAAAATTGTTAGTTCTGCAGCCTCTTTGTAATCGTCTCTTGGGTGATGCTTAGAGTGCAATACTTTCTCTAAGAAATTGCGAGTTTCATTTGCTTTTTGATTTAAGAATGAATTTTCAAGATCAAGGGAGCTATTTGAAAGTTTGAGAGGAATTTTTTTAGAGTGAAGCCATTCTTTTTGAAAATTATTAAACTCTATATTATCATCAGATGATGTCTCTTTTTGAAATAAAGCTTTCCAAAACGACCCTAGGATTAATTCTAAAACATGATGACGACATGCAAGCCAGAGAAGCGTTTTTATAGATTTGCATTCTTCAAGAAGAGTTGCCACTCCGTTTCTTACTCCAGTATTACAAGCCGTTATATCGAAAACTTGGGCAACAATATTATCTTTAAGATCCCATTTTTCTAAATCTTCTATGATTCCTTTACATATAGAATGACCTGTGCCTAACTGAATAGGTTTAATAGATAAAATTTTACCTTCCTCACAATTTGGAAAACCACTTACTAAAACAGTTAAATAGTCAAACTTTTTACCAGATATTTGCTTCATAAGTTTCCCATCCCAGTGAAGAGTTAAATAATCTAATCTAACTTTTTTTTTAAATTCTGCCATTATATTTCTTGCCATAATTTGTCTATTTTGCTTACGTGCTCTTCTAATTGTGTTTAGTGAAATATCTACATCATTAGCTTTAACCCCACCTAAAAAATACAGAATATAATTTTTCTTATCAACTAATCACACTAATAAAAAACTCATGAAACTGATTAGTGATTTAAATATCAATCAAAAAGAAACCTAGAACCAGGATTGCTGAAACATTCATCATAAGCTGTGCGTTTGATAGTTTAGATCTATCAGCAGTTGCTGTTATCATTGGATGACAAACAAAGTTTCTTGGCAAAATTAAATTGATATTATCTGATACAACATTTTCCATTACACCTGCAGAAGATTCAAAATTATTTACTTCATAATCAATTTTAGAAGAGCTCTGAGAATCTGAGTACATAGAACCTCTAGACGCAGCAAAAAATGATTCTTCAGTTGAGTCACTATCACTTTTATAAACGCTGAAATCAATTTCTTTATCATTTAATTTTCTTTTCTTTTCTTTATCGATTCTTAATTTTTCTTTTTCCTCCTTCTCTATTTTTCTTTTGACACTCAATTTTAACAAATTATCTTTTCCACCTAGTCCTCCGCTTCTTACTCCACTTTTGAGTGTTGAAAACCAGAGAATATCTTCTTCTGCATTTAAATTTGATCTGGTTTTTTTAACATATACTTTCCAATTCGGAGAACTAATACCAAAAAAATTATCCATTATTTTTCTAAAGCCTTGAATAAGTAAATCTTTTTTTGAAAAACATTTATGTTTAGACTTTGCAAGACTTCTCCATTTATCATGTAACTTAATAATACTTTCAATAATATACTTTTCCTGCTTGCAAGGAATATCAGCTTTATCCCAAAAAACTTTAACGGTTTTCATTGTTAATTTTGCAGCTAATTTTAATTTTGAAATGTTGCTTTTAGTACCTAATTCTTTTGTACATTTAGAAAACACTTGAATCGAATTGTTCATCATTTTTAATTGATACCTTAACAAGCAAAACAGAAGATGAATTTAAGTTTATTTTCAAATTGAAAAATAAAGTTATTTTTGGAAATAAAGAATTTAAGTTATAAAAATCTTTAAATAGTATAAACCTAAAAAATCTGTAGACATCTCTAGTAGTAGGCAGAGAACTGGTATTAATATCTGACAGCGGATATCCAACCAACCATATTTCATTTGTCGATTTCAATACTTTTGAGTATTTCTTTTTAATTGACTCTGTCAAATTATTTTTTACAGACAAATTCTCTTTTCTTTTTTTTGTATGCGATGCCATGTTAAAATGTGAAAATGAATTAAATTTTATGACTGCTAGAAAAATAATAAAACGTAAAACATCTTCATTTCTTAAAAACGAATGGAAAGATGAATATAATTATAGAATTAATAAATTTAGTTGCTTTCTTAAAAAATATATTAGTGTTATGATATGTGCTTCTTCGTTTTTTTTATTAACCTTGTTTTTTAAATTATCTTTAAACACATCTAAGCTAACCATGTTGTATGAAAATAACAAGTTATTTTATTTTAAATCAAAAATCTTTAAGTATCGTAAAATTTCATGGTATTTAATTATAAAAAAAAGAATTTTAATTACATTTCTTTTTGTAGGTAAACTTTATGATTTAGCGGCTGTTACTTATGCAAAATATTTAGAAAAAAAAGAATAATTCGAATCAAAATACAACAAATTAGTTAAAATAGATAAAACACTGCTGCATGCTGCAGAAGATTATGTTCTTTACATTATTTTTAAATAAACAAGAATGCGTCGCGTGTATTGTTTATTTACATGAAATACAATAGAAATATGCCGTCATTAGTAAATATTATGCCGAACAAATTAAAAAACGGAACAGAAGTAATGGAAGTTTTGTGTTTTGGATTTATTCATATAACTGAAACTTAAAATGAAATTCGGCAGAACTTAGAGATGAGCTACATAAACACTTTCATAACAAAAAATGATTTTTATAGTAAAAGGAACAATATTTTATGCAGCTACTAGAAAAATTGATACTTTGAAAAATATATGTGGGACTGTGGCCTACCCTAATATATATATATATATATATATATATATATATATATATATATATATATATATATATATATATATATATATATATATATATATATATATATATATATATATGTATATATATATATATATATATATATATATATATATTAGGGCTGCGGAAATTAACGATTAATTAATCGATTAATCGCTAATTTATTTAATCGATTAAAATTTCTTTAATCAGTAATATTTCGATTAATTTTTGCCGGTTTTCCGTTACTTATTTTTTATTTTTTATTTTTTGCCGTACACATATATATTTACAAGTTTCGTAATTTATAATAGTAATATTTACAAGTTTCCTTAGTCAAAATATATAAACGAGATTATAATTGTAATTAAAATAGTACAGACAGTACTTCAAGAAGATCGTACTGATCTTATCACGAAGCCCTTACAAGTGAATAATATATATTATGTTCAATATAGGTAATATATTATATGTTAAGTACAACTAGTTGTATTAAAACTACTCGAATATTAAAGTTAACTTTAATATTCTTCAATTAGAATAATCTTAAGATTAGAGTGCGCCAAGTTCCCGTATTTACGGGAACTACGGGAGTGGGATCCTGTTCCTGCTTTTGGTATTTAAAATACCGGAACGGGATCCTGTTCCCGTAATAAATAAAATACGGGAACAGGAAATTCCCGTTCTTGTTCCCGTACGTCATTCGATGTTACGGGGTTTTCCCGTAATTATTATATTATAATATATAATATATAACATTATCATTATCATTATCATCATCATTTTAAAAATATATATTTATTTTATTACATTTTTAAAAATCTTTAAAAAGAACATTTTAGTTTGTTCAGTTATTTCCATTGGGTTTGTCTTTTGACATTTCTTCAAAATTCAAAGTGGAAATTAGCCCCATGGGCATTATATCCAAGTGTAGACTTTAATTTCCACTTTGAATTTTGAAGAAATGTTAAAAGACCAACCCACTGGGAATAACTGAACAAACTAAAATGCTCTTTTTAAAATTATTAAAAAAGTAATGAAATATAATGAAATATAATTCTAATTCATATATATATTTATATATTATAATATAATATAAGAAATACGGGAAAAGCCGTATTTTTACAAGTTTCCCGCATTTTACCAAGTTTCCCGCTTTTTTACGCGATTCCCGCTATTTTATGATTCGCGCGCATATATTCCCGTTTATTTTAAGATTTTAAGATTTATGTTATAAATTTGGTACTAATACTAGGAACAAACTACTATAATTATAAGGTAAATATATATAAATATTATAATAATTTAAAATTATAATTAGGTTTAAGACCTAATTATAATTTTTTAAGTAGTTTACTGTCTTCGTTTCTTTGCTAACTTTCTTCTTTTCTTTGCTAACTTTCTTCTTTTCTTTACTAACTTCTTCTTTTCTTTACTAACTTTCGTCTTTTCTTTACTAACTTTCTTCGTATCTTTGATATCTTTCTTGTTAATTACCTTATTTTCCTTTGAATATAAGTTATTAGTTAGAATTAACCTATTTTCCTTTTTTTTTTAGGTACATAGCTTTTATTAAAGCTCCCCTGTGTGTGCAAGTAAGTTTACTGTTTATTTCTAATTTTCTATCTTTTCTTTGCTTTTTTTGGTTGATATCTTAATTGCTTTGCTTTCTTTGGTTGTTATCTTCATTGCTGTCCTTTTTTTGCTTTATTTGGTTGCTATTTTCTTCTTTTTTGTCTAAGATGGGTAAGCGATCTCTTATTTGGAACTACTTCATCAAGATCGATGAGAGTGAGGCAAAGTGTTCTGAGTGTGATAAAGTTTTAAAGACTAACTTCTTCAGTACGGCTGCTTTGATTCGACATCTTCGTTCTCTTCACCCGAGGTTGTATATGGATTACGAGAGAGAGAATACTGAGTCTCTTAGTTTTCTAATAAATGATCCTTCTGATGACGACTCCGATATTGAAAATCCTCAACCCGGTCCTTCAAGAGGTAGGGGTACTCCTGCGCGAAAGCGACCTTCTAGCACTCCTGCTGGTGCTCCTTCTCCAAAGGTTCCTAAGCTTGGTATGCGTCCTCAGTGGCCTGTTGATCATTTTGAAAATGTGCGTCTTGTTACGGAGGTTACTAGGTTTGTTGTCGAAAGTGATCAATCTTTTAGGATTGTCGATCATCCCTCTTTTCTTCGAATGATGCGACAGGCAACCAAGGGTCAGTACAATCCAGTATCAGCCCGTCAGGTGTCCCGTAAATATATTCCTAGGTTATATGCTTTCATGAAGAAGAAGGTTGTCACACTCATTAACCAGGACAAGCCTGATATGGACGGTGTTGGGTTCACGAGCGACATCTGGACTTCAAAAACAAATGCTTCCTTTCAAAGTCTGACGCTGCACTACATTGACAAACATTTTGCTATGAAACGTTTCATGCTTCGTCTCGAGTCCTTCCCAGAGTCACATACAGCTGAAAATATTTGTTCAAAACTTTCGGTTATCATAGACAGCTTTGAGTTTGGTAGGAATGTGTTTAGGTGGGCCACTACAGATGGTGGTGCTCCGGTGGTTAAAGCGGTTAATATTTGTCCTGAAATCAACACTGGCCTCCGATGTGTCGACCACACTATTCATCTCATCGTCACCAAAGCACTAGAGAAATGCAAAGGTTGGTCCATAATAAGTAAGAAGGTGTCTCGTTTGGTTGGTCATTTTTCACATTCCGCCAAGGCTACTGCTGTCCTCAAACGAATTGCAATAGCAGCTAATTGCAATCGTACCACACTTGTGCAGCGTGTTGTCACTCGTTGGAATTCTGACCTCAGACAACTTGAGTCAGTTCTTGATCTTTATGATTCGTTGCAAACAATGGCGGAGAATGACACTTCTTTGGACGAATTTCTTCCATCAATGGGTGATAAGCTAGTCATTTCTGCCCTTGCCAATGTCCTCAGACTTTTTCAGTGTTTCTCTGATCTTGCTAGTTCTGATAAAGGTCCCACACTCCACGTCGTCATTCCTAAACTTATTTCAATTTCTGCAAAATTGAACACTTTGACCCGCTCCCCGCCAAATGAGATAGTAGGTGAAGTAGGTTGGGCGTTGAAGGCTGAGTTGGATGCGAGGTTCCCCGACTGTAGTGTAAACACAGTTGAGTATGCTGTCGCACATTTTATGGATCCAAGGTACAAAGGTGTTGCTCTCAAGAAGTACGACAAGTACAACGCCACACGGGATTTAGTTGTTCAAGGACTCCTTATGTTGACTTATGGTGATGGAAGTTCCCCAACTGGCACTCCAACACCCCCTTTGGTGATAGATGAGGATGAGGATGATCCAATGGCTGCAATGTTGCGTGAGTCTTATGGACCCAACCCCACAAAACGTGGTCCAGAGTCAACTATGATGGTAGAGGTCAATTGTGAGGTAGATGTCTATGTTAAGGAACCAGTTGTCCCTCGTGATTCCAATGTCCTGGAGTGGTGGAAGACTAATCGTAAGAAGTTTCCATTTATGTCAAGGTTTGCTAGGAAAATCCTATGTGTCTGCCGCATCGGCAACCTCTGAACGAGTATTCTCCACTGCTGGGAACATCATCTCCGAACGAAGGACCAACCTTAATATAGGAAACATTGAATTGTTAGTCTATATAAAGGAGAATTTCAGAGAGTTGGACAGGTTAGGCGTCACTGACTGGCCAGGTTTTGCTTGAATAGTTCCATACTTCTATTTTTTCTTTTTTTTCTATTCTATGACTATTTTTTATTCTTCTTTATTCTTATTCTTTTTTGCAGTATCATGATTTATTCTTTGTAATTTCCTAAATCTTCTATGTTGTTAAGTTAATAAATTTAAAAAATAAAAAAAAAAAAAATTAAAAAAAAAAATAAAAAAGAATCCAAAAAAAAGACAAACACCTAAACCAAAATAAGCCACAAAATAAAAACAAATTATATAACCAGGAAAAAAAAAGAAAAAAAAAAAGCAGGAAAAAAAAAAGCAGAAAAAAAAAGCAGGAAAAAAACAGGAAAATAATACAGGAAATATTAGACGTTCCAGGTGAAAAACGGGAACAGGAACGGGATTTTCCCGTTCCCGCTTTTTAAAATACGGGAACGGGAGTTCCCGTTCCCGTTTTTTTCCAAGTCCGGGAAATGAATCCCGTTCCCGGAAATTCCCGCTTTCGTTTCCCGGAAAACGGGAATTGTCACAGCCTACTCAAGATTACCTGTTTCTCTTAAATTATATTTATTAACGTTATTTATAAAGAAATTATTTGTGAAGTGGTATGGTACTTGGCCTAATTTAAATTTTAGCATGAACAATATATTTTGATATCTGTTAATTTGATAAATGTTAAGCATAAAAATTTATAAAAAAAATATATCGTTTTCATATAAATCATTCGCAAAGAATATATTTTCTGTTTTAAAAGTTTTAAAAACGTCTAAACGCAACTTTTCAAAATTAATTGTTTCAAAGTCATTAGCCATGACGAAAAAGAATATTAAATTTAGAATTTTTCAATAGAATTCGATAAATATAAAATTAATTTTGAAAGCATGTATCTTGAAAATCTCGACTAAAAATTTTGTCATATTTTAAAATACTTACTGACCTGGGAACATTATCTTACATTTCTATATCCGTTTCTAAAGTAAACAAAGTTTGTTTTGCAAATATGGCTGCGGCAACTAATGAAAGCAACGTTTCTGTCAAACATTTAACTGGAAAGTTAAGCAAGCATTTTGTTTTCAAGTTGAATGCTGATGGTAAAGTAGACGAAGGTGACAAAATATACTGCGTTCACTGCAATAAACAGTTTGCTTTCCGTGGCTCAAACACATCGCTGACTTATCACCTTCAGCACAAGCATCCTCTGAAATATCAACAGGTTGTCGACAGTGAACGTAAGATGACCCCTCAGATAAAATCAATCACCAATTTATTTACGTGTCAGTCAAACAAGCCTGTCAGTGAAAAGGTCTCAGCCGACCTGAAGGTGGCAATAGCTCATTGGATTGCCAGTTCTGGACGTCCAACAGCAATTGTTGAAGATGCTGGACTAGAGGCGGTGCTTCGTATTGCCCTTCAAAACCAGACTTATACTTTGCCCAGTCGCCGTACAATCGACACTGTCATTGGAGAGATGTACAATGAGAAGTTGAATGAGCACAAGAAAACTCTAGAATACATTCATAGTATTGCTCTAACTACTGACTTTTGGACCTCCACCAACAATGAATCGTACTGTGGGATAACAGGTCATTGGATTGATTCTGAGTGGAAACTGACGTCTGTCGCTTTAGCTTGCATAAATGTTGAAGAAAGGCACACTGCTGATAATGTTGCCAGTTTCTATGAAGAGTTTGTCGCAACGTGGAACATTGCTGAAAAAATTAGCTGTCTTGTAACGGACAGTGCACGAAATATGGTTGCTGCTATAGGACGGACGGATTACAGCCATATACCGTGTATTGCACACTGTCTTCAACTGAGCATACTAGCAGGTTTGAAAACAGCTGATTCATCTCCTATTCTGGCTAAATGTCGACACCTAGTTGGACATTTTAAGCGCAGTTCAAGGAATACATCAGAGTTAAAGGCCAGCCAAGCCAGTACCTCTAACAGGTCTGACGATGTGAAGTTTCACAAATTGCAGCAGGATGTAGCTACGCGGTGGAACAGTACCTACCTAATGTTAGCCAGATTGCTGGAAGTGAAAGATGCCATTAAGCAGTATCATATTGACCATCCCGAGAATTACACTGGAGATAAACTAAGGAAGTTGGACTGGGAGAAAATGTCAAAATTTGTCTCGGTATTGGCTCCACTTGCAGATGCTACTGAGTATATTGGTAGTGAACAGTATGCTACATGTTCGGCTGTACTTCCGTTTGAAGCATTTTTGCGCAGACTTCTGCGGGTTAATGATGACGATCCAGGGTATATTGCAGGTTTCAAATCTGCAACACTAAATGACTTCTCAGGTCGCATTGAAAACATTGATGCATTGCCAACGTTGCAAATGGCTGTGGCATTAGACCCACGCTACAAGAAACTCGGCTGTCTCTCAAGAGAGAAACGTGAAGCAGTTTGGACAATACTTTCTAATGCATTTCGGGTGTACTGTAACCAAAGACAGAGAGCTGAACGTGAAACTACTACCAGCACTGGCGAGGCATCAGAACCTGTGCGTAAGAAACTGAAACTTACTCTGTTGGTCAGCGACTCGGAATCGCAATCCTCATCAGATGAATCACAAACAGTACATGGCTCACTGGCTGAGCTTACACGATATCAAGAAGAAGGTGTAATTCCAGAAACTGAGAATCCCCTCATGTGGTGGCAACTGAACAGGCATCGTTATCCTAACCTGAGCAGTTTTGTGCAGAAAATTCTGTGTGTACCTGCCACTTCTGTTCCTTGTGAAAGACTGTTTAGTTCGTCAGGGTACATTGTCAACAAACTGCGATCTTGTCTACTTCCAGAAAACGTTAACGTCCTCGTTTGTTTACGTGACTGGCTAAAGTGATGCCTACTTGTACTTGTCAATTAAACTGAATACAGTATAGCAGGCATTAAGTGTCTTGTTTGTTAACGTTTGTGAATACTGTAGTTAGTTAACGTTTACCGATAACAACTTCACCTCACCAGTGGTGAAAAGCAGGTTATTCTGTCGACTTCAGAATTAATCGAAATTAATCGATTAATCGATTAAAATTTTAGACGATTAATCGAACAAAAAAAAATTAATCAGTACCAGCCCTAATATATATATATATATATATATATATATATATATATATATATATATATATATATATATATATATATATATATATATATATATATATATATATATATATATATATAGGCGCTACTGCAGTTTCTCGCCCCCCCCCTTTTTTCTATGATTGATTCTGATAGAGAATTTTATGCTGATTCAGAAAAATATAAAAACATAGACCTGAAAATAAACGGAAAGTGCTCTAATTCGAAGTCAAAGTTGTAAACAGTCCCACTAAAAACCCTAATATTCGCCATTTTGAAAATAATAAGTTAATGATCTTTATATATATATATATATATATATATATATATATATATATATATATATATATATATATATATATATATATATATATATGTATATATATATATATATATTGATTGGTTATGTATTATATCAAAATAATACAAAGCTCTTGTGCGTAAAAGAGTGCTCAATATTATAATAATAGAGCAATATATATATATATCTGTTATTTAAATGGAGAAAAACAACATTTTAATAGTACTTAAAGTTTAAGTACTATTAAAATGTTGTTTTTCTCCATTTAAATAACAGATATATATATATATATATATATATATATATATATATATATATATATATATATATATATATATATATATATATATATATATATATATATATATATATATATATATATATATAGATAGATAGATA
The DNA here is from genome assembly GCF_058129835.1 of Hydra viridissima. NCBI lineage: Eukaryota > Metazoa > Cnidaria > Hydrozoa > Anthoathecata > Hydridae > Hydra > Hydra viridissima. Next base: position 2,515,148 of record NW_028324310.1, read on the forward strand.
GATAGATAGATAGATATGTAAAGGTTTTAATCTCTACAATTTTTAATATTGACATAGGATTTATAAACTGAAACTGTATTTTTAATCATATTACTATTATTATATTGATTTGAAAATGTTTAGTAAAAAAATTTATCATCAGTTAAAAATGGGTTTTCTATTGCTAACACCCATATGTGATAATAATATAACTCACTTTTTCAAGAATATATAATATTTAGAAAAATAATTATGCCAAGGCGGAAAGATAATACACTTTACATGAGAACTTGTATGAGAAAATTTTGTTACAGAAAAAAGGGTCACGATATTGGGAGTGACAATGTTGAAGTTGAGGCAAATCATTCCTCTGCAAGAAATGATTTATGTCAAAGCAGTGATAGTATTGAACAGATAGTCTTTGATAATAGCAATGACTTTGGATATGAATAAGCTATGTTGTCTTCATCAGATACCTCTGATGGCAACATTCCAGATACACATGCTTTTCAAATGGAATTAAGTCGACTCATCAGTAGAAATAACTGCTCACGTGTATTTGTACATGGTTTGCTAAAAATATTAAGAAAGTATGGGCTCCCATCATTGCCTAAAGACTCAAGAACTTTGCTAAAAACTCCTAGAACAACCCATGAAATAGAAAAATGTGGAGATTTATTCATTTTGGTATATTAGCAGGTATTGAAAGGTGCATGCTAGAAAATACAAAGGATTTTAATAATAACAAAAGCACTAATTTATACATAAATGTGAATGGTTTACCACTCTTTAAATCCGTTGGAATTCAGTTTTGGCTGATATTGGGATATTTTGGTCGTCTTGACATTTTTATAATTTCTTTGTTTTCTGGTAAGAGTAAGCCAGATAGTGTGCATAAATTTCTAAGTGAATTCATTGCAGAATTTCAAAATTTAGCTGGAACAGTTATTATAAATGAAAAACGTTTTTCTCTTTTTTTGAAGAATTTTGTTGGTGATGCACCTGCTTGTATATTCCTGAAGTGTATTGTAAACCACACAGGTTTCAATTCTTGTGAACAGTGTAAGATTGTTGGCACTTATATTCAACATAAAGTTGAAAATCAAATTGACTCATTGTAAGTATTTTAAAATGAAACAAAATTTGTTTGTTATTGCTCATTTTATCTCTCATGAGTGTTGGGATTCCAAATGTCTTTTCAGTTTTTATTGTGACAATCTATAATCTGGATTATAATTACTAAAAATTTGAAAGTGAAAATTATTTTTACTTATGATTGGGTTTAAATCCGAGATGTATACCCAAGTTTGTTTCATAAATCTGTAATCCTTGGGCCTCGTTTTGATATACTATTATGTCAAAATTTTCATTCTTCTAGCTGACAAGGAAGAATGCATGATTTACTCTACAGCAGCTGATAGATGCAATGACGAAAAAAAGGTTAAGGAAGAAAGTGATCAGAGGGTGGTTTTACCACAACCACCTGCACTTTATTAATCAAGGGGAAAAGAATGCAACAAAAAAAGACCTGTTATTTCTTCTGATTTTGAAAGTGATGATAGTGAAGTAGGCCAGAAGATACCTCGAATACAAAACAAACCCCATTTTGATATATCTTATTTTTCCCTTAGTTTGTTTTAGTGTTTCTTAAAAAACAGTACATTTCAAATTGATGCAATGTTTAAAAGTTTAAAAAGATTGTAAACGCTATGTTAAGTTTTGGAATTAGTAAATATCTAGTGATCCATGTTTAAAATATATTTTCTTTGGTTTCCAGATTTCCAGCACTCAGTTCTTTCCTTTCAACTCAATATTCTTTGTTGGATGCACAACAACGGGGGCAGAGTTGGAAACAGTTCAATAAGCAGCCCAATTAACTGCATCTTGATTCAAGATATGGACATGATGAACACGACCGATCAGTTTATGGAATTTGAAAAGAACCTCTTGAATGACACATTTCTATCAGTAAAAGTAAGGATATTAATAAGAATTCTTTAATAAATACATGTATACTATTAGTTGCCTTATAAATTCCGAGCGGTCGAAAAAAAAAAAAAATAATAAGAGTCCCCTCTCGTTTATTAGGCACCTAAGAGTACATGTAAAATTCTATTTATTTATGTATTAAAATCCATTTAACTAGGTTTTACACAGGGAAAGATAAAATTACTTTTATAATAGTGGTACAAAAAAAACAGCAAAAAATGTTTAGGGGATTTATGGTATAAACATAAATTATAAGCTTTCCCTGTTTAAAGCCCAATAAATTTTTTTTTTTATATAAAAAGAAAAAGGTGAAGTTTTAGCCTATTTGTTTTTCACTCGCTGACGCAACTTCGCCAAGTGGGTGGATGCGACTGGAAAGGCTGCACCAAAATATCATGAAACGTGTTCTGAGCAATGAGGTAATGGCTAATTTGAACATGCAGGGCCTTGGTCAAGGAACAAGTAGAAAAACTAAATTTGCCGATACGAAAATCTACCGCCTTATATACAACGCTTTACTACATAAATTTCAGAAAACAACGGAAACTGAGTTTTACAAGAAAACTCAGAGTATTTTAAGAAATGCTCCAGCACGCAAGAATGCTGAACTAAAAAAATTAACATATTGAAATAAATATTTAAGTTTTAATTAGTTTTTAATTGTATTGTACCTTCTAATATATGTGTATTAAATGTTTTTGAAATAGTACTTTTCATTTTTACAATATAAAGTACTCATTTGATGTTTATTTTACATAACACTAATTTAGTCCAAATGTCTTAATATTTTTGTAACCTTTTTAAAGCAAATTAGCCGTCTTCAAAATTACTGGTATGAGATGTCTAGAAGACATTTGATAGGTGGTAGTCTCACAGATGACTAATTTTAGATGCCTCAAATACATCTGAATTCAGACGTCTAAAAGGTGTTAACGTAGTAGCCGTCTTTAAGATTACCAATTCGAGGTGTCTTGAAGACATCTAATATGCAGATGTCGCTCAGATTATTGATATAAGATGTCTCAAAGACATCTGAGTTCAGACGTTAATATTGAGATGACTTTTAGATGGCATTTAGACACCAGTCTGAGACGTTGTTGAGATGTCTAATAGACATCTTGGTGACCACTGGAAATAACCGGTCGTTTACAACTTAACCATCGTGATGCTCATCGGACAACAGGTGGTGATTTTCGGCGAGCAGATTCTTTGAAAAAAAAAACCGCTGACAAGTTTGATAAATTTTACTCTTGACAAAAAGAAAGCTTAGACAGAAAATTGTTAATTTTATTTGTTTTAAACTTTAAATACACTTTTAATGTTTTAACTTTAAACTTTTAATGTTTTAAATAAAAATACTGAGTTTTTTGCGAAATTGCTGATTAAGGGTTTGCTTATCTTTTCATTTCCTTACCGTTATCGTACCGATATGATATCGGAAAAAAAAGTGCTATCGGAATGATTACGACGTAATATCGTTATAAAAATTTTAACCGGTATTGTGGTTAGTTTAAATCTCGGTATATATCGGAACTCACGTCACTCCGAGGATTTTTTTTTCCCGATATCATATCGGAATGATGAAGATATGGAAATGAAACGATACGCAGACCCTAATTGCTGATGGTATGAGCTCTAATTCGAAATCCTCTGATAACAAGTTCGCTAACACTTCAAGATCTAGCTCAATAAAATCCTCATCAACTATTTCAATTTCGCTATTAATATTTTCAAGCAAAAAATACTCTTCTTGATTAATATTGAAGTTTTATGTCATACTCATTTTATGTATCGCTGCTCAGAAAAATATTTTTAAATGTTTTTATTGGATAGTCGAGACAATCTTTTTCCGACGTCGAAAAAAATAAAAATAGTCCCCGGTTTCGCAATCATCACCTTTTGTTTTTGCTATTGTTATCTAAACAATTCCGTAACACGCATATCTTTTTTATGAAACTGCGTTGAACATCCATCTATTAATACATCCTTGCTCAAGGCAAAGTGTTTAGAAAGCAAAATTGTTATTTCTATTTGTTTTAAACTTTAAATACACTTTTGATGAGCTGAATAAAACTGCAGAGTTTTATTTAGTTTTGGTCCTTTCAACGCATTTTAACTTAAGAGTAGTTTGAACTTGATCTAAACTTACTAACTAAAAAAGGTTAATATCAACTCATATTAAAATACCTGTCGACAGCTGTGAAACAATCATTTCACTTTTCGAAACTCTAAGACTTCTGATATAATGCGCTGATAGGCAACAAGCAAGTATTTCTAAATATTAGCGCAATTCCTTAAAATGACTATCACGCATAGTTCACTAAAAAGTTAAATCGATTTAAGCAGAAATATAATTTAAGAAGTTTTTCGAGTGTCCGGCAGATACCCGGCAGATACCCGGCAGAAACCCGGCAGATACCCGGGAGTCCAGGAGGTACTAGCGAGAAATTAACTAAAAGCCTTGCAAATAATTGTACAAGTTCTGCAATTAAAAAAAAAGCACTCCTTTTATCCTAAGCTCCCTCCCTTTTGAAAGTTAAGACAAGTGGAATTTAAAGCGAACAAATAATCTAAATACGAAAGGGAGTAGAAAATAAATGGTAAAATTAAAAAACTTGCAGCTTTTTTCTAAACTTTTCGTTATTAGTTTTTTTTTTTGCAAATGTGATTTTTTTGTTGTAAATTAGACACCTAAGCTCTATATGTGATAAAGTAATTTACAGTTATTTAGAGTGAATTTTGAAAAGCTTCTCCACCCTTATTAATCAAATGTTTTTTTCTGCTCCATTTTCAAACTGTGTTTTCAATTCTTCATAGTATTCCACCAGTTGAGGCAAACAGGTATTTAACGTTTGGAGATGTTATCTTACTACCAAGTTCTTCCTCCATTAACTATCAGAGAATATTCTCAAGAATGTGACAATTGATAGCTTGTAGTTTTGTAAAAGCCTTCGCTGAGAATATTTATTGTACTTTGACAACATTTCAATTCCTTTTTCCACAACTAACAATGCTTCTATCAGAAATAATTTTAATTGTATTCCATAAGTTTTATTTATTAAGAACATTGGCAGTTCCTGCAGCAATAGTTTCAACTCTACATCTTTAAACGCAGTGCATCCTACTTTTTTAAGTTTTTTATGTTAATTTCAAAAATATTGTTTACTTTGATATCAAAAAAATTGCAATCGACCTGAAAGTAGTTTTGAAGAGCATCATGCACGAAATTCTTTTTTTTCTTGTCTTGATCTCTTTTATTTTTTCTCGTTCTTCACCTCTTCGATTTTAAAACTCGTCTGCTTTTTTATTTGCCGAGTTTTAGCTCTCTCTATAACACTTTCTAAATTAGTCAAAAGTTAATCAAGTTTTTTTCATATTTTAGAGCTTCTATCTGATGTATATTTTCCTCTTTGTGTTTGCCATCGAAATGTGGGGACCGTTGTTCTACCTGAAACTTTTCAAATACTTCTTCCCTTAAATAATAGCTTCTTCGAAATTAGCTGCTTGACTTGCAGTTAGGATGTCAGTAACATTTCGTGACAGCTGTTTGCATATTTAAGCAGCCTTTAGTAGTTGACATATTTGTGCATGCCACTACCTACAGGCACACAGTCGTCAGATATTGATGGTGAAGGTGACTCAGCAAGTAGAATTTGTCTTTTTGAAATTCATGTTGCTTTCTCACTTGCAACTTGACATGTTGAGTTTCCCACATCTTCTTGTGGACTAAGTAGCCTCAAACATTTTGCGGGCATACTTTTCACCACTTTTGAAACTTTTTTTGAAAATATTTACGTAAATAATATCTATTCTGGCCTTTGAACTTTTATATTAATGATAAAAAGTTAGCGCTTTAGTTTTGAAAAACGGTGTTGTTCGATTTTGTTCGAGATTGTTTAATGTTAATGGCCGTAGACCAGAGTGTTAATGTAAAAAAGTATCTAGAAAAGAAAAAATGAAAAGTCACTTTTTTGTAATAAAAGTTATTTTAATGAAAAAAAAAAGAGTAAATAGAAAATTGGTAAATGGTAAATAAAGTATACTGCTTTTTTTATTTTAATGAGAAAAACCACGTGTTTTTTTAATAACACAAAACATAGCTATGATAAAATATTTTTTTTAAGCAACAATTTTTCAGAAAAAATAAAGTTAAAAAAAGAACATGTAATATTCCGAAAATGTACTTGAATGAGTTGTTTGTTGGGAGATTTGAGACTAATTGTTTCAACATTATTTAATTTTAACAATACGCTTTGAAAATTTAGCTGAGTCCAAGCTCATTTTCACGAACAGAAGATTTATTAAAAGACTCAGAGAAATGAAGGTCTTTTTCATTCTTTTTACATTAAAGTCTATTGATTTATAATATCGGACAGCATTTACTTTTAAAAAAGGCAAAATATTATAACGCTAATACACTAATCATCATGATTGAAGAAACATCTAGTTTTAGATGTTTTAATGCGAGCTCTACAGGGCTGTACCTGCAAAACAATGGTGGCTGTTGCAAAAATCGCTTCACCAGAAAGTTCTTATCTTTTTTATTACAGTGAAATAAAGCAGAACTAAAAAAGATGTCACTTGGATACAGCATAGTCAGGTTGCCAAAATATTTAAAATGTTGGCTGCCACCCTTGCTTTCATCATAGACTTTTTGCCTTAAATTTTCTTTCTTAACGTAATTCAAACAAAAGTTGGCTCATTGGAAACCAGCAGTTTGCTATCTTTTCGATACATCGAGGTCTAATTCATTGCTGGCCTGATTTACATTTAAAGTTGCTAAGTAGCAGTGTTGATAAATAAAAACGGTCGAACCGTCTTGGTAAGTCCTCGTTTAAATCAAATACTTTCATTTTCACTCAGAGAAAAAGTGTTTATTGCGGGATCTTCGTTTTTTTAAAAACAATAACGTTTAAATTAGAGATAAAATAATCGACGAGGTCGACGTGTTTCGAAGTCGAAAACGAAGCTTCGACGTCGCTAAAAGTTGTGTGTGAACGTATTTCATAATCGTTAAAAATTGTGTAAAACTTAATTAGACGGTTTTCAAAGTCGCATTACCTCGAATAAAATATATTTTCCCGGTTTTCAAAACCGTGAAAAGTTGTTTCAAGTTTCAAACGGCTTTCAAATTTGCTTCCAAAAATATAACTGTTTTCGAAATCATTTGTGTAAACGAAACGAATGCGTACAAAAACTAAACAAACGAAATTCATAGGACTTCATTTAGATTTTAAGTTCAATGACATCAAGTTCAATGACTTCAATTTCAAGTTCTATAGGCTATACTTTAAAGTAAAGTGAAGTGGTAAGTGATAACTAGTATGTGGCTGTGCTAATACTAATACACTCTTTCCTTTTAGTCTCTTAGACTCCTACTCTATCCCTCAGATTTGGAACAAATTCTAATCAATGAGAAGCTATCCATGTTCACGTTTAAAGACTTATTGATTTAAAGTGAAGTTAAGTGAAAACAAGTTGGGTAGTTAAATGAAAGTTGGGAAAACAAGTTGGGTAGTTAAGTTAAGTGAAAACAAGTTGGTGCTAGTACACTCCGCTCTTCTAAGTTTTAATTTACAAATGATAAAAAGGTGAAGCATACTCTTCAGTAACATTACAAAAGTACAGAATATAAAAAAGATACGCTAAGACCTTTATTTAATTACCATTCCTCAAATTCATCTTATGCCTCTTCAACTTTGTTCTCATTGACAGCTTCTGCCTCATCTCGTGTCTTTTGATTCTAACGCAATTCGATATATTCATTTTTGTAGTTGGACCGCAGGTGACCACTGAAGGTTGATGTTAATCCAAAAGTTTTCTTAGGTCCTTCTTGCAGATGATGCTCACACCATAGGCCTTATGTCCCCTGTAAGCCTTCAAAAAGTACTGCCAAATCAGCGAGTGATGTTGGCGTATTTATTGGATGTATTACAATAACAAAATCGTGTTAAATAGCATACACAAAGTCATAAGGTTTTCAAATTCGTTAAATATGTTATAAACAAATTTATACAATTTTCGTAACCGTACAAATATGATTTATAACTTTTTTCGGGTTTCAACATTGTTTTAATTTAAGTTTTTAGTCAGTTAAAAATTAAAGTTACAACTTTTTACGGATTTCAATTGTTCAATTATTTTTCTCTCGAAGTTTAGAGGATTTCAACATCGTTTAATTTAAGAAACGTCGCCAACCTGACGGCTTTCAAAGTTGAACGAAAAATATACGAGTTTGAAAACCTTATCTCGATTGTTTTATTTCTTCTCTGTTGTTTAAAAAAGTAATGTTTAAATAAGTTTTATCTTTACATATCAAAATGGTGTGGTTAAGTCTTGGCACTAATGGTGTCATACTAGGGAGTTTAGGCAATTTTTATAGCCAATGAAAATCTTTTGTATTTCAAATGCATTGGATTCCTTAATATATTTAATTTCAAAATGGTTTCAACCTTTTCTGTAGCTTATTTGGTTCCAAAGATATTCGTGTTTTAATATTTTCAATTCATATACATTTTATGAAATATTTCCTTAAAGTAACTCGTTAAACTTTTAGCACCGAAAAAAAACTTTTTTATCTTTTTTTTTTCTTGCGTAAAAAGTTGCGTTAACAATAAAATATCAAAAGACGGGGGAAATTTATAAAATCTCCACTTAGAAAACAAAAAACCCACCCTATTAGACTACCAAAAAAAAAAAAAAAAAACTGTTTGACATAATAAATAAATAGTTGCAGAATCTATTTTTATGTGGGAACGAAAGAATTAGCTTAATTTACTTGTATATAAATAAAACTGAAACATTTAAATTTAAATAACTTTATCAATTCTAAAGCAAAACGGCGTCCCCTAAAAAATCATTGTAGAGCAACCTTTTCTGAAAAAAATAACATCTATATATACGTATATACTATTTATTTTCATGGGTGGGTTTTAATTCTTCGACACCTACATAAAATCATTTGTTGCGTTTTTTGGACGAAGCTTTTCAAAAACGTATGATATTTTTTTTTCCGCGAAAAAATGTCACGTGACAAAACTCCCTACTCATATATAACTTGATTCAAACAACTATCTGTTCTGCTGCGATCTCATTGATTGAGCAGCCATAAAAAGAAATTATCATACAAACTCTTTCACCGAAAGTAATTTTAATCAAGAGCAGTTCGCAGTATTGTTAATTAATATTTACGCAGGTATAAAACTTTCGTTATTGCTTTTGATATAAATCAGCAGTGAAAACCATTGTTCTGGACAGGAATTAGCAGAGGATCATGGATATTCCAATTATCAGGGCGTTTTTAGCTCTCAACACGTTATAGTTAAACTCATATTCTTAATGAAATCAAAATCGCGAGGTAAAAGGCGGAATTCATTTCATTTCAATCCCGCGAGGTGCAATTTTCCTGCATTTTTTATTTTACTAAGAATCGTAACTATTATTAAATCGTGAAATATGTTAATATGTTAAAAATGATGAATAAAAAATCGATTTTTAAGTAACTTTTTAAAGCTGTTTATTTGAGGTTTTTAATCATCAGTTTTAACACGTTTACACGTGATTTCAAATTAAAAAGAACCCAAGAATGATCAATATTTGCTTTATTTAATAATATCAACGTTTTATTGTCTCTGGTTCTCTGAGCATTACCTAATTACGGCTTAAGTATTCAAATATAATACTTAAGCATTTTTTGCAAATTCAAAATGGAGAATATTTATGAAACAAGTGAAGAAAGCGATACACAAGGAATATCAGATAGTTTAGATGGAATTATTGGTTCAACAATACCAATATGTATATCAGAGAAGAACACGGTTAAAAACGAAAACCTAAAAAAAAACCCATTAATTACAGGTTTAAGTAAACCAAATTTCGTTAATTAGTTTATAGAAATCTCAAATAAAGTTCAACCATTTTTTGACGATCATTTGATTAGTAATGCTGCAGGTGATTCGTTTACAAATAGCACTGATGAAGATTATGATAATCTGCAGTACGTTGTAACTTTTTTGAACGATGTCGACAAAAACGATTGTGTTGCTGCAACCATAGAGGATAACTTTTTATATATTAGCTTCAATTGTGGGTTTCCAAAAAAAAACATCCCAGAAAAAACCAGAGAAAAACTTAGAAAGAGTCCTTTTGATTTATATTGCTATATGGTAGCTCATAATAAAACATATTCAGAAGAGATTAAAGATCTGAAAATTAATATGGGTGAATTGCAACTTAAAGAGATAGACAGTATTATAGATGCTTTAAAAGACAAGAATGAGACAAAATATAACAAGTTAAAAGAAAGTTTACCTCTAAAAGTTTTCAAAAACTTTGAAAAGTTAAAAAGTAGTTGCATAAAAATGAAAACATATTTTGAAGCAAATGATTTAGATATTAAAGTTCTGCCAAATCCAGAAAAAGTGCATGCAGAACTTATCATTTTGGAAAAAGTATTGGCAATACGTAAAGAAAACCCGTCTGAGAAACGCTGCTAAATTGCTACCACAAAACTCGCATGCGAACTTTGCAGGATCACCATGGAGTATTTTAAGAGTAATCTAAACCTTATTTACACAGGCTCTCACAGGAGAATATATGCTGGTCCACACTGGATAGTTCCAGATTTTCTCCAAAGTTATGACAACCTTTTTGAAAGGTTGTATGAATGTTTGTATATTTGTGCAAACAAGATGTATAAATCAGATGAACATGGGAATTTGGTGTTGAATAAAGAAAACATTATTTGTAGTATAGAAGAGTCTTTTCATGGTCGGTTTGAAAAGATGAAAAGTCTTTTGAAAGGCGAAGATACTAATACCAATGTGCCAGTGCTTCCAAATTATCCTAAATTAGGTATTACATTATAGATGTTTAAACAATTTGTGCTTGTAATAGATATATAAAAGTGGTAAAAAAAAGAAAATTAACCTGCTGAAAAAAAGAAATGTAACCTGCAATTCATAAAAGACAGCAAATTAGACTTAAATTAGACACTGCAACGTAAGCAGCAATTAATATATTACTAGACCAACTGTCTGCTTACAGTTAAATATCAAAATAAGACAAGTAAACTATTTTAATTGAAATGATGGTTAACGCACCATTAAAAGGCAAGGTTTAAGGAGATGTTTTTCACGGTTGTGTCACAAGTTATGACAACCTTTTTGAAAGGTTGTATGATTGCTTGTATATTTGTGCACATCAGATGTTTCAATTTGATGAACATGAGAATTTGGTGTTGAATAAAGAAAAGAATATTTGTGGTATAGAAGAGTCTTTTCAGGATCTGATTGAAACGATGAAAAGTCTTTTAAAACGCGAAGATACTAATACCAATGCGCCAGTGCTTCCGAATTATCCTTAATTAGGTATTACATTATAGATGTTTAAACAATTTTAACATTGAACTGCAAATAAAAGTAACTTGCAAAAAAAAAAAAAACTAACCTACTAAAAGAAAAACTAACCTGCTAAAAGAAAAGAAAAGAAAACCATCTAAAAAAAAAAAAAAAAAAAAAAAAGTCACCTGCAAAAAAAATTTATCTGATATTAGTATCCATTCCTTAAAATGGCTTCAACTGATGTTTTTATAACTGTTTAATTGTAATTTTTTGTAATTACTTTAATTATTGTAATTATTTGTATTTTGTAATTATATGCATATTGTATATTTTGTAATTATAAGTATATTGTATATATTGTAAACATATGTATATTGTATATTTTGTAATTATTTGTATATTATATTAAATATTTATGCTCTTAAAAGCAGGTTTAATTGTTTCTCAAAAACTATGATGTGCTTTTTGAAATAAGATTTCGTGAATTTTACTCAAAAAGTGGACATATAGCAATAGTTTTCCTAATGTGGAAAACCTCAAATTTGTTATACAAACCATGGATTCACATTAAGGCAGTCAATATTCTTAAACTAAACACGGTAATGTAAGCATAAAGCACCGGCCAAAGTATTACTAAATTTAATGCTAACAGTTAAATTAAACATTATATAAAATTGTATAAAGCTAAGTTAGTTTAATTGGGATGATGTTTTACGTACCGTTGCAAGACAAGTTAAAGATCATTATGAAAGTGTTTTTTATCAACAAAGTATAAGATTTGTTACGAAATACGTTTGTAAACTAATACAACAAAAAGAAAGTTTTTTAAACTAAAGACAAATGGAATTGACACCTTTTCCAGATGTTGTAGCATCTCTGTTGTAGTTGGTCTCTTGTTTTTCTAGATTTAATGCTTACAGTTAAATTACGTAAAAAACTTTCTTAAATGAGATAATGTTCTTTTTTTTGTTGGGATTCAACATTTTTTCATTCATTCTAAGGTCAATAAAAAAAAAAAAATCAATATAAAATTTCTTCTTTTAAGATTAAGGGGTACAGGAAGTCTTTGAAAGTTGATTTTGAGTTTTCTCAGTTTGCGAAAAACTGACATCCCCTGTTTTTGCTCTAACCCCTTCATTTAGTTTCAAGACTTTTCGCTTCAACCTTTTTACATGAAATTTCAAAAACAACAAACTTTGTATGAATGTAAGTTTATCGCATCATAAACTTTCGCTATTTTAAACGCATAAAAAATTGTACTTTCTTAACTAAAAAGAAATTTATACTTTATTATTATTTGTTATTTTTCCTCTTTGACAGAAAAACCAAACACCAATGTTTAACAAAAATCACTTATTCTAGTTCACACAAAAAACAGGGTTTTGAAAACTTTCAACTTTTAAAATTTGTTTCCCCCCCCCCCCCCCTTCCCCCTACTTTACGGAGGAGTTACCTTTCAGCGATTTAAGCTCTAATATCCTTTCACAAACTAATATTATCTTTTTTTTAAGTTACTTTTTATTTCAACGAATATTCAAAAGAATATTAAAAAAAGAATATATAAGAATATATTAAGAATATATATATATATATATATATATATATATATATATATATATATATATATATATATATATATATATATATATATATATATATACGCACGAATATATGTATTCAATGAATTTATACATTTCAAAGAATAGTAACAAGAATATAAGATATATATATATTTAAAAAACTAATCAGCTCAGCATCAATAAACAAAAATCGATAAATAGACGTATCTACAAAATCCCTTAAAAGAAATATACAATCAATGAAAAAGTAAAAACAAAGATTAAATTTAAATTTCACAATTCAATTTCTTCTTCTTCATCAAAGTCAGAGTAATCATTTACAGGAGATGATTGACCATCTCTTTCATACGGAAGATGGTCATAAAATTCTTGTGCATCAAGCTTGCAAAAGAGTTTGAGATGTTGTAGGTCTTTATACTTTGCTGACGAAATAGGTATGAGGACTCTGTTCAAAGGCTGAAGGGGCTCCAACAATATTCTCTTCTTTTTAATTAGTTTTTTGACAGTAGCCTCAAGGAATGGTTTATTTGAGTTATCTCTGTAAATTATTTTATCTGGGTCTCTGTAAATTATTTTATCTATTGAAATTACAATTTCTCAAAGTGACTGAGTTTGAATTGGAGATGAGGTAAAATATAAAGTTTTAATACGCTTTTCTATATTTAGCAGCATGGTGTTTTCAACTGAAATTATATGAAAAGGAGAAGTTTTCAACTGAAATTATATGAAAAGGAGAAGGGCTTTTTCTTGCATCCTCAAAGTGTCTAGGCCAGTCAGCTTGAGTGTCTATATGAATCTTTTGATTGATTACGATCATGTTTCGATCGCATTCCATGTAAGAGTGTCCTCTGATAGGAAAAGATAGTTTAATATTTTCAAATCTTTTTTCTGATTGACCATGTAGTGAAGAAATCATAGCAGAGTCCAATTTTTATTCTGTCCAGGACATGAATTACAAAAGAGTTGAAGGTGAGTGACTTCTTTAGACAGGATTTCAATAAAGTAGTGCAACAACATTGATGCTACATCATTCCATCCTTTTTTTCCTACTGTATCATCATAGGAAAAAAGGTAAACCATACTAGCTCCCAGATTATGTATATTAAAAGTATACAAAGAAAGTTTTCGTTTGTAATATGAGTCATTGGTTGTAATATTAGGGTAAGGAATTCTTCCAAAAATCAAACGCAATTACAGCAAACCAGATCAAAGAGTGTGCACTGTGTACAACAGCAGTTTTTTTTTCATAAAAAATTTTTCCTTTCCTCCAGTGAAGCTCTCACTCAGCTAGAAGTTTTTCTAGTTCATATTGAGGATGACTATTTGACAAATCTTTTTGAAATCTATTGCATGTCAAACATGTGTCTTTTCTTGTGTAACCAAAGACAATGTTAAGCTTCTTATTAAATATTCATCTTAATATAAAAAGAAAATAATACTAATAAAATTTGATATTATTAAGATAAATAAGAACTGCCTACAACGTTATAAATATTGCTCAAAAATCAGCCACAATAAATTTTTGTTTTGTTTTTTTGCTTCCCTATAACTTTCTCTTGAACAGGATTCACCTGAGCGACTTTCTAAATACATTGCATGCATCTTGCTAAGATTAAGATCTGCAGGAAGGTAGACTTTTCTTAGAATCTTTGAGAAAGTAATGAGACTACTGCCCTCTAAAAGATCGGATATGATTTATGATCCTCTCATTTTTGTCTTTTGTAAAACTTCGAGGACGGTTCATGTGTTTCCTTCTTTCAACTTTGGGTGACGTTCCTATAAAAAAAGTAACATGTTTTAAAAGAATTTAAAAAAAAGAGCAAACCAATTCTTAAACTGAAAGAACCAAAACTGAAAGTGGAAAATGGAAATGACGATTATGATTTCTAGGCTGAAAAACATTTTTATATTAATATTCTGAAACTTTAAATTATTTTAATTTTATTATAAATTAAAAATAAAAATCCAATATATGCTCATTGGTTTATGGTGGTATATCATACCAAAAACTTATGAACATTTTTTTAATCATAATCCAATAAACATTATTTAATAATATACTTGACAACTTATTTTAGTAGTTTTGACTTTGCTTTTGCACTAACTTGCCAATAAATAAGTTTCTGTGTAACCTGAAAATGTTTTGAAAAAAAATTACTTGCTTTATGAAAATGTACAACTACTTACCAGTCGTTGTTAACACCTTCTGTATTCTTTCAAGTCTAGATTTGCTTATGTTAAATATAGAAAGAAACGCTTTATAACAAACTTGAATTTTTACAAAGGAGTCTCTTGCTGTTAATAAATGATATTGATAAGAATAGCAGTGTAAATATTTCTCTTTACTTCATATTCTAGTCCTTCTTAGTCTCACTTCCATTGGAGTTATAATCGATGTCAAAAAAGCATACTGTTGGTCTTTTTCATGACATTTGATTAAACTTGTCCAAAATTGTTTGTCTATCTTGCAAACTAATAACTTCAAAACACTTTAAACGAATGCAGTTACAAGATTCGCCCATTATATGGCCCCAAAAACTTGAAAGTTTTTATTTTTTTTTACTATCTCGTTTTCTGCCATTAACTTGTCTTTTTCTACGTTTTTTTTGTGATTTCAGGATGTACGTCTGCTATTATTTTTTTGGCCGTATTTATCCTTTTCGAAACAAAAAATATTTGACATTCCTGGTTTTACGGTTTCAACAGCAATACATTCCCTGTTTTTACGTTGCAGGGGTATTCTTTAATCCCTAAATTGGCCCTTTAAGTTTAATTTTTTTGCTTCAAATTCAATATAGAATTTAGCCTATGATTTGTATAACATGTCAATAAAAAAATCTCAAAATTTTCAAAAACTGACATCCCTTGTTTTTGCCCTGACCCCTTCAAATAATGTAATGCATCTAACCTAATGTAAACAAAGTAATACACGTATTTAAAATAATGTAATGCACGTATGAATTTCAAATAATGTAATACACGTATGAATATTATTATTGGTATTGAAAATACACGCTTGGTATTCAAAAAGTTTTCTGGATTCTTACAACTTTGTAGGTCTAAATATAAAAATCAGTTTTTATTCGATTCATTTCAAATGGCTGATATAAGTCTGTACTTAATTCGTTATTATTCGTTACTAACGGGAAATCAAAATATCGGTGGTTAAATTTTAGGCCGTTACTACTAAATGCGCAATGCACTCTATGCAACCATATGCTACTCGGAGCGCAATACTTTGTACGCATGCGCTAAATTTTTAAAAAAAAAAAATTTTTCCCTAACTTGTCCCTATCCCTATCCCTATCCCTATCCCTATCCCTATCCCTATCCCTATCCCTATCCCTATCCCTATCCCTATCCCTATCCCTATCCCTATCCCTATCCCTATCCCTATCCCTATCCCTATCCCTATCCCTATCCCTATCCCTATCCCTATCCCTGTCCCTATCCCTATCCCTATCCCTATCCCTATCCCTTACCCTAACCGCCTATCTAACCAGCTTTATTGTGAAATATAAATCGCAGTTATAATAAAATAGTTGCGCATGCGTGTACAATATTGCGCTCTGAGCAGCTTATGGCTACGTAGAGTGCATTGTGCTCTACGAAGACACTTCGTAAATTTTATCGATCAAATGTCTCAACTCAAACCCCTCTGTGGGGGGCCTTCATATAAAAAATAGTAACTATATTGATTAAATTATAGAGACGCTTTTATAATAAATTAATTTTAAAAAGATTAGATAAGAAATACACAAATGTAAGTTAGATTGTAAAAAAAATATCAAAACAAAGTGGATATATTAAAAATAAAATTAAAAAAAAAAAAATTATTCCTGAAAGATATCCAAACTGAGTTTTATAGTTATTACAAAACTATAAAACTCAATCATTGAAGCTCATTGAGCAATTGCTAGTCAATTTTAATTCTTTTTTATAATCAAAGTTGAAGTTGTAAATTCTTTTTAGCTTTTAACAAATAAACAGTTATTTAAATACAATACAACAACCAAGTCTTAAAACCAAGAATGACACTCTAAAAAACATTTGAAGGAAAAAACTTACTATTTGCATACACAAGTTTTTCGTCGAGGGTTTTTTCGGGTTCAAAAAAACATGTAAAATTTTCTTAAAGCTGCAGTTATGCAAACGCTATAAAATGTTTTCATTTATTCTTTAACTTCTGCAACAGAATAACCATGATCCGCCATTATCAATGGCTCTTTAAACCAAGCTACTTATCTTACGGTAGATTATTTAAATTTACGGTAGGTTTTTTAAATTACACGGTAGGATGTTTTAAATAAAAATACTGAGTTTTATTTTGGTCCTTCCAATTTATTTTATCTTAATAAGAGTAGTCTGAGTATATAAATGATTCCTTCATTTACTTCGCAAAACCTAACCCAGGTGTGTCAGGTTATCATAGCGGGGCTTGTGTAGCCACCAAGTCTTGTGTCTAAATGCTTTTCCTTTACTTTTTCGAGTTTCTAGGAGATACCCAGGAGAAGTTAGTTAAAAGCATTGCTAATAATTGTCCAAATTCTGTAATTAAAAAACCACTCCATTTATCCTAAGCTCCCCCATTTCCCCTATTGAAATTTTAAACAAGTGCAACTTAAAAGTAGTTGTATTATCAAGTGATTCCCAGTGATTCCAAGTGATTCCAAGTGATTTATTTATTTCCAAGAGATTGAACGAAAGTGTGGAGAAAATAAATGTCAAAATTAAAAAACTTTACGTTTTTTTAAATTACTAAATGTTTCTTTATAAGTTCTTCTGCAAATGTGATTATATAAATTTTACACCTAAGTTCTTTATGTAATAAAATAATTTTAATTATTTTGCATAAATTTAAAAAAGTTTATCCAGTCTGATTTGTTTATGGTTTCTTCTGTTCAATTCATAATCTTTTCAATTCCGCATAAGTATTTCACCAGTTGAGGCAAACGGGTATTCAATATTTTGAGGCGTCATCTTACTATCAATTTTTTCGTCCATTAACTGTCAGAGAATTCTTTCTAGAACGTGATGCTGACAACTGATAAGCTGTACCCAACAAGAGCTGGCACAACGTCATCAGATGTTGATGTTAAAGCTGATTCTGCAGACAATATTTGTCTTTTTGATGGGTAAATTGTTTTATCATTTATAACTTGGCCTGTTGAGTTCCCAACTTTCCTTGTGGAATAAGAAAACATCAATCATTTTCGGTCACATTTCGTGCATCATCTTTGAAACTCTTTTTGAATGTATTTTGGAAATAAATATCTTTTCCGGCTTTTGAACTTTTATTTTAAAAATGTAAAGTTCGAATTTTGATATTGAAAATAGTGTCATTAACGGTCGTATAATTTTAATGGGTATAGACTAGGGTGTTCATGCAAAATAATACCTAGAAAAAAAACAAACTACGCCATAGGACCAATGGATCCATTCGGAACTCCGTCTCGTCGGAATTTTCTCGGTTTTTCAGAGTTTCGGAGTTCGAGAGAAATCGAAAAACCTCGACGGAACTTCGACAAGGTTTTTAGAAAATATCAATTTTTACTCGTAAAATAATTAAATTTTTATTTTATTTCTACGCTGCTTTTACAATAGTTCATGTTGTTTTCAAAATATAAGTGTTCTCTTTGTTCAATATCAACACAAATTTACATCGCAAAGCAATTAGTAATGCACAGTGGGACAGGTGGTGGTGGTGGAAAAAACCTCAAAAAAAAAGCTTATTCTATTCCAAACCATATGATAAAACATACTCGTACTTTTCCATTGCACTATTTCAGAAACTCTTTTGATTATAATAGTATCTTTTTAATAATAGAAGTTTTTAAATCCACAAAAATCAGTTGCGGTATAATAAAATGTAATGCATAATAAAGTAATCTTCTTTTGTAAAAAATTTTTTAATTTTTAAGCAAAGATATTGTAAACAGTAACTTTTAAAATATTATGCGTGTGTGATATTAGTTAATGTATTTTAACTATTTAGTAGTTTATCTTTACAAAAAAAAGTCAAGATTATTGTTTACAATATATACAAAAACTTGTCTTAAAATAACGAGGTAAGTTTTAAACATATAATACTTTTTTTTTACAATAATGTCGTATACCGTATGATCAAAATAATTTTCTCCACCTTAAGTCTAATATTCTTTTATAAAGAAAAATGGTTTCGGAAGCGTGGAAATACTTTGATAAAGTTGTAGTAAATGATAAGAAATACGGAGATTGCAAAAAATGCCATAAAAGAATCGCTTGTCCAGGAAGCAGCACAAACAGCCTAATTAGTCACATCAAAAGTTGCGAGAAAATAGACTGAAAACCACCCAGTTCCAGACCAGTTTTGACTAAGATATCGTTAAACTATCTTCTTGCCAAGTTGACAGCTCTTGATGGATACTCGATTAGGTCCATAACTCAATCTGAAACACTAAGAATGCTTTTTGAAAATTATGGGCATAGTTTGCCCAAGTCAGCGTCCACAATTTCAGAAAAAATGTTTAATGATCGCTGAACTGGCTGCATTGAAAGCAAAAGGAGAAAAATTTGGACTAACAGGTGACGAATGGTGTAGCAATAGAGGTAGAAGATACTACAATTTAAATGTTCATCGCGACCGAACATATTGTTTAGGAATGGTGAAATTGCCGTCTCCTAGTTCTGCCGAAACATTAAACATTTTAATAATGCAAAAATTAAAAGAATTCGGTATAGATGATGAAGATGTTGCAGGTAAAACTACGGATGGCTGTAGCTGGATGGTGAAATTGGGTACCATCCCACCCAACAACAAGTCGTCTTAAAGACAAATTGAAGACGTCTTGATTTGGTCTTAAAGATGTCTTAAGCTGGTCTCAAATGAAACACAGTAAGTCGTCTTATCTAAGACGTCTTAAAGTTGTCTTATTTAAGACATCTTAGAGTTGTCTTAAACTGGTCTCAAATGAAACACAGTAAATCGTCTTATCTAAGACGTCTTAAAGTTACCTTATTTAAGACATCTTAGAGTTGTCTTAAACTGGTCTCAAATGAAACACAGTAAATCGTCTTATCTAAGACATCTTAAAGTTACCTTATTTAAAACATCTTAAAGTTTTCTTAAACTGGTCTCAAATGAAACACAGTAAGTCGTCTTATATAAGACGTCTTAAAGTTGCCTTATTTAAGACATCTTAGAGTTTTCTTAAACTGGTCTCAAATGAAACACAGTAAATCGTCTTGTTTAAAACGACTTAAAGTTGTCTTATTTAACACGTATTGAAGATGGCTTAAACTGGTCTCAAATGAAACACAGTAAGTCGTCTTATATAAGACGTCTTAAAGTTGCCTTATTTAACACGTATTAATGACGGCTTAAAAAGACGTGTGTATATATATATATATATATATATATATATATATATATATATATATATATATATATATATATATATATATATATTACCTTCTAGTCTCCTTCCAATACAATATAAACATATATTTTTATATTGTGTTAGAAAGAGACTGAAAGGTGGTGACTGAATATAGGAAGGTGTGAAAAATATGAACTATCAAAATGCAATAAATGAAAAAAAAAGACATGATTTACTATAGAAATATTTCACAGCATCCACAAAAAAGAGTACATGATTATATTTTTAATAAGATTTTCGTAATGCTGGTGCGTTTTTAACATGTTCTGAATTAATTTATGGACAGTCTTCTCCAATTCTTTTGGATATGTCGCTCGAACAGTCGCTAAAAAGAGAAAATTAATAAAAAAAATAATAGGTCAAGAAAATCATTGTTTTTTTGGAAAGCAGCATTCGAAGACACTTACCAATTACACATTTGTAAAGGTGGGTTTCTTTAAAACTTCTCTTTCCACCTCTCTGTAGATCCATGTTGAAATTAATCATTAGTGAACAATCTAATTTCTAAATTCAATTAGTTTCTCAGAAATCTGTAAAATATGTGCTTGTAATAACCTAGCCGTAGGACCTTAACGAAATAATTCAAAATTTTTTTGAATTATTAGTTGGTCTTTTGCATATTGTCGAGGCAGAAATCCGGAAAAACACATTTAAAACCAGCAGCTATAAGAGGAGACATATTTCTGATGTTGCTTATACGACTGGCAGCTAAAATCGTAGTCTGTCCGCTTCCAAATTTTTGTTCTTCATTTAACACTACCCTTCCTTCCTAAGAACCTTTGATAATGCCTCTTTCACAAGAATAATATCCAGTATGAGCGCAACAGTCCATTTTAAAAATGATCTTCCTGGGGCATCACAGAAAAAAGCTCTAACTTTAACACTGTGTACAACTGATTTTATTGTCAGATAAAATTGTCCGCATAACTTTATAAACCATACAATTCTTGTCATTCTTCCGCAATTGGAATTAAAGACGTAATTAAAGACTCAATTAAGGAAGGAATTAAAGCATGGACGTATAAGAGATGGACGTGCAACTTATTATTATAGTTTAAACTTTTAGTATTAGTTTAAACTTTCATAGTATTTGTTTAATAAGACTGTTCAGGATAAAGTAACTACTTCACGTGTTGACAAATTATTAAACAAATTACTCCAAGGTAAAGGAAATTAGTTGTCGGCACGAACAGATTTTATAATTTTTTCAAGATAAACATTTGTAAATTTGGACACGTTTTTTCGTGTAAACAAAGTCTGTCAATGATAAAATAGACCTGTAAAAACAATTTTAAAATGACTAAAAAAAGTATAGCGAAACATAAAAAAGCTTAAGTATAATTTTTTGTCAAGATCTGGTTTCATTCAACTCCTTGGTCCTTCGTTCACCAGCCTTAAATTTATGTAATTTTTAAGATTTATTCCCATATGCCGCCATTTTTTGCGTCGACTACTCTATAAGCTCCCCAATATATATTCCACTGTGAGTTGTTTATTGGTAGGTGCATTTTCTAATGGGTATTTTTTAACTTATTTGATAATGCAAAATCTTTTAAAAAGTTATTCAAATTTATAACTATCTTGCAAAATGCGCCAGATTTTTCATGTTTTCGTTTTTCATATTTCATATATTATTTCATTTATTATAAAAAGCACATAACAACCCATTAGTTTTTGTCAAATAAAATTTAGTTTATATATAGCTGGTAAATCATGTTATGTTAATTTTAAATACTAAGTTATTCTTACGGTTTGCCATAAACTGGTTTTGCTAAATTCTTTAAAACTGTGACAAATTATTTGTTCTTTCTTGTATTTATATTCATTTTATGTATAAGTTATTTATCCTTAACTGTATATTTTCCATTGGACTTAAACTAAGGACTATAAAGTCTAATGGAGCAAGCCGAAATAGAAAATTCATTAATATTCATAAACCAGATGGAGTAGTTCACTAAACATGGAGCCATTGTGCTCTAGGTAGCTACAAAACTTCTTGATATTTTGTATTAACTATTACCTCTCAAGTTATAAATGTATTCAAGTAAATGATCTCAATTTCTTTTCATCATCCGCGTTATTTCTTAAAATATTATTGTTTATAACAATAGATTTTTAAGAATGCGCAACTAGCATGGTTTGCAAAAAAACAAAAATTTTGCACGTCCATCTCTAATACTTCCACGATTAAAAACATCTTAAGCTGCTTATTCCAAAAGACGTCTTGTTAAGATGTCTTAAGGACATCTTAAACTGGTTGTTCCGACAGACGTCTTGTTAAGAAGGCTTGCGGACGTCATAAACTTGTTGTTCCGACAGACGTCTTGTTAAGATGTCTCACGGATGTCTTAAACTGGTTATTCTGAAAGACATCTTAAACTGGTTATTCCGAAAGAAGTCTTAAACTGGTTATTTCGAGAGACGTCTTGTCAAGATGTCTTAAGGATATCTTAAACTGGTTGTTGGAAGATGTCTTAATGAGGTGTTGAAAAGCCGTCTTAAACACGTCTTTAACTAGTTGTAGACGTCTAGACGAGTTAAAGACAAGTTACATACGTCTTAAAGTCGTCTTATGTTGGGTGGGATGTTTAAGTTTCCACATAAAATCTGTCAGAATCATTCAATTCATTTGAGTGTTTGTAATTTGCTATACGCTAAAAAAGGTTGTCGCAAAATTGTGAACAAAGAAACTGAATCGGATATTGAAACAGAAACAGATGGAGAGACTGAAGGAAAGTTTCTTATTGACTATTCGGAGAATGAGATTGAATATGAAGAAAATATCGAAAAAAGTCTACAGAAACTTCGCATACTAATTAAGTTTTTAAAATATTCATCTTTTCGATATGAAGTTTTTAAAAGAATAAATACACAAAGTTTACGGATCTTCGCATGAAAAAGGACTATTGCTCAACAACCGCACTAGATGGAACAGTGTTTTCAGATAATCAAAAGATTTTTGGACTGCTTAGAAGCTGTAAAAAAAAACACTCGAAGGACTAAATTGCTTAAACATGTTAGATGATATTGACTTGGATTTCTTAAAATCGCTTTCTGACTTATTGAAAGTCATTGCTGACGCTGCAGTTCGATTGGAAAAACCAAATACAACAATTTTGGAGTGTGACATCATTATGGAAACCTTAGTAAGGAAATTGAAGGTTGTAGAAACTGACATCAGTTCTAATTTTGCAGAGGCGTTAATCTGCAGATACGAAAATCGTAAAAACATTATGTTGGTATCATTAAGTCGTTATTTGCACAATCCCAATTTTTTTAAAAATAAAAACTACACATTTTTTTACGCTTCCAAAAAATATACACAAGTTTATGCTGCAAAATTTTTTGATCAACTATTTGCAACAAAAGAAAATAGTCTCCAAACAAAATCAGATGATCGCGCTAAAAGCAAACAAGAAGAACCATCATAATCGACATCTTTTTTTGTCGAAATTCAAGAAGTTTTATATCAAAATCAATTAACAGCAAAATAGCCAAAAAAAGTCAAGACCTTCACCGATCAGTTAAAAGAATACGAAGTAACGGGTGTGAAATCAGAAGCAGTTTTGAAATTTGAACTAGCCATCCACAGAATTCAAGCAACTTCCTCGGAAGCAAAAAGAGTTTTTTCCTCGTCTTCCAGATTTGTCACAAAGTTTCGTAGTTCGCTTTCTGATGAAATGATAAATGTTTTCATCTTTTTAAAATATTACTTTAAAAGATCTTCAGAATATATACTTTTTTAATATTCTTTTTTTAGTTTTTACTATAGGTACCCCAAGAAGTCTTTATTACAGAGCACCGCGGAAGGCATTTAACTGAAAGTTCACGCCTTCTTCCTAACCGATGCTGGTTAGAAAGCCATTTATTAGATAAAACTTGTTCGTTAAAAGATTGCGATAAGAAAAATATTTAAGTACTAAGGAATATAAAAATATAATTTTTTTAAAAATTTATTATAAATTATAAATCGAAATAAATAAAAATAAAAAAATTAAATATAAGAACAATGTTTAATTATCAACTAGATAGTTTAATTTTTTAATTTATAACAAAGTTTTATCGAAGCTCCGATTTTTTCTCGACTCCGACGGAGTTTTTTCTCGATTTTTCTCGACTCCGGTTTTTCTCGATTTTGGATCCTCTGCATAGGACAAGTAACTTTTTCATAATAAAACTTGTTTAATGAAAAAAATAAAGAGTAAATTGAAAAGTGATAAAATATAATAATAATGAAAATCGAAAGTTTATAAATAAAGTATTTTAACAATGAAAAACCAAGTGTTCTTTAATTGCATACAACGTAAATTCTAATTACACGAAACATGAGCCATAGTAAAATAATTTTTTAAGCAACGATAAAATATTTTTTTTAAGTAACCACTTTTCATAAAAAATGAAGTTACCAATAGCATCAGTAAAAATCCAAAAATGTAGTTGAAAGAGTTGTTTGTTGGGAGATTTGAGACTATTTAATTTATGAAAAATTTAGTTTAAAAAATGACCTGAGTCAAAGCTCATTACTAAGCACAAATGTATTGAGCTTGGACTTAGGTATTAAATAACATTTGCAATTTCACGAATTTCACTTGAAGCATCCGTGTAGATTGCCTCGTTATCAGGGTTATTACGTTCGTCTTGCCTGTCATCATTTTTTACTTTTTCCACATTACTTTAATTGCGCTTACCATCTGCTTGCACGTTCATTTGATTTAATGATAAAAAAAGTTGTCGTATTACCTACCATTTGTTCTCTTTTCTTCTCAATCTCCTTTTAGGAGCCTCGCTTTCATATTTCCTTTTAAAAGCCACGCTTTCATATTTCCTTTATATATTGAAACAAATCACTTTAAAAACAAAATACTGTACTTATCACTGTTGCCAATGGAGAGCTTTTCGTCGGAGAGCGATTCGTATTCTTTTAAGTTCAAAACAAATGAAGATTGCAGGAGAGGACCCACAGTTGTCCACTTTTTCTACTTTTGAGAAAGAATTTTGTGCTAGCATGGCACTTATCTGCAGCCACCACATAATACTTGTCAAAATCTTTATCACTTATTTCAGTCTTCAAGAATCAAAAAGAAGCACTAGTTCTCCAGCAGAATACACGCATTGATGATCTGACAGCAATTACCATGTTCATAATGAAAGCAACCACTCGAATGAAGAGAACCTCCTCGCCTATTTAGCTGTCTTGTGGTGGTAATGAACAGTTTCAACTTATTTCTTGACAAATAAATAAATGGAAAGTTAGTCAAATTAAAAATAAAAACATCATTGACAATTGTCTAAAGTCCATATTAAAAACGATGTATCCAACAAATATCTTTTAACTCCTGTACTCCTGCCCGTACATCCCCTTTGACTGTAATTTCTCTTTCCCACTTCTTACTCTTTCATAACCTTCTCGTAATCTTAACCTAACCTTTCCTTTGAAACTGACTTTTGTAAATCCCTACGCATTTATGTTTGTCTCTAGAAGTTTTGACCTTTAATGTTAGATTCGTTGTTTTGGGCTTTGAAGTCTTTTTATTTTCGCCTATTTGTATTTTAACATTGTTTGATTTTGGCAGCTTGAAAAGTGACGAATGGCATTTTATTTTTATTTTCTATCGGAATTTTAATAAGTCACTCAAGAATTGAGTGCACAACTAGGCTCTGATTTTGCAACTGGATGATGTTAAGGAAGACTTCTTTTCTGGATTACCAATCTGGATTACCAAATATTTATAATTGGTGACAGTGCATATCCACACTGTCCAAAAATGATCCATTTGGTGGATCAAGCACAAGATTTTAATTAAACTAGTATTCTTAAAGATGTAAAATTTTGAAAAGATCTAGCATGATAAATTAGAGGATCACTGAACTTTCCATTAGAACCAAAAAACACTTCCTCTTAGGATGAACTTTTTCTTCAAAGCTCGCATACCACTAGAGAAGGCGAAGCTGATGATGAACAAAAGCTTAAGACAACTTATTTAGGATCCGGCTCATGTATGGCTGATCTCTGTTATGTCTCCTTCAAAAAAATTAAAAAGCTATTTGTCATAAACTCGAAAAAAAACTTTATTCGAAGTTGGAAGACAACATTAGACAAACAAACTTGGAATTTTTTTTGAAAAAAGTTAAGTTGTACAGTTATACTTAGATAAATGAGTCATTTACCAGTTATTACCATAGTTACCAAAGAATGGCTTTGATTAGCACGAGATTCTTCAAACTATTTATAATGGTCTTAACTAAAATCCATTTTTGTCAATTTTTACTATTCACAAGTTCTAAATAAAACTTTATTTACCTTACCAACCCAAACTTCTTAAGCTGTTACAGTTTGAAAGCTTCCATAAGTTAGAGGCGCAATGCTGCAGCAGTTCACAGTGATAGCATTTCAGTTGCAAATGGAATTGGGTTACCTCTGTCAGAGGATATCTTCTAATCTTCATTTAGTTGATCTATAAACTTTGTCTTGCATTCTACATTCTAGACAGCATGTTTCATGGTAAACTCAAAAATCATATCATCAGGCAAATTTGTGCAATAATGCAGTGTACCAAGGACATTTTAACTGTACAAGTTTTGCCTGTACAGCAACAGGCAAATGGTGTAGATTGTGACTTGTTTGCTTTGGCAAACAAGCCACAATCTACACTATTTGCCTGTTGTGAAGCACATTGCTTTTACTGGTTTGCCTTTGTGAAGCACATTGCTTTTACTGGTTTGAATCCATGTTATATTGGATTTGAAGATGTTGATATGTGAAAGCATTTACTTCAAAGTATTTCGCAAAACCATCTAAATGAGTTTCCTAAAACTTTTAAAAAAACAATGTTTTGCAAAGAAAAAAAGTTTATATTTAATCTATATTGCGTTTGCAGACAAGTCTGGACGGCTTCAGATAAATTTGTAAAAGATAGGTTAGTGAATTATCTATAATTGTATCGTAGGACTTATTGTATCAGTCATTTCTTATAATTATATTTTTATCTAGTCACCTTTATTAAAGTTTTAATTGACTATATTTGTACTCAAAGAAATATTAAATTTAGGCATATGGTACAGTGTGAAAAATGTGGATGCTGGTTTCATCGTGCATGTGAAAATATACCTGAATATGTGTTGGAGCATGAGAGTGCTGAATGGTTTTGTTCAAAGTGCTCAATAACTTTATAGTTTTATATCATCAGTAATTTATTTGCATAAAAATTTAATTTTTTTTTAGAATTTAGCAATTTAGAGTGTCACTATTTTGCAAGTTTACTAAGGCATTAACTTAGTTGTTTAGAGTTAATTTTATTTGTTTTTTAGAGTGAATCTTATTAATTTTAATGTTTAGAGTTAATAATATTTAGTTGGTTAGGATTAAAGTTATTTAGTTGTCTAGAGATAAGGTTGTTTAGTTGTCTAGAGCTAAGGTTATTTAGTTGATCAGAGTTAATTTTATTTAGTTGCCTAGAGATAAAGTTATTTAGTTGATTAGAGTTAGTTTTATTTAGTTGTTTAGAGTTAAGGTTATTTTAGTTAATTATAGTTATAATGTTATTTAGTCGTCTAGAGTTAAGTTTATTTAATTGATTAGAGTTAATGTTAATTATGTTGTTATTTAAAGTTAATGATATTATTTTTTGTTTATTTTTTAAGCTTTCATCTAATAATTTTTAAACTTTAAACTTGTTTTCTTACTAAGCTTAGGACTTAAAATATGTTTAATGTTGTAAAGATGTTATACATTTTTTTATAGAGGTATTTAAGGCAAGTGTCACATTTGCAATTTTGATTGGCGTATATGGTTTTTCTAAAGTTATATTTGTGAAAAGGTAATTTTGTATTTACTTCCTTTTACATTATTATAAAACGTTATTCTATTATTATTAACGTCTTCAAAAACACATATGACAGCTTTTGGATCTTTAATCATCCTCTACAACATGACAAAAGCCCTCGTAATATAGTTGCATGATGAACGGTATATTATGTAAAAACCGTATGATCCATTAGTTAGGCAATGTGAACACACACATCATTTAGGTTGCTTTTGTTGTGTTTTTTTTGTTGTTGTTTTTGTTTTTTTTTAGTTTATCCTACTATTTAAATAGTGTTACAGCAATTTTTTATTAATTTTGAATTGTTGTATCTGATAAATTAAAGACTTGAATTAAAGATCTAATATATAGAAAAGTTCAAGGGGAATAGAAAATCTGTTTAAATAAGAAAATCCGACAATAAGTCGGATTTACTAATTTAAACAATTTAAAATAAGAGTTAACTGGATTCTACTGTATTCGCAAGGTGTTCTGTTCAATATAACATACTAAAGAAAGGACTGTCGAAAATTCTTCAAAATTTGGATTACTAAACTTACTGAAAGGCGATGTTGACTTTTCAGTTAACTTCGGGGTACATATATGGTCTTAATTCTTCTTAAATATGATCTAGATTAGCCAGTTAAATTCCGGCCTTCAAAAGTCAACTTCGACTGTGCTTATGCTTAAGAACTTTTTAAACCCAAGAACAAACAAAAAGGGATATGTAGTTTGGTTCTTTTGAAATATTTCCATTTTTTCAAAATAGCCCAAAATCAGTAGCGTAGAGAGAGAAAGGCCTAAGGGGAAATAGCCCCGGCCGTAAAGGCTTAAAGGAGCCGAAAAAAAAAATTAAGGAGTAAAAAAATTTATTGTTAAAAAGGCGCATCTTTTTCATTAATGCCCTAGGCGTAAAAATCCTTGCTTCGCCGCTGCTTAAGCAGGAAATATGGAACAAACACATTAAATCTAAATCTTATATATCTGAATAAGACCATTTGGTTACGAGAGGTCACTATAATTTGGTTATTAAATTAACCATAGTATGTATGATCATTTTTTAGTAGAGTTTCCTTTTAAAAAATAATATTCTATTAAAAAAACGCACGTTTTATGTAAAGATGAATAATAACGAGTTAATTCCATCAAAGTCCGTTTTGAAACAAAGTTCCATCACGGAAATTTCCGTATTGTCCATAGAAAAATAAGATTTTTTCATAATAGACGATTCTGAAAAAATTTACTTTTTAAAAAAATAAATAAATAAATCAAAGTTTGAAAAATCTATTTTAATAGATTTATCAAAACAATATTTGATTGATTTAACATAACATTTTTTAACTCATTTAGATTGTTGACTTGGTAACAAAAAGCTTTGTAAAATAGTTATTGCGGCTTTCCATAAACAAGAGGTTTAAAAAACATTTTTAACCAATCGGCATATTTTGCATAATTATACCGAAGCAAAAATACTCATAATTACAAGTGGACTTTGATCGACTTCTGATCGATAGTTTCTTTAGACGATATTCGTCTGACTTTTTTTTCCCGTGAACTTTGGGAAGTGCAAATAAGGACTTCCCAAAGTTCACGGGAACTTCCCAAAGTTCACGGGAAAAAAAAGTCAGACGAATGATCGTAATAGTTTCTTTTGCCAACCTATTCTTGTGACTATGATTTAAACTTCACAAATTTTACCCGAGTATAAATGGAGAATGTTGACTATGAAAATGTAGAATTTGATCAAGAAAAACTACAGACGAGTTTAAAGAAAATGCTTTTGATACCGATTTCCTTACCTAAAGGGATTGTAACAAGAAATGAAAAAGAAAAGGATGAGCAAATAAGTAATAGCTCAAACTACCAAACAATTCTTGAAGAGTTTAGGAAAAATTCAAATTTACTTCAAGAACTTTGTGACAAGCATATTTCTGATGATGCTGCCGGTGATGCTATTGACTACCCAACTGACGATGAAGAGTTTAAAATGCTGTTATTATTTGCACATACTTTTAACATTTTCAATAAAAACCCGTGAAAAAAGCTAAAATTTGATTTTCTGCAGAATCCAGGAGAACTCCATGCAGAAATGGCAATCTTAGAAAAAATAATTAAAGTAGAAAAGGAATGCAAGTTAAAGCAAACCTATAATATTGCTATAACCAAATATGCTTGTGAAATTTGTCACATAAGTCTACAACATTTTAAAGAAGATTATAAAATCTTTTATAATGGCTCACATCGCAGAATTTTTTCTGGCAAAAATTGGAATATTCCCTTGTCTTTTAAAGATCATGAGAACCTGCTTGAAAAATTAAATGAATGTGTATGTAACAAGTTGGATAAACTGTTTCAATGTAAAAAAGATGGTTCACAGAAAATGAATGCAAAATATATTCTTGATAACCTAAATAATGCAAATCCTAAATTATTTAGAAAGTTAATGGATTATAAAGGCGTAAATACCAAAAACTATTTTTTAGAAATTCAAAGATATCCTAAGTTAGGTAATAATTTTTTCCTGTTAAATATAATTTTATAGGTATTTTTTTTAATTTTTAACGTATTATATTTAATTTTCAAAATATTATAAAAAACTTTTCTGAAATTTTTAATGTATTTTTTGTAATTTGAAATTGATTTTCAAATATACTGGTTAAAACATAACAAATGGAAATTGTAATACATTTAGAAAGTATGAAAATTATAAAGGTGTAAAAATCAAAAACATTGATTTAGAGCCTAAAAGATATCCTAAATTAGGTATTACTTTTTTCCTTAAATGTAATTTTTAATGTATTTTTTGTAATTTTTGATATATTTTATGTAATTTTTAATATATTATATGAAATTTTTAATGTATTTTTTTAAATTTTTAATATATTATATAAAATTTTTAATGTATTGTATGTATTTTTTTCCTAATGTAGACATCTCACCTTCTTTATTAGAACTGTTGAATTGTAATAGACCACAATTTAGAGTTAACATTATAAACCACAATGTGAGTATAAGGTAGCAATTTATATATTGCTAGACTGACTGTCTGCTAGCTTACAATTATAGATAAAGCTTATCTTATGCAGTTAAATAAAGCAAAATATCAAATAAGACTGGTAAACTATTTTAATTGTAATGATGTTTTATACAAGACAAAAGATAAGTTATGAAGTGATGTTTTTCACAGTTGTCTAACAATTTTTTGTTATGCATCTTTTATTTTGTTAAACAAACACTTATGTAGTCCTTAGTATTGATAGGCAACTACTAAGACTTGCCGATTCTGGCGCATTTCCATTTTCTATAGAAAAAATGACATATCGGGTTCTGGCGCATTCAAGATGGCGTCATGTTTTACGATTCTGGCGCATTCAAGATGGCGTCATGTTTTACGATTCTGGCGCATGCGCATTTTTGCGCATGCTCATGGGTATTTTTGCGTATTTCCATTTTTGTGGATTTTCATAATGAGATGACATAATGAAAAAAAGGTTGTGAATGTGTTAATTTATTCTTTGTAGTTCAAGTATGGAAAAAGATGTTTATATTTTTCTCTTCGCGTTTCTCTAATTCTTTGTGCATGTTGTTTTTGTGTTGATCATCGTATTTTCTATTCTACAGTAAACGATAGTGACGTATATATTGTGAAGATGTAAATTTTATATATCTGAAAATATATAAAATAGTTTTTAATGTGAATCTAAGAGTTCAGACGGGGCAGGTTTTTTAATTATATATTTATAATGTCTTGCTAGCCTTTGTTTTTGATAATTTAAATTTTGTTCTTTTTCTTCAATTCTCATTTTGCGCATCTGATCATATTTCCACGACTCTATTTTACCTTTTTTTAGTTCATTTAATTTTTCTATTTCTTTTAACAATTTTTTATACCGTAGATATGCTTTAAACTCTCTACAAACTGCTTTGGAATCTTTATCAAGATGAATACGTTTTCTGATATATTGATCATAATTTTCGGAGCTGTATGTATGGTAGCTGTTTGATTCTTTATCAAAATATTTAAAGGAGTATGTCATTTTTTATAGCAAGAAAAAATTTATTTATATCATTTTAAAAAGTTTTTTTTCTTTGTACAATTTAGATCCGTTTGCGGATCAATGGAAATTCTTCGAATTTTTACAAGAGTTTATTCATAGAATAGCACCTAAAAAGGGAATGCTATTAAAGGGTGAGTTTGGTCCGAGAAGCAAACCAGCTCCGATAGATTCATATCCTCTTCCGCTTTTAACGTAAACTCCGTCTTTGAATGATCCTCCTTTAGGCCAGGGTGTTAAAAATAATCCGTTTCCTCTGTGCGTTCCCATTTTCATTCCATTTCCATTCTTTTTCAAATAAACGATACCTCTTCCTGCAATTTTATCAACCATAGCAGAACCTGCAGAAGATCCTACGCCTGCTAACAATCCGGTGGCAAGAGCTGGAACTACTCTTGTTGCAAGTGTACTACCCAACATACCTAATAAAGGTAGAAGAGCTCCAATAAATCCTCCTTTCACATTTGCGTTATGCTCCAATTGGGTTTTGCTCATTTTAATGGTGACTCCAACTCCTCGATGGAGAGCATCCAAAAGTTTTCGATGTTGATTTTGTGTTACAAGTAAAACGTCGTTTCCGTTAAAATCATCTTTTGAAATACGGATGCTCACAGGTTTACCTGCTATCATTGATTTTTTTATTTTTTCAATCTGTCCCTGAGACACATTTAATTTAACACTAACATATTTGCTCATTTTTAAATGTGAGAAAAAATATTTATTTCACTTCTCGAATGAGATAACGGATTGTAATGTCCTCTCCACGAAAATCAACCAAATTTCCATTTTGATCAACAACGCGAGTGATCATTGTAGAAATTTCTGGAACCTTAACAGGGAGGAAAGTCAAATGAGTGGGTCTTTCGATGATTTTAAAACCAGGACCAACAGCTGGATAAAAAGAGTAGATGCAATTGAGTGGGGTTCCGTTGACGTAAGCAGACCCGATGACGTTGTTGAGGATTCTGATCGTGTTGATGCTTGAAATTCTAACAATATCGTCAGACTCGTATGTTGAATTGGAGTCCAATTGTCTTTTTGTAAATCCTAAAAGTGGAGCGATGCTGTTATCCACGTTCAAATCCATCAAATAATTCATTCCAAGTGTGATGCTTGATTTTAAAGTGTTTAAATTGGCTTCTATTTTTATGTTATCGGGAGAGTAGCTGATTTTATTTGCTGTGACGTAGCTGGAGCTTTGAGACGCATAATTTTTTATTGTGTTTGAGACAGTCTTTTGTAAATAATTGTTGATGTCTTTGATGTCGTAGCTACCGTCTGGAATGACGACGTTTTCCCAATGAACTCCATTGTTCATGCTATACCGGAAAGAATTGTTTTTGCTGATGATGTTTGGAAAGCTGTTGTACGTCTCAAGCCCAAAAAAAGCCATTTCATAAGTTTTTCCTTTGTCAAAAACGATTTTGTCTAAAAATTCTGTTATGATTACGTTGGAATTTCCATCCACGTCGATGATTATGCTTGACATTTTTTATTATGTAACATTTTTTAAATGGCTTCTTTTGGAAAATAAAAAGTGTCAAATCCGCTTCGATATTTTCCATTGTCTTTTTTTGACGATAAATCAATCACCGCAAATCCGTGAGGTTCAGACCAGCAATGATTGCAAAACTTTTTAAACTCTTCTATTTTCATATCGGTAGATACATGATCTCGATAAATGTGATCAATGTTTTTTGAGTCTTGAGGGAAGAGGCAAATAAAGTTGGTGTTTTCTCTGATCGTTTGTCTTGGGAGCATGAAATAATTTTGAGCGAGGTAAAAACAGTCGACGTTAGAATGCCTTCCTCGGATGTAATATTTTTCACATTTGTTTTGTTTGGTCAATTGCAAATCGTCAAAGATCATTAAATTGTTTTTGGATGAATCAAGATCTTCAGGATTAGGCACATCGTCAGCCGTTTCAAAAAATTCACACTCCATGCCCTCGGTTTCGGAAAAATTTTTTGAAAGATCGTTGATAACACATTCAGGATCTAGTTTCAATTTTTCAATTTCGGTTTGTACCTTGAACAAGTCGAGAATTATTTTTTTTGGTAATTTTTTTTCGAACGAACTTTTTAGTATTTTGTACTCGGGTTGGAAAAGAGATTTTCCAAAAACTTGCAAATGGTTATAATCCAACCATCCAGGTCTGAGCAATAAATTGAGAAGCAACGTTGTTTTTCCACATCCGGATTTCCCAACGATGATTCCTCGAATGCTTCTCGGTAAAAGCTTGTTGTTGTTTCTTTTGATTTTTCCAATATTCCATGACAAATCAGACACTTCCATTTTTAGTTTAAAAATATTTTTTTTAAATAAAATGTATTGTGTTAAATGCAAAAGGAAAACAGAAACGAATCATTTGAGAAACGAAATCACAAAAAACAACAGGCATATGGTTAAAGGGGCTTGTAACGTTTGCGGAACGACCAAATGTAAGTTTGTTTCTTCACATGCACTCAAAGGATCATCTTCGCATACGACAAAAGGAGGAGACTTGGTGGAAACGATTAACAATTTTTCAAAAAAAATAAAGCTTCCATGGGCAAAATTTCCAGGAGAAATGCACATTCCAGGAATGAATTTTGCAGGACCTGGCACAAACTTGGACAAAAGACTCACATCCA
The DNA here is from genome assembly GCF_058129835.1 of Hydra viridissima. Lineage (NCBI taxonomy): Eukaryota > Metazoa > Cnidaria > Hydrozoa > Anthoathecata > Hydridae > Hydra > Hydra viridissima. The sequence goes on from NW_028324310.1 coordinate 2,549,945, forward strand.
CAGACATGTATCAAGAGTGGAGCAAACCGGTAGATCGAGTGGACAATGCAGCATACCATCACGATTTAGCTTATAAATATTTAAACGACGTTCAAAGCAGAAATGTAGCAGATCAAATGATGCTTGAAGAAATGAACTCCATTCCAAACCCAACTCAAAAAGAGATAAACGAAAGAAAACTGATCACTCCCATCATCAAAGCCAAAGCTAAATTCGGTCTAGGTGTATCTGTTAAAAAAAAGCACCGGAGAACCTGAAATGGACGGATCAGCTTGCAAACGAGCTTCATAAACCAGTCATTCATCATTTTAAAAGAAGAAAAGTGTTTGTGAACGACATGGATGAAATATGGGCTGCAGATTTGGTTGACATGCAATCGTTTTCAAAATTCAACAACGGGGTAAAATATTTGCTCATGGTGATCGACGTGTTTTCAAAGTATGGATGGATTGTTCCGTTAAAGAGTAAAACTGGAGTTGATGTAGCTAACGCTCTAAGCAAAATATTTGAGGAGAGAAGGTGTACAAAGATGTGGGTGGATAAAGGTAAAGAGTTTTATAACAAGCATGTACAAGCTCTAGGCGTGCAATTATACTCCACTGAAAACGAGGAAAAAAGTTCTGTTGTCGAGCGATGGAAAAGAACGATGAAAGAGAGAATGTTTAAATATTTTTCATCCAACAATACCAATAAATACATTGACGTATTAGATGAAATGGTTGATAACTACAACCACACAAAACACTCTTCCATTAAAATGACACCAGTGGAAGCCAGGGATAAAAAGAATAAATATAGGGTATGGATGAACCTGAATGGAAAGACGCAAAAAGAAAGAGCAGAACCAAAATTTTCAATGGGAGACAAAGTGAGGATCGTAAAAAAGAAGTCTCATTTTGAAAAGGGGTATACACCGAGATGGACTGAAGAGGTTTTTACCGTGTCAAAAGTTCAGCATACGAATCCAACCACGTATAAAATCGCTGATGCTAACGGTGAAGAAATTAAAGGTACGTTTTATGAACAAGAAATGCAAAAGACCAATCAAGACATATTTAGAATTGAAAAAGTCATTCGAAAGCAAAAGAACAGATCTTTAGTCAAATGGAAAGGATATCCAGATTCATTCAACTCGTGGGTGGATAATGAAGAATTGATACGTTTGCAAAAATAGTCGTTTTGTATGGCAAGAAAAAAATTTTTGATTTTGAGTTAAATAAAATCTTGTATATAGAAAAGAAATGAATGCGATGATTGAATTAATAAATGTGTCTGAAATTGCTATGTATAAGCGCATGAGAGATAATGATTTGCATATGTTCATGTCTAGGTATCAATTGTTGTTGAATGAATTACGTTGTAGTATGTATGAAGCAGAGAATTTAGATGATATGAATGATATCCTTAAAAAGATGGAAAATCTTCATACTAAATTGGCTGATGATTATTTAGAAGTACAAGATGAATATCGTTGGGATAGAGAAAATATGAAATTGAGAACAACCAAGAATAACTTGAAGTTTTGCTACCGTAAAATGAGTGAAATAATTCAAATGATGATAAAGTTAATTCCTTAGTCAAAAGGTTAGGATAATAAAGAAGTGAAAAAAATTTTTATTTTGAGTTAAATAAAAATCTTGTATATAGAAAAGAAATGAATTTTATTACAATTGGAAATTTTGATGAGAGCAAATTATCAGTTGGAGAAATTTACGCAGCGACAAAACCAGTAGTCTATCAAAAAGTACCAGTAAAATATTCTTATCCAAGTGGAGATGGTCCTCTTGTATTACGAACACCTATATTATTTTCGTATGGTGTGTGTGAGAATAAAGATCCGACAACACAAAAATTGACTGGGTATTCCATGTCCTTTGTTTGCTTTGATGCTAAAAAGGGTAAAACTGAAGAAGAAGCAAATTTTATTAGTACAATGGAAAAGATTACTTTGTTTATTAGAGGTGAAGTAGATAAATTGTTAGCCAAACTTAAAAAAGGAGGAAGAAAAAAGCAAATTAATTCAGACGAATTGAGTATTTTAAAATATAAGCCTGATCATCCTGAAGCAGCGCCAGTGTTTTATGCTAAAATGTATATTACTAAAAGATCTAAAAATTTCCATGAATCCGCAAGCGAATTTAAAAATGAAGACGAAATATTCATTACTTCTACATTTCATAGAAGGAAAACAGCTCTTGATATAAAAAATGGAGTCAAAGGAGAACGTAGTAATAAAAATTTGGTCAACTCTTCTGGATATGATTTTATCAACCAACGATGTTACGCTATTGGAGGACTTAGAATTGAGGGGGTGTATATTGGTCCTTCGATTGTGTCTATTCAAGTTAAACTGGTCGAGGCAGTCATCGTGAAAAATGCATCTTTGTCTCATAGCATCATGATGTGTGAAGACTTGGATTTAGAGGTAAAAGAATTAGACGAGGAAATGTAAAAGCACAAAAAACTGAAAATAAAACGACTTAAAACATTTTATTTTCATATTAAAAAATGCATGCCCCACACAAGTTGCTTAAAAACAGCGCCTCAGTAGAGATTCACAATTTTAATTTCCAACTGAGTCATTTAGAGGATAGAATCAAAGAGTTGGAACGAAAAAATACGAAAAACATTATTGTAACAAAGAAAAAGTTGGATTATCCCACCTATTTCAACACCAACAGACAGCACGAGATTTTTGCTCAACAAGACATTAAATTTCTTCCTGTATCTCACAAGCAGATATCGTTGTCTGTAGGTTTACAATTAGAAAAAGGAATTGCTGTCGTCACTTTGATGGATAAAATAAGCAACCAATTGAATTATTTCAAAAACGATGCTATTTTTTCCGAGTCTGTGGATGACATAGTTATGACCATACACAATTATAACAACCAGGAAGTCACAGTTAAAAAAGGTGAAAAGCTTTGTAAAATAAACTACATCGATTCGAATTAAAAAAAATGTGTCTTTGTTAAAAAGATGGAGATAATCAAAAACACTGAAAAAATTTATCCAGTTCTTCCAACGGCACCATCAGATGGAGGGCATTTATATCGACTTCAAAAAATCAGTGAGATCCAAAAAGAAATAGAGGATGAAAAAGTGAAACGAATGGCTTTGAGTAAAAAATACCATCGAGCTGCAAAAAAAATTCGTTTCACCGACGACGGATTGCAAACGGTATGCATTGGTTTAGGGGTTACAGGGATTGCACTTTTATCAACCGTTGTTGCCACTCCAGTTTCGATTGCGTGTGAAGGGGTTGCTGTTGTATTGGGAGCTTTATCCATTTTCGGAAATCATCAGAACAAAAAAATGATGATAAAGGCTGAAAAGCATGAAAAATTGAAAGTTCTTTCCGAGTCAAAATTGAATACGATTAGTGACCACATTTCAAAATCTCTTATGGATGGATTTGTGAGTGATTCCGAGTACGAACTCATTCTCAGCGAGCTTCAAAAATTCAAAGTCATGAGTGAAGAAATCCGAACCAAGACAAAAAGCGTCATTGACGAATTGACTAAAGAGTCGTTGATCCAAAAAGGAAGAGAAGACGCGATAAAAGCATTCAACAACTTGTTTAAGAAAAATTAATATTTTTCCATGAATCCAAAGGATCTAAGAAAAACTAATCTAAAAGAGTAAACGCAATCGAGTTTTTGTTTTAAGTTTTTTTCTCCGTATTCTAAAAAATGTCTTTTTTTAGAATACAAGATCCTGAAAAGCGAGATGAGATTTTGAGAGAATATAGAGCTAATAGAGAAAAGCTTTACAATGAGAGTCTCAACACCAACATTTCAGATGCAAATTATCAGACTGATTTGAGCAAGTTTTTTAAGCCTCTGATTGAGAGCAATGAGAAGACGTTCAAAAAGATAAAATCCGAGGTTAAAAACGAGGTTAAAAACGAGGAGGAGAGCATCAAGCAAGAAGCGCCTTTAGAGTCGTCTATTTTTCCTGAGGATGATCAGTTGTTTGATCTGAACGCAAGAGCTGAATTTAAAAGAAGCTTTAAGAACAAGTTTGAATTGAGCAAAAGCGATGGTCAATATACGATTGGAAAAATGGGGGTGATGTTTGAAGGAAACGATATGATTGTTGGAGGCGAAAGGTATGAAGGAACCAAAGGTCTTTGGGAGTTGATGACCAATCCAAACGTTTCAGAAAACGTGACAGCAGAAGATGTATTTAATTACTCGAAAATTTTAGTAGAGAGTGAGGCTGTAAAGTCGGATGCGAGACACAACAAGCCTAAAGCAACAGAGGTTGAGAAATACAATAAATTCATCATACCTATTGAAAACAAACTTAAAGAAAAAAAAGGTCATGGTTTGATTATCCTTCCGAGCGATCCTAATGCGTTGGTGGAAAAACTTCAATTGAGTATTGCTGCAGGACATGCTGGAAATATAGCATCGAGAAACGAAGCCGTTGCCATTTGTGACGAGCTTTTGAGACAGGGGGAAATAAACAAAGAGGAATACAGAGCGATTCAAAAATACATCGAGTCGTGAGAACAGATTTAAAAATTCGAAGAATTTACATGAATCCAAAGGATTTAAAAATTTCACAAGTGAAATTCCATTGATCCGCAAACGGATCTAAAAAAATATTTTCTCATTTTAAAAAAAATGCTCATTGTGAACAACAGAAGATATTTTAAAAAGAACGTCGTTGGAGGTGGAGGAATTATGGACGCGATTAAAAATTTTTTGAGGAGAATGGCAGCTTCAAACGCTTCACGATCGTCTCTTCATTTATTGAGAAAAGCAGCAGCAAGCGAAATTGGAAGAGAAGCAATCACAGCCGCCAAATCTGCTGGAAAAGAATTAGCCTCTTCAGCTATATCCACTGCTAAAGACGTTGCCATCGACAAAGGAAAAAAAGCGCTTGAAAAAGTTTACGCCAAGACAGGTACGACGAATCCAAACCAAATACTCACCACGATTGTAAACGAAGCGGTAAAGACTGATCCGTATATTAATCCAATGGAAGAGCTGCATAAAAAAATGTTTGGTTCTTCCATTCAAGTGAAAAAGAAAATGACGAAAAAGAACGCGACTAGAATCCAAGATCTCGTTAAAATGGGGAGCGGGCTTTTGATTGCTTGATTTTTTTAACGAATCAAAAATGACATAAATTTTTTTTTCTCATTTTAAAAATGATAAACACCGATAGATTAAGAGTTGATGAAATGCCAGAGTATGACACTGGAATTGAAAAAGTTGATTTTTTCGAGTACCTCCCAACAAACCTCGATTTAAATTCTTCAGGATCGATCGTTTTTGAGATTGATTGTCAATCTGTACAAACAGTACCATCAGAGGCTTACATCCTCGTTGAAGGGGTTCTCAAAAAAGCAGATGGAACTGCATACACAGCAACAGACAACATTGCTCTGGTGAACAACGCCATCATGTATTTGTTTAATGATGCCACCTATGATTTATCAGGACAACAAGTGGAAAGAGTCATGTATCCAGGTCAAGGAACAACCATGCTTGGATTGTTGAAATACCCTTTTGGTTTTCAGCTTGCAGATGGTTTGAAGCAAATGTGGTATAAAGACACTTCAAACGCCACCGGAAATCCAGGGTTTGTTGTAAGGCGAGACCACTTGTTTGCAGACACGACATCCATTGGTACATTTTCGTTCAAGATACCATTAAAACACATTTTTGGTTTTTGCGAAACTTACGACAAAGTTGTTTATGGCTTCAGACACACCATTACCTTCACAAAAAAAGAATACGACGACGCCATTTACAGAGCCGAGACTGTTGCTGCAGGAATGATCGACCTTAAAAAATTCAGACTTTTTATGCCTAGAATTGAGTTGGATGTTTCGAAGAAATCCGAATTCTTGAAATTAATGGCGAGTAAAATTTCCGTCCCAGTAGCCTATAAGTCAAACAAAGTCGAAAGACAAGTCGTTCCTGCTGGTCTCACAGAATTCACTTGGACCCTAGGAAGAATCGTAGACAAAAGCGTTCCGAGATATATCGTGTTAGGACTTCAGACAAACAAGAATTCCAGTCAAATTGTAAATCCAGCCATTTTCAACCATTGTGATGTCAGCAATTTTTTCGTAACCGTCAATGGAATAAAATATCCAAATTACAATTACGATTTGAATTTTGGAGAAAAGAAAATTACCATGGCACATTCTGACGCGTTCTCTTTTGACGATAAATATTACGGTACAAACGAACTTGTTTGTCAATCTGGTTTGACTCTGATTGATTATAAAAATTTGTTTCCGTTGTTTTTTGTAGACATTAGTAAGCAAAAAGAAAGAGTTGTTTCTGAAACGGCAGAATTGGTAGTCAACCTCAAATTTCGAACAGCAGTACCAGAAAACACCGTTATTTTTGCAGTGATCATTTCAGACAGATTGATCAAATTCGATTCCGACGGAACCAACATGAACGTTGTTTATTAGGTTTGAAAGTTCGTCATGAGATTCTTAACAAAAATGATTTAAATAAATTTTTTTTCTTTTTAAAAATAAAACATGAGATATACAAAAAATTATCTGAAAAATTTGCTTATGGAAAATGGAATCACATTAACCTCAAACAAATTGTTACCTTTGATGATGATTGCGATTGATAATAATCTAATAAGTAAAGATTCGCTTTTGAAAGGTGTAAAAGAACACAGGGCAGTGGGTCGACCAAAAAAAGAAATAAAAATGAAAAATGAGAAAACGGAAAAAAAACCGATCGATCCAAAATACGAGAGACTTGCTTCAATTCGAAATAAACCTGTGTCTGTGAAAACAACCAATATGGAAACTGGGGAAGTGACTGAATACAAATCCCTTTACAAAGCAATGAAAAAGACAGGACATGGATGGAGATATTTAGAACGTCGAAATGGAAAAGTGGAAGATGGAATAAAGATTGAAATTTTAAATTCGGAAAAGCTAGAAAGAAAAAGTCCGTGAGAAATGTAAAAATTTTTTCAATTCTTTTTTCAGAGAATTGAAAAGAAATAAAAAATATTAGAAAAATGATTTTGGGTTAAATAAATTTCTTGCTATATTAAAAATGGAAAACAAAACGTTGAAAGAATTGCGAGAAATCGCTAAAGATCAAAAAATAAGAGGGTATTCTAAAATGAGAAAAGGTGAGCTTATAATGACTTTGCAACCTTCAAGACCTGTAGTAAAACCTCCTATTGCTCCGAAACCAGCAATCATTCCACCAAGACCTGTGGTAAAGCCTCCTATTGCTCCGAAACCAATTCATTTGCAAAAACACATCCTTGATGAACCGGTTTTAGATTTAACACCTGCCATAACACCAAAACCAGTCATTCCACCGAGACCTTCATTTTTTTCAAGTCTGAAGGCAGCTGCAAAAAGTGTGGCGTCGTATGTTAAAACTAAGTTTGATGATGTTAAAGATTGGATAGAACCCTACGTTCCTGAAGTAGTCAAGGAGAAGGTAAGCGAATCAGCGGAACAAATCGATAAAAAGATACAGTCTATCAAATCACTTGTATTAAAAACAGTGTATAAACAACCCTTGCCAAAGCCTTATAAAATAAAATTCAAGTTGACTGAACATTCAGCGGAGGGTTCTGTGAGACAATTTTCTTATAGACCTTCTTCTCGATATAACGACCTTGCAACCTTTTTTAATTTGGTGAGAGAGTCTGCCATTCAAACCATGGAAGGAGAAAGAAATACAAAGGTAAGAATTATTTTAACGTGTGAAATGAAATCTGTAAGCATGATGACTGGTGAAGAAGTGACTCGAGAAGCGAGCTTTTCATCAAGATCAGAGATTATTCTAGCGACTACGGATGTAAGAGAGCTCATGGGTGAAATGGAAGAAAAAGTCTTGGAAAATAGTGTTAAATACAATGCTTTAGGATCTAATTGCACTATATCTAAGATTTTAAGAATGGACATTAACTTTACTGATTACGAGCCTATCAGCGGTTCTTCCTATATTGAGTTGTCTAAAGAGCTGAAAGACAAAAAGGCGATCATCAACATGGAAAACAAGGACGATCAATGCTTTAAATGGTCAGTCACTCGAGCGTTGAATTTAAAAAATAGAGACAACGAAAGAATTGATAAAGACTTGGTTCTAAAATCAGAAGAACTGAATTGGGAAGGAATAGAGTTTCCTGTCAAGCTTAATAAAATCAATAAGTTTGAGAAAAATAATCCAGACATTAGCATTAACGTCTTTGGGTATGAAAATAAAAAACTGTACCCTTTGAAAATATCTGACTTTGTAGATCGAAAGCACTGCATTGATTTGTTGCTTATTTCAAACGAAGACACTGACCATTACTGTCTCATTAAAAGTTTGAGTCGGTTATTATCTGCACAAACATCAAATCATCAGCACAAAATGTATTATTGCAGAAATTGCTTACAAGGTTATGACCAGGAAGAAAAGCTTCAACAGCATCAACCTTATTGCTATGACAACGATGCAGTAAGAATCGAACTTCCTAAAGAAGGAACGACCGTTCATTTTAAAAACTATAACAAGTCTATGAGAGTTCCATACGTTGTATATGCAGACTTTGAAAGTTTCATCAAACCCATCGAGGATAACACTGAATATAATCATAAAGAGTCGTACACCAGACAATATCAAAAGCACGTTCCAAGCTCCTTCTGCTATTATATCAAATGCTTTGACGATAGCCTTTACAAAGGAGAACCAGTCATGTACACAGCTGAAAGCGATGAGGATGACGTAGCTCAAAAGTTTATAACCATGCTTGAAGCCGACCTTATAAAGATTCTCGACAAGATTGATATAGTAAAAAAGAAAGTGGTAACGGATGAGGATGAAAAGAATTTTGAGACTGCAACTCTATGTCATATTTGTGAATCAGATCTTAACAGTGACAAAGTGTGGGATCACTGTCATTTAACTGGAAAGTATCGAGGAGCTGCTCATAAGAAATGCAACTTGAATTATAAACTTCCAAAATTCATACCCATCATTTTCCATAATTTGTCCGGTTATGACAGTCATTTGTTCATCAAGAAATTAGGTGGAAAGCTCAATTGCATACCCAACAATGAAGAAAAATATATCAGCTTCTCGAAAAAAATCAAAGTAAGAGAATTTATTAATAAGAAAGGTAAACTTCAGGAAGTATGGAAAGAGCTAAGGTTTATCGACAGCTACAGGTTCATGAGTTTCAAGTTAGAAGATCTAGCTAAAAATCTAAACAACGACCAATGCAAAAACGTTGCTCAATATTACTATGGAGAAAAGTTTGATTTATTAAGAAAAAAAGGTATTTACCCTTATGACTGGGTAGACTCGATTGAAAAGTTCTCTGAAACACAATTACCTCCTATTGAAGCGTTCTATTCCAAACTGAATGATGAGGGAATAAGCTGTGAAGACTATGCGCATGCGCAAAACGTTTGGAATGTATTTGGATGTAAAACGTTTAAAGATTACCAAGAACTGTACAACAAGTCAGACGTGTTGATACTTGCTGATATCTTTGAAAATTTCAGAGACGTGTGCCGTACCTATTACAAGCTTGATCCTGCTTGGTATTACACCTCACCTGGTTTGGGTTGGGATGCCATGTTAAAACTAACTGGAATTCGGTTAGAGCTTCTGTCTGATATTGATATGCTTAATATGATAGAAAAAGGGATACGCGGTGGAATTTGCATGATCAGCAAACGACATGGAACTGCTAACAACAAATACATGAGTGATTATGATCCCTCACAACCTTCGAAATTCATTCAGTATTTAGACGCAAATAATTTATATGGATGGGCTATGTGTAAGCCTCTTCCTTTTAGAGGATTCAGATGGATGACTGAAGATGAACTTTTAAATTGGAAATCCATGCCTTGTATTCTCGAAGTGGACTTGGATTATCCTAAAAGTCTACACGATTTACACAACGACTATCCTTTAGCTCCTGAAAGACTAAAAATTAATAAAGTGGATAAGCTCGTTCCTAATTTAAACAACAAAGAAAAATACGTCATTCATCATGAAAACCTAAAACTCTATGAACGACTTGGATTGATCACTACTAAAATTCATCGAGGTGTCACCTTTGAAGAAGAACCCTTCATGAAACAATACATCGATCTCAACACTGGATTAAGAGCAAAAGCTAAAAACGAGTTTGAAAAAGAATTTTTTAAACTCATGAATAACTCTGTCTTTGGAAAAACCATGGAGAATATTCGAAAGCATGTTGATATTAAACTAATCACCACAAGAAAAGAAGTCTTGAAATTGTCAAGAAAGTCTAATTATGATAGAAATACCATTTTTGATGAAAACCTTATTGCAGTTCATATGAAAAGAACAAAACTCTTTTACAACAAGCCTGTTTACTTAGGACTAAGCGTTCTAGACATAAGCAAAACTTTGATGTTTGATTTCCATTACAACTATATCAAACCTAAATACGGAGATCGCGCGAAACTACTCATGACTGACACTGACTCGCTCATTTATGAAATCGAAACGGATGATTTTTATCAAGACATTTCTGGCGATCTTGAAACCAAATTTGACACGAGCAACTTTTCTAAAGATCATCCTGCTATTGAAAACGCTGGGTTTAAAGTAGGGTTAAATAATAAGATTATCGGTATGTTCAAAGACGAGGCTGGTGGAAAAATAATTAAAGAGTTTGTTGGACTTCGTCCTAAGCTCTACTCTTACAAAACCTATGAAAAAGAAGAGAAAAGATGCAAAGGGGTTAAAAATAAAGTCGTTCAAAAACACATCACTCATCAAGATTATAAAGACTGCTTATTCAGTGGAAATGAAAAGCTTGCAGCTATGAACGTTATCCGATCACATCAGCATAACATTTACACCGAAGAGATCAACAAAGTCGCTCTCAGCGCTAATGACGACAAAAGACACATCTTGCAAGACGGAATTCACACCTTAGCCATTGGACACTACAAACTAAAACCATGCTTTACATTTATGGACTATGATCAACTCTTTGGCTCAGAACACGAGGCAGAGGCAGATGCAAAAAGCTTGATCGCAGAGTGCAGAAAGATTATCGAACTAAAACCATGCTTTACATTTATGGACTTTGATCAACTCTTTGGCTCAGAACACGAGGTAGAGGCAGATGCAGAACCAATGACAGAGGCAAAAAGGTTGATCGCAGAGTGCAGAAAGATAATCGAGGAAAACAAAGAAATTTCAGGTAAGTCAAAAATGTTGATCGAAGAGTGCAGAGGTATAATCGCAGAGACAAAAAGGTAAGTCAACAAAAATGAAGGAGAAACAAATTTAAAAAAATAACAAAGTAAAAAAATGAGAAACAAAAAAATAAATGTGGAGGGAATTGTTTTACCAAACGAGGCTTTATCCACTATTCAGTTGATGGAAGCAGCAAAAAAACTAAAAATAAAAAACTTTCGAGGAGTTTTTGTCAGAGACGCGTTGCCAAAAAAGCCAAGAAAAAAAGAATGTGGAATTGTCAACACGGGTGATTCGAGCACAGATGGGTTTCATTGGGTGTGTTGGTTCAAAGACGGAGACAAAAAGTTCAGCTTTGACTCTTACGCTCAACCACCTCTCGTCGAGCTCGTTGACTATTTGAAAAGTCCTGTCTTTTACAACAGTGAAAGGGTACAATTTGGAAACACGTCTTATTGTGGTCACTTGTGTCTTTACGTCTTGAAAAAATGCGAAGAGGGAGACAGCTTTCAAGACGTTGTCAACACCCTTTGGTGAATTTTTTTTAGATTCAAAGGATTTAAAAAAATTTTTCACCATTAAAAAATGATTGACAAATTCAACAGAAACGAATTCAGTGCTTATTTTGATAATCTTGCATCAGACTCAGCCAGCAACGTTTATATTAAAACGGACGGATCGAGCACCATCACTGCAGATTTGGATTACAACTCTCATAAAATCATCAATTTGGGTGAACCCACCAACGCACACGATGCTGCTACAAAATATTACGTAGACAATCACGTGACAGGCGGTACTGGAACTGTAGTGGGAACTGCAGATTTGGATTTGAACTTTCACAAGGCGATCAATTTGAACGAACCGACCAATCTTCATGACGCCGCCACAAAAAATTACGTTGATGTGAGTTCGAGCCAGTGTGTTAAAACGGATGGATCTAGCACCATCACAGGGATCATCGACATGAACTCTCACAAACTGATCAATGTGAGCGACCCTACCGCTTTAAAAGACGCTGCAACAAAAGGGTATGTAGACACCAAAGTCTCTTACAACACTATTTCATACACCGACATTAACATGACAGCTCATAAACTAACTAATTTAGCAGAACCCACATCAGCTTCAGATTCAGCTACGAAAAATTATGTAGATACGCATTCGTCAGGTGGAACAGTCATAGGTACAGCAGATTTGGATTTGAATTCGCATAAATTAATTAATGTGACTGATCCAGTCAACGCGCAAGATGGAGCGACAAAAAATTATGTGGACTTGCTGTTACAAAAATCAAGTCTGACCAGCGTCGTTCCAGGATCTAGTTTTACCAGTTTAGGCTTAAAGTCTCAGACAGTGGCAGCGTTAACCACTTCTCCTGTGTTTGCGTTTTCTGGAAAATCCGGAGTGCTGAGAAGATTGTGGCTGGCTTTATACAGCACCTCTGGTATGAATATTCCAGGTCAAGTTTTTATTCGAATCTTTACTGATGGAGAAATCAATGTAGGGAATTATGCAGAAACCACGGAAGGAATTGGAGTGGATCAAACAGGACTTGCTACCGATTTGCTTTTTTCACCATTGGGAGGAGCTTTTTACGCTAACTCTTTGCAAGGATGCAACATGTTTAACACCACTTCCTTGGGAGGATATTTCACATTGGACATGCCTTTCAGAAACGACATCTCCATTCAACTCGTCAACAGAAATGCCACAGCCATCACGTATTGGATTCAACCGTTCATTTCCACACTTGCTTCCATTCCTGCCACCATCCCTCTTTACAAGCTGTACTGCAGAACGTTTCGATATTTGAACACCACTTATGGCAGTGAATACGTTTTGCTGAACACCAGCGGGAAAGGAAATGGTGTGTCGTTAAAATACATCAAAATGCACATCATTGGCGCCTCTGGAAACTGGTGGGAATCTAGAGTTCGAATGTACGACGGAAATCTACCTCCAGGTAACGGTACTGTACTCACTCCTTGGACACCGTACAACACCAACAATTACACGTATTTTTCAGGATATGACGGTGACAGCACATGCTTCTTTTCCTCCTCAGGATTGGAAGATTTTTATTTGTCGTCGTGGAATGGAGTAAATGTGACTTCCTTCAACAACAAATCGACTGGACTGTTGTATCAATCCACATCCTCCATCGGCTCTACATCTACCATTTCTTTTTACAGAAATTTCGGAGAAGCAGATTCTATGCCTACTGTCGCAGCTGGTAGAAGACTCGTTGTCACGCTCAACTCTGGTGATGCTCAAGTCGGTCAATCCGGAAGCTTTTACCTTCTTCTAGGACAAGTCTATTACTACGCTTAAAAAATCGCAGATTTTCCACGGTTTCAAAGAAACTAAAAATCACTTGCGAAATTCTATGGATCTATTATACAGATGAAATAAAAAAAATGAAAATGACTTAAATAAATTCTTCTTGCTATAAAAAGATGAGTATTACAGAACAAGAAGAATTTGAGGAATTCCTTTACAGTGAACTACAGGAAATAAACACTTTTGATCCAGAATTACACAGAATGGCCATACAATTCCACGATGATCAACACAAAAACAACATGCACAAAGAATTAGAGAAACGCGAAGAGAAAAATATAAACATCTTTTTCCATACTTGAACTACAAAGAATAAATTAACACATTCACAACCTTTTTTTCATTATGTCATCTCATTATGAAAATCCACAAAAATGGAAATACGCAAAAATACCCATGAGCATGCGCAAAAATGCGCATGCGCCAGAATCGTAAAACATGACGCCATCTTGAATGCGCCAGAATCGTAAAACATGACGCCATCTTGAATGCGCCAGAACCCGATATGTCATTTTTTCTATAGAAAATGGAAATGCGCCAGAATCGGCAAGTCTTAGTAGTTAGGCAAACTTCTTCAGTAGCTCGATGTCTGTCACACTAGTTTAAAAAAATTCCATCACAGGACACTAGAGAATAATAGCACACAGGGCGCGTCCATCATATTCATGATGAACGCGCCCTGTGTACATTAGTATACTACATTTTGCAGTAAGCCATCTCATCATTGCTAGAGACATTTTCAGTTTTTCTTATCATAGTCTATGTAACTCAAAAAGGTTATGTTATTCTTCAGATGAGCACATTTCCATAACAGATCATAGCACCTATAAACAGATATTTACGAACTCTGATGCTACAATGAGTTTCTGTAATTACTTTTGTTTGTTCGATTGATTGATATCCAAAACATTACTTTTCCACATGATATTGCAGACCAATCAAACTTTTTTTTTCAGAAAGAAATGAATGAACTTATTACAGCAGAAACTCAAAATAGTTGGCGAATCTCAAATTACTAGTAAAAAAAGATCTTATACTTGAAATGATGGAGGGAAAAGTATGCAATACTTTGACTGACACACATTATTAGCAAACGTGTTACATATGGGGTGTGACTCCTAAAGTGATGAACTTAAAAGACCGTTAAAAAAGTTGCAAAACATTACACTTTTGGCCTGTCTACTTTGCATGTATGGATTTTTTTTTTTTTTAGTACTTGTAACATATTACCTATCGTTTAGAATAAAAAAGTGGCAAGTTTTTTGTTTTTTTGTTTAGTTAAAAAAACAACTTTTTTAACCGTCTGGTCAATAACCGGACACTCGGGTACCCACCTACTGTGTTGTAAAAAAACAAAATTATAATGTACAAAAAAAAAACAAAATTATAATGTACAAAAAAAAAACAAAATTATAATGTACAAAAAAAAAAACACAAAATTATAATGTACAAAACTTACTGTGAAAGTGAGAAAATTTTTTTCTTTACTTATAACAAGTTCTAGCAAGTTAAAAAATTCTACCTTAGAAACTGAAATGGATATCCGGGTAGCCCGGTTACTGACCAGGCGGCTAAATGAATTTTTATAGTTTATTTATTTAAGTTTTTTAACATAAAAACTCCCAAAGCTTTAACTTAATAAAAAACTGCAGGAATTCAGCAAAAGGTGCTATTGAAAGCACAACTAAATTTATTACTCATAGTTATGGGTATTAGGGTGGTTCACACAATATGCTAAAAACATTTTTTGTTCAAATGTTCATGTTAAAACCTTTTATATGGTAACAATCATCAAAAGTAACAAAACTACCAAAAGTCTCTCTATTTGGTTCATGTTTAAAGCTCAAGCACTAAAGAAATTGAGTGAGAATTATTTATAAGTAATAATACTCAACTTTTTTATTATTTGTGCCATAAATGAAATGCTAATTAAGTTTTAAATGTTACATTGTCTGCTTTAATTTAAGTATTTTTTAAACTTCTAAAATAATTAATATAACAGGTACAAGTTTTATAGTACATTTTGTTGATACAATTCAGACATACTAAAGGATTTGTATTTCAGAAAATAAATTAGAAGTAAGCTTATAATTGTCTATTTTTTTAATTGCCATGTTAAATGAAGCCAAATGAGTTACACTTTAATACTATTTTATCATTTTTTAGAAAATGGCAAATAAAATAAATGTTGAAATGAAAAAACATACTTGAAGTCAGTCCACTATGTGGTTGATTGGTCCTACTTCAGATATATTATTAGGAAATAAAATTCCTTCAACAAAACAAAATTTATCAAGATTTTTTCATCATCACTAGCAAAATAAAGGTACAATACATAGACGTGCTATTGATGTAGTAAAAGAAGTGATGGATTTTTGGTCAAAAGCAAGATATTCGACTAAAACCGAGCAGCATGTAGTAACTAAAATTGAAAAATGTGCAAACAGTATCAGAAAGCAAAATCAGAAATTAAGAAAGAATAAGTATCGCTAAAGTAAAACTCAAAAACAAAAGAAATGTAATTTTTTTAAGGAATTAGACAATTTGTTTAATATTACTAATCAGAATGCCATACAAATGATCACAATAGAGGAAGATAAACAGTTTTTATAAGCACAGAGAGTTGGAAGACAAGGTTGCATGTTATCAGTAGATAAAAAGTTGGCAAGAAAAAAAAAAATTGCTGAGCGAAGAGCTAGAGAAAAAGAGAGGAAAAAGAAGGAGGAAACAAGAAAAGAAACTTCAACAAAGTCTATTCTAACTTTAAAGAAACCAGATGAAACCAGAGAAACTGGTTTTGAGGATGATGCAAGCGAAGAAGAATATCCTGGGTTTAAAGGCATTGAAATCAGCACTTACCATTCTGAAAATATAACACACACACCAAAGAAACCAAAGATAGCTAGATTAACGACATCTGAACTTACATCAGCGTTAGACAGAACCAAGATGTCTAACAGAGAAGGTGTTTTTACTATTGCAGCTACAGCTACAAGTTTGGGACATGAGATTAATGATTTAAAATTATCTGTTAACACAATTCATAGAGCTAGAAAAGAAAATAGAAAAAAATTAGGAGAAAAGGATAAGCAAGAAATCAATGTTGACAAACCCCTTGTTGTATATTGGGACGGTAAATTGCTGCCAGACATCACTAATGTCGTTCATAAAAAAGTTGATCGATTGGCCATATTAGTGACAGGTGAAAACACTGAAAAGTTGCTTGGTGTTCCAAAAATATCAAAAGAAACTGAAGAAGCCATGGCTGAGGCTACTATAGCAAGTCTTTAAGAATGGGGAATAAAGGAACAAGTTATTGGAATGTGTTTTGATACAACCTCTAGCAATACAGGAATTCATGTAATGGTGTTTGATGTTTTCAAATGCTGCTTTGGGCTAACCAGTGGTCCAGATAATTTGATTTTTAAAAGATTTAAAGAAAATTGAAAATTCATCAACCAAGAAGAATATGAATCCCTCAGTGATGATGTTTTAAAAGATAATTTTTTGAAACATTTAAAAGATGAAACAAATATATTTACAACAAAGTGTTTGTAAACGGGTGGTAAGCAACCAAGGGATGACTACAGAAAGTTTTTAGAATTGACAGTATTGTTTCTTGGTGAAAGTCCTCCTAGAGGAAAACGATTTATTATTATTATTGTTGTTGTTGTTGTTGTTGTTGTTGTTGTTGTTGTTGTTGTTGTTGTTGTTGTTGTTATTATTATTATTATTATTATTATCATTAATATTATTATGATTATCAAAATTTGCTTGAATAAACAAATATTTAAAAAAAGAAAATAGATTTGTTTTTGTACTGACATATGGAATATAAGGCATTTAAACGATCAGTATGTAATACCCCATTCACACTAACAAAACCGAGTTTTAATAACGCTAGCTTTAAAAACGGTGTTCAGTTTAAACTTTTTTTCACAATAATCTGTTACACCAACGACGTATTAATAGATAGGCGTTCAACGCATTGTTATTGATCGAAGGTGCCGCCAATTAGCCAAAAACTATGCGTGTTACAGTCAATTTTCTAAATTCCTGACTACTATAAAAGGCCGGTTCTAGCGCATTGATACCCTTCCCATACTTAAGGCATACCGGTTCTAGCGCATTGATACCCTTATATATTGGGGGGTTTCAATATTTTTCCAAGATGGCGGCTGTTTATAAAGAAGTAATAAAATATTCTTGTTAGTTTTAAAGGTTTTTTTTTCAATCTTTAAAAAATTCCAAGATGGCTCCCGCGTAATATTTTTTAAGCCTTTTTATTCAAAATATTTCTTCTTACCTGTGAATATTGTTGTTATAAAAGTTAGCGCAATGATTTTAAAATATTTTCTTCTTTAAAAAAAATGTTTTTAGCGAGAACAAAGCATGCAGGTGAAATGAAAACGTTGTTTGATCTTTTGTTCAATAACATGAAGATGGTGTGTTTGAGAATAAGTAAAGAAGGATTTTGTGTGAAAACAAAAACAACGATAAATTTAATGTTTGAAGTGGAGCTTTTAGCAGATCGGTTTGACGAGTACGTGTTTGATTTTGAGGAGCCGTTGTATGTGGGTGTTGAGAGTTATATGGGCAAGGTGTTTAAAACGGTGAAAAGTAGTTGCGAGCTGACTGTCGATTTTGAATGCGGGAAGTTTGGAAATCGCCGTGAGATCTTTAGACCAGTTTGCGTATAATATTAAGGTGGCGACGGAAAGCGTTCAAAACGTGAATTTGAGTGTGCGCTATTCTTTTCGGTCAAAGAGAAGAATTTCGGCTTCGAGGTTTAGAGATATGTGTAAGATGATAAAGCCGACCTCTGAATTTAGAGTGTGTTTAGAGAAAGGACTGTTGATATTTTCAATGGAGACATGTGGTGTATTTTCTGAGAGCTTTAAGTTTGGAGAAGAAACTGAAGATGAATTGAAGGTGAATTTGGTGCGTAGGTCTGAGCAGTTGTATCGAGTTTTAAAAATAGTTTCTTTTTCAAGCGTGTTGGATGTGTTTATTGGGGAGACGTTGATGATTTCGTCGATAGGAGAGATTGGAACGGTAAAAGTGTATTTTCCGTGATTAGCTGTAATTTTTTCAGAGAATTGCGCCTAAAAAGAGAATGCTTGAGAAGGGTGAATTGGGTCCGAGCAATAAACCGGCTCCAACAGATTCGTATCCTTTGCCAGTTTTTAAGAAAAGTCGGTCTCCGTTGACGCTTTTAGACCAGGGTCTTAAGTATAAGCCAGAGCCAGCTGCGGTGAGTTTCATTCCTTTTCCGTTTTTGTTCAAGTAAACAATGCCACGTCCAGCGATTTTATCAACCATGGCAGAACCGGCAGAAGAGCCTACACCGGCAAGAAGTCCAGTGGCAAGAGGAGGGACGACTCTTGTGGCTAGAGTGCTTCCGAGCATGCCGAGCAAAGTAAGTAGTGCACCGATGAATCCTCCTTCTATTTTCGAGTTGTGCATGAGTTGTTTTTTGCTGAGTTTGAGCGTGACTCCTTTTCCGTTGCTGTAGGCTTTTCTAATTTTGTTTAATTGCGCGTTAGTGACAGCGATGATGTGATTTCCTTCTAAATCTGAATGAGTGATTTTTATGCTGACGTCGGTTTTGTCTTGAATGGCTTTTTTAATTTTGTCAGCTTGTCCTTGCGAAATGTTTATTCTGATGTTTTGATAGCTCATTTTTAAATAGAAAGAAAAAAAAAATTTATCGATTGAAAGCGCTTCCGGAGAAAAGGTCGGAAAGAGTGGAGGCTATTCTTTCTCTGATGTGATATCTGACAATGATGTCTTCTCCTCTAAAATCGATCAAGTTTCCATTCTGGTCGACAATTTGCGTTTCCGTTCTTGAAATTTTGCTTACAACAATGGGGAGGTAAATCAAGTGAAAAGGTTTTTCAACAATTTTGTATCCGGGTTTAACCTGTGGGTAAAAGGAGTAAATGTCATTGGTTGTTTTTCCGTCTAAATAAGAGGAGCCGATGATGTTGTTGGTTACTCGGATCACTGCAGTATCTTCAATTCTTACGATGTTTTCAGACTCGTAAGTGTCGATCACGCTGGTGACTTTATCGGGGTTAACAGGATCTTCTTTTTTTTCCACGTAGGTGTATTCGTTTTTGTCGAATCCTAGGAGCGGTTCTATGCTGTTGTTCACGTTAAAGTCTACCCAGTATTTAGTCGTTGCTCCAGGCTTTCCAAAGGTTAATACGGATTTTAACGAAGACTCGTTTGCTGTAATGGTGACTCCGTCTACTCTGTACAAGTTTCCTGTTTGTTTTTGCATTTCAGTTTGAAGGTATTCGTTAATCTGGTTGATGTCATAGGCTCCTTCTTGAATGTAAATGGTGTAGCTGTTTGAGCCAGCGTTTGGGCTGTATCTGAAAACGTTATTTTTAGAGGTGATGTTGGGATAGCTGCGATAGGTTTCGAGTCCTACAAGAGACATTTCGTACTGTTTGTTTAAATCTAGCTCGATGGGTTTTTCAAAGTATGTTTTGAGGGAGCTGTTTGATACGGTGGGTGAATCATTTTTCGATTTTGCGAGCAAATAAAATCCAGACATGTTTTTTATACGTTTGGAAATAAAAATCGTCAAATCCGCTTCGGTACTTTCCCTCGTTCTTTTTAGAAGAGAGATCGATGATGGCAAATCCGTGGGGTTGAGGCCAGCAATGTTTGCAAAAGGCTTTAAGTTCTTTTATGTTCATGTCCACCGCGGCATGGTCTCTGTAGATGTGATCCACGTTTTTTGAATCTTGAGGAAAGAGGCAAATAAAGTTAGCATTTTCTCGGATGGTTTGTCTAGGGAGCGTGAAATAGCTTTGAGCGAGATAAAAGCAGTCGACGTTAGAGTGTCTTCCTCGGATGTAATATTTTTCGCACTTGTTTTGATTGGTCAATAGCAAATCGTCAAACATCATCAAATTGTTTTTGGATGCATCGAGATCTTGAGGTTCAGGCACATCGTCAGCAGTTTCAAAGAATTGACACTCCATATCATCGTTGTCAGAATATTTTTTTGAAAGGTCGTTAATAACATCTTCGGGGTTTAAATTTAATTTTTCCATTTCGTTTTGAATGTTGAATAATTGAAGAATGATTTCTTTTGGCAGTTTCTTCTCAAAGAACCTTTTGAGTATTTTGTATTCGGGGTGGAAAAGGGATTTGCCAAAGAGTTGCAAGGGGTTATAATCCAACCATCCAGGTCTGAGCAGTAAATTAAGCAGCAACGTTGTTTTTCCGCAACCGGACTTTCCAACGATGATTCCTCGAATGCTTCTTGGTAAAAGCGCGCTGTTGTATCTTTTGGTTTTTCCAATATTCCATGACAAATCAATGACTTCCATTTTCTATTGGAGAAAATTTTTTATTGTATTTAAAATGTACTGCGTTAAGTGTAAAAGAGAGACTGAAACCATTCACTTGAAAAACGAGATCACAAAAAACAACAGGCCTATGTTGAAAGGGACTTGCGATTCTTGCGGAACAACCAAATGCAAGTTTGTTTCTTCGCATACGCTCAAAGGATCGGCAACAAAAGGAGGAGACTTGGTCGAGTCGATCAATAAGCTGTCGAGTAAAATCAAGCTTCCATGGGCAAAATTTCCAGGAGAAATGCATATTCCTGGAATGAACTTTGCAGGACCTGGCACCAATTTGGATAAGAGATTGACTTCCACAGACATGTATCAAGATTGGAGCAAGCCGGTAGATAGAGTGGACAATGCAGCGTATCACCATGATTTGGCTTATAAATATTTCAACGACCGGCAAAACAGGAATGTGGCAGATCAAATGATGCTTGAAGAGATGAATTCGATTCCTAATCCCACTCAAAAAGAAATCAACGAGAGAAAGCTCATTACGCCGGTGATTAAAGCTAAAGCCAAATTCGGTCTGGGTGTCTCTGTAAAAAAAAAATGCCTTTGCAAAAAAAAAAATGCCCCTGAAATGGACGGATCAGCTTGCAGAGGAGCTTCATAAACCGGTGATTCATCATTTTAAAAGAAGAAGGGTGATTGTGAACGATATTGATGAAATATGGGCTGCAGATTTGGTTGACATGCAATCGTTTTCAAAATTCAACAACGGCGTAAAATATTTGCTCATGGTGATCGACGTGTTTTCAAAGTATGGATGGATCGTTCCGTTAAAAAACATAACAGGTCTTGAAGTGGCTGAAGCGTTGAAAAAGATAGAAAGAAAATGCGACAAAATGTGGGTAGACAAAGGAAAATAATTTTACAACAAGCATGTGAGAGCGTTGGGTGTTCAATTGTATTCTACTGAAAACGAGGAAAAAAGTTGTGTCGTTGAGCGATGGAATAGAACAATGAAAGAGAGAATGTTTAATTATTTTTCAGCCAACAACACTAATAAATACATTGACGTATTGGATGAGATGGTGAAAAATTACAACAGCACAAGACACTCTTCCATCAAAATGACTCCAGTTGAAGCCAGCGATGAAAAGAATAAATATAAGGTCTGGTTTAATTTATATGGATCCAAAGGATCTAACCTGAATGGCAAACGATCCAAAAAATTGGAAAAGATCCAAAATTTATAATGAGTGATCAAGTGCGGATAGTAAAAAATAAGTCTCATTTTGAAAAGGGGTATACGCCGAGATGAAGAGGTTTTTACTGTATCAAAAGTTCAGTATACGGATCCTCCTACGTATAAAATCGTTGACGCTAACGGTGAAGAAATTCAAGGCACCTTTTACGGGCAGGAGATGCAAAAGACGCATCAAGACATATTCAGAATTGAAAAAATCATTCGCAGTACAAAGAGCAGATCTTTGGTCAAATGGCTGGGATATCCAGACTCGTTTAATTCGTGGGTGGACAATAAAGAAATGATCAGTTTGCTTTCGAGTGACATTGGTCATTTTCTCTCTAAAAAATCACAGATTTTCCCGGATCCAAAGGATCTAAAAAAATTTCCATCCCATTAAAAAATGAGCAAGATGATGGTTTTGTTTGAGCCTTTTATAAATGAGTACCTTAAGACGGAAGATTACGAGGAGTCGTATTATTATTCGCCTTATGAAGAAAAGTATCATTACAAGATTTACAGCTTTGAAAATGATTTGGATTTTACCATTATTCGTAGAATGATGGTGAAATCCAAATCATTTTCAAAGCAAATTATTGGCTGGAGAGATCTACGCAGCCACAAAGCCCATTCAGTATCAAAAGATTCCGTTGTGTTATGAGTATGCGAATGGAAAAGGTCCTTTTATTTTAAGAACCCCCGCTTTGTTTTCGTTGGGTGTGTTTGAAAGCTTAGACCCCAAGACAAAAGAGCTGACGGGATATTCTATGTCCTTTGTTTCTTTTGACGAGAAAAAGGGTATGTCGGCAAAAGAAGAAAAGTTTATGGAGGTGACTGAAAATATCAAAATTTCTTCGTGAGCAAGTCGTGAAATTGACACCATTGTTGAAAAAAGGAGGAAGAACGAAAAAAATACAGACGGAGGAGTTGACCATTTTTAAGAAAAAATCTGAAAGTCAAAACGGCATTTTTTTCGGAAAGTTGTATACAAAAGAAAAGAAAATCTCTTCCTTGTTTTGCAAAAAGGAGAATAAAAAGCTTGTAATGGCAGATCCATTGACGTATGATCGACAAAAGTGTTACACCGTAACCTCTTTGAGAGGGGAAGGTGTTTTTATTGGATCGCAGATTGAGTCCATTCAAGTCAAGCTTCCAGAAGTGTTCATTACTAAAAATGCTCCTTTTGTTCAAAGCATAATGAGCAACTTGGATTTGGGGGAGATTGAATCTGATGAAGAGTGACCCTTTGGATCCGTGGAAATTTTTAAACTTTACGCGAATTTAAAAATGATCAACGTTGAAGGAGTAAAATTGCCAAACGAGGCTTTGACCAACTTTCAATTGATAGAGGCTGCTAAACAGTTAAAAATAAAAAACTTTCGAGGAGTTTTTGAAAGAGACACATTGCCTAAAAAACCGAGAAGAAAAGAATGTGGCATCGTGAATACGGGAGACTCTGGAACTGGTGGGTTTCATTGGGTATTCTGGTATAAAGACGGTGATAAGAAATACAGTTTTGACTCTTATGCTCAACCCCCTCTTGTCGAGCTCGTTCATTATTTGGGAAGCCTAGTTTATTATAACAGCGAGAGAGTTCAGTTTGGTGATACGTCTTATTGCGGTCACTTGTGTCTTTACGTTTTAAAAAAATTGGACGAAAGACTTGATTTTCAAGAAGTTATTAATACCTTGTGGTAATCAAGGTTGAAAAAATAAAATCTGAGTCATATAAAAATGATTGACAAATTTGGTAGATCAGAATTGGGACAGTATTTATACAACCCAACCTCTCTTTCAAGCGATCTGTATGTCAGGACAGATGGAAACAGCACCATTACTGCAGATATGGATTTTAATTCTCACAAAATCATGAATTTGGCAGAACCAACCACTTCGCACGATGCTGCTACTAAAAATTACGTCGACACGCATGCGTCAGGCGGAGGAACGGCGATTGGCACGGCGGACTTGGATTTAAATTTTCACAAAGCGATCAATTTGAACGAACCAACTAATTTGCATGACGCTGCCACAAAAAATTACGTCGACGTCAGCTCTAGCCAGTGTGTGAAAACCGACGGGTCAAGCACGATCACGGGAATCATCGACATGAATTCTCACAAGTTGATCAACGTTTCAGACCCCACCGCTTTAAAAGACGCAGCGACAAAAGGGTATGTGGACACCAAAGTTGCTTACAATAATATTTCATACGTCGACATTAACATGACGTCTCATAAACTCGTTAATTTGGCAGAACCTATTTCGGCTTCGGACTCAGCCACAAAAACTTATGTGGACACGCATGCGTCAACAATTGTTGGCACGGCAGACTTGGATTTGAATTCCCATAAATTGATCAACGTGCTCGATCCAACAAACGCGCAAGACGGAGCGACAAAAAGTTACGTTGACGCTTTGACACAAAAATCCAATTTTTTAGGATTTGTTCCCAATTCAAGCTTTTCAACTTTGGGATTAAAGTCTTAAATTGTGCCAGGATCAACCACTTCGTCAGTCTTTAGCTATGTAGACGGTTCTGGAGTTCTGAGAAAATTATGGCTGGCATGTTACGGAACTGGTACAAACGTTCCCGGTCAAGTTTTTCTTCGAATATTAGCTGACGGGGAGTTTGTAGTAGGAAATAGTTCAACAACCACGGAAGGAATAGGAGTAAACACCACTGCCCTTGCTTGCGACTTGCTCTTTTCCCCTCTCGGCGGTTCATTTTACGCCAACTCTTTGCAAGGTTGCAACGTTTTCAACACCACTTCCTTGGGAGGATATTTCACGCTCGACTTACCGTTTGCAACAAACCTAGCCATTCAATTGGTCAATAATAATGCCGCTGCAATCACTTACTGGATTCAACCCTTCATTTCCACATTTACCACCATCCCTCCTCTCCTTTCATCCATTAAATTGTACTCGGCGACGTTTAGGTACCTCAACACCACTTACGGCAACGAATATGTTTTGCTGAACACCAATGGAAAAGGAAATGGTGTTTTTCTGAAATACATCAGGATGCACATCATTGGCGCTTCTGGAAACTGGTGGGAATCACGAGTCAGAATGTACGACGGAAATGCATCTCCAGTCAACGGCACTGTCCTCAGTCCATGGACATCTTACAATGCAAACAATTACAACACTTTCTCTGGTTATGACGCCAACAGCAAATGTATCTTTTCATCGTCTGGATTGGAAGATTTTTACTTGTCGTCGTGGAACGGATCAAACTTAACCTCGTTCAACAACAAATCGACTGGGCTGCTGTACCAATCAACCTCCATCATCGCTTCTACCACCACCATTTCTTTTTAAGAAATTTTGCAGATTCTGACTCCATGCCTAGCGTCGCAGCTGTCAAAAGGCTCGTCATCACGCTCAATTCTGGTGACGCGCAAGTCGGACAATCCGGAAGCTTTTACCTTCTTCTCGGACAAGCCTATTATTACGCCTAAAAATCACTTGTGATTTCCATGGCTCAGAGCTAAAGCGTACGCCTAAAAGGCGATGAGAAAAAAGTTTCCTTTACTGTTAAAAAGATGAGAAGAATTGTTTTTTATGATAAGAAAAAGTTGAAAGCGACGGTGTATTTTAACGATAATTTAACTTATTGTCCTAGAAAGGTGAAATCCAGATGCGAAATATTTGCTCAAAGCGACATTAAGCTAATTCGTTCTTCAAAGCAAACGATTGTTTTTATGTTTGGGGTTAAACTTGACGATGGAATGGTTTTGGTGAATTTGAGACACGATCTAAATTTAAAGCTGAATTATTTCAACCGCTTTATTATTTTTTCAGAATCGGTGAATAACGTCATCATGGAAATTTACAACAGAAGCGACAAAGACGTCGTGATTAAAAAAGGTGAAAGTCTGTGTCTCGTGAATTTCTTTTAGAATTAATTTTTAGAGCCGCCGTGGAAAAGAAAATTTTTTATTTTCCTTAATAAAAAATGGATTACAACACTTACAAAGAAATTTATCCGGCTCTTCCAACAGCTCCTAAAGAAGAAGGGGGACAGGTTTACCGTCTTCAAAAAATAAGTGAAATCCAAAAAGAAATGGACAACGAGAGGAAAAAGAGAGTTCATCTGAGCAAAAAGTACCATCGCGCTTTCAGAATCATTTCCAATGTGGATAATACAATGCAAGCCTTATGCATTGCTTTGGGTGCGACTGGAATTGGGCTTTTATCCACCATTATTGCCAGTCCAGCAGCGATTGCGTGTGAAGGCGTGGCTATTGGCATGGTTTTTTATCCATCATCGGAGGTCAAGTGAACAAAAAGATGGCATTGAAATCGGAAAAACATGAAAAGATAAAAGTGTTGGCCGAGTCGAAATTGAACACCATCAGCGAGCACATTTCCAAAGCGTTGATGGATGGAAAAATAAGCGATTCAGAGTTTCAATTGATTCTTGGTAAGCTTCAAAAATTTAAATCTTTGGTGGAGGAAATACGAACCAAGACTAAAAACGGAATGGGCAAATTGGCTAAAGAGACGCTGATCCAAAAAGGTCGAGAAGACGCGATTCAAGCGTTTAACAATTTGTTTAAAAAATCCTGAAAAAGAATTTCTGACGTATTTTAAAAACCATGCCTTTTTTTAAAATACAAGACCTGAATAAAAGGGATAAAATTGTGAAAGAAATTAATGACAGAAGAAAGAGGATTTATCAGAACAGCATCAACGACAACATTTCTGATGTTAATTTTCAGACGGATGTGGGTAAGCTGTTCAAGCTGATCGTTGATAGCAATGAAAAGATCATCGATAGCAATAAAAAAATGCTCAATAAGATAAAATCCGAGGTTAAAAACGAAGTTAAATCTGAGATGATGTCGCCGAATCAGTCTGAGTTTAAACCTAAATCTGAGCCAAAGTCTTTTTTAGACTCAACAGGGGATATTCTTCCTAATAACGATGTGTTTTTAAAGAGTTTGATAGAGATGGATTCAAGAGCAAATTATAAAGCCAATTTTAAGAACAAGTTTGAATTGAGCAAAAACGACGGTCAATATACGATTGGGAAAATGGGTGTTTTGTTTGACGGAAATGATATGATTGTCGGTGGAGAAAGGTATGAAGGAACAAAGGTCTTTGGGAGTTGATGACCAACCCAAACATTTCAAAGGACGTCACTGCTGAAGATGTGGCTAATTACTCGAAAATATTGGTAGAGAGTGAAGCCGTAAATCAAGATGCAAGAAAGAACAAACCTAGAGCAGCAGAGATTGACAAATACAATCAATTCATCATCCCTATTGAAAATGAGCTTAAATCTCGTAAAAATTTTGCTGAAGATGCTGGTAAAGAAGATTCTATTTCAGCTCCAACACAATATGATCTTGAAAAGCTTAATCAACAACTTCTTGAAAAAGAGAGAAAAAGAAGGAAAGAATTAAAGAAGGCGTATAAAAATGCTATGAAACGAGTTGAAGAAGAAAAAAATATGATGACCCTGGAAAAGTATAATGAATACAAGTCTCGTTTAAAAGCAGCTTATGAAAGAAAAAAAGGTTCAGTAGTGATCATTCTTCCCAGCGATCCTAATGCGTTGGTAGAAAAGCTTGAGTTAAGCGTGGCTGCTTGTCGTGCTGGGAATACAGGATCGAGAAACGAGGCTGTGAGCATTTGCGATGAGCTGTTGCGGCAAAAGGTGATTAGCAAAAACCAGTACAAATCAATGATGAAGACTATCGATGGATTCTAAAGAATCTGCAAGCGAATTTTTTTTTTTTCCATATTAAAAATGATCATTTACAGAAACAGATATGTTAAGAAACACGTTGTTGGAGGAAGTGGGATATTTGACACGTTGCGACATTTTTTAAAAAGAGCAGCTGCATCAAGCGCATCGAGGGCAGCGTCTACTTTGGCTAGTAAAATTGCAAAAAGCGAGCTGGGAAGAGAAGCAATTACAGCTGCAAAATCTGCTGGAAAAGAGTTGGCTTCTTCGGCGATTGTGACTGCTAAAGACGTGGCTATTGATAAAGGCAAAAAGGCGCTTGAAAAGGTGTATGTCAAGACTAAAACTCCGCTTACTCAAAAGAGCAAAGACATTATTTCGGGAATGACAGCTCCAGCGATTAGTAGCGACTATTCCTCGCTCGGGGGTCGTCTGTCTAGTAAAAACGCCATCCGAATCCAAGACCTGGTGAAACTTTTGAAGGGCCGAGGGATGAAAATCGCGTGATTCTGAGGAGTCGAAAATTTTTTTTCTTTGGTATAGAAAATGGCAAATGTAGATATTTTAGACATTACAGAAGAAGTTATTGTTGATGAAGGAATTGAGAGATTTGAGTCTCACGAATATGAACCTGTCAGCATTAATTTAAACACGCCCGGAGAAATATGTATCAACATTGAGCAGCAAGATTTGTTCACGTTTCCCTTTGATGCGTACCTTTTGGTTGAAGGAAGACTGACAAAAACAGACGGAACTTCCTATGCGGATGCGGATGTGGTTTCTCTTGCCAACAACAGCATCATGCACCTGTTCAGTCAGATTTCATATCAGTTGTCGAATCAAGAGATAGAAACCATCTACAGTCCAGGTCAAACCACCACCATTCTGGGTTTCCTTAAATATCCAGTAGAGTATCAAGTGTCGGAAGGAATGAAACAGCTGTGGCAAAGAGACACCACTGCCAATGCCGATCTTGCAGGTAACAGCGGATTTAGTCAAAGACAAGATTTCACCATTAAGCAGCCTGTTGAGAAAGGAACCTTTTCATTTTGCATTCCTTTGAAACACGTTTTTGGCTTTTGTGAAGATTACGAAAAAGTTTTTTACGGATTTAAACACACGTTGACTCTTGTGAGAAAAAGCGACGTTGATGCTATTTTTAAGAGCGCTGAAACAGCCGCAGGAAAAGTGACTTTGAGCAAACTGTCTTTGTTCATGCCTCATGTTACCCCCTCTTTTATGGCTAGCAGCAATCTTTACAAGGTCATCGAGTCCAAAGTAGATGTACCGTTTAAGTTTAGATCTCGATAGTGCGACACCATTCCCGTGCCAGTGTCCAATACATTCAGTTGGAGATTGAGCGCTAGATCTGCCAGTGAACGGCCAAGGTACATTATTGTTGGATTTCAGACCAACAAAGACGGAAGTCAAGATGTAAACCCATCCGTATTCAACCACTGCGATTTGAAAAACATGTACGTCACTTTAAACAGCGAAAGGTATCCTGCTGTGGATTACAACTTGTCCTTTACAAACAACAAATTTTCTAGAGCTTACAGGGACGCGTGCAAATTTGACAACAAGCTTTTTGGAATCAGGGAAATCATCGCTCAGCCCAATTTGACTGCACTGAATTATAGACACATTTGTCCTATTTTCGTTTTTGACGTAAGCAAGCAGCCTGAGAGGTTAAAATCAACCGTGTTGGACGTGCAAATCAAGGCTACCTTTAACGCAAACGTTCCTGCAGACACTCAAGCCTTTGCCGTAATTCTCTCTGACTAACTGCTCGTAATCAAATCCCACGGAAACCGAATGAACGTGGTGTACTAAGTGCTCCGCACCCACATGAATTCTTCGAATTTATTAAAAAATAAATGGGCTCTTAATAAAAGGATGAATTATACAAAAAAGGATTTGAAAAATTTACTTATTGAAATTGGCGTTCCCAAAACGTCAAAAAGCAAAATGGGATTGGCGATGATTGCGGTGGAGAACCATCTGATTGATAAAAATGCGCTGATGGAGGACGTCAAGCCGATAGATTCAAAATATGAAAGGCTTCGTTTGATCAGAAACAATCCCGTGGCTGTAAAAATGACTCATGCTGAAACGGGCAAAGTGATCAAATATGAGTCTCTTTACAAAGCGATGAAAGAGACGAGACATGGCAACAATTATTTTGAGAAACGAAACGAAAAATTAGATGAAAACGGATTTAAGATAGAGATTCTCAAATAAAAGTGTCGTTTCACCCATTTTTTCTGGAGTGTAGCAAAAGAGAGCCTGATGGAGATAAAAAAAGACAGCTCGAGGCTCTTGCGTTTAAGGATGTAGCGTTCAAAATTCCTGAAGTGTATAGCGATGAAAAAAGAGACGAGCTTTACTCGATTTTGTGGAGAGTAGAAGAGGATGACTTTTCGCAAATGGAAAAAGAAATCAAAGAGCACAACAAAGAGTGGAACCATTTGAAAAAGCGAGAAAGGATGAGGGCGATCGACAGACGCGTGTTTGTCTTTGAATGCGATTTAAAAGAGAAGAAAAAAATATGGAAGAATGAAAATGGATTTGCTGCTCGCTGAAAGTAAAAAATTGAATTCGAGTTGAATATATTACGACGAAAATAAAAATGGAAAATATAAGTGAACAAATGATGTCTTTACAAGAAAGACAAAGGGTGTTATCAGAAAGAATGATACCTTTACAAGAAAGACAAAGGGTGATAGTAGAACGAATGAATGGAATGAGAGAAAACGCTTCGTTGGAAGACTTGCGAAAGATTAAAAGAGAGCTGAAAAAGATTAAAAGAGAGATGGAAGAGTTGGAAACCGACGAAGCGTTTTTGGAACATGACGTGCTGTATTTGAGAAGAGTCGCTGTCTACTACTCTAGCAGCAATGATGAGGAGCGACTAAGATTACAAGAAAGACAGAGGGAAATCAGAGAAAGAATGATTGCAGTGAGAGAAAACCCAACGTTGGAAAACCTGTTTGAGATTGAAAGAGACATGAGAGAGTTAGGAAGAGAAAATAAAGTAGCTGGAAACGAAATAATGGTTGAATTAATTGATAGTATCACTGAAGTGCAAAGAAGGTTTAGAAATGAAAATGAATCCATTGTTGATTTTTATGATAGAATGGATGAAATGTATAGAATGATCTATCCAGCAAAGCGCTGAGGAAGAAATCAGTGATGAGGAGCGGCTAAGATTACAAGAAAGACAGAGGGAATTCAGAGAACGAATGATTGCAATAAGAGAAAACCTAACGAAGGAAGGTCTGACGGAGATTGACAATGACATGCAAAAATTTCGAGAAGAAAATGAATTCGCTGGAAATGAAATTTTCGCGGATATATTTGGTAGTATGGAAGAAATGTATGGGAGTTTTAGAAATGAAAATGAATCCCTTGATGAATTCCGTGCTAGATTGAATGAAATGTATAGAAGAGCTTATCAGGACAGCGACTACGAAAGCGACGATGACAGCGACTACGAAAGCGATAGAATGTGCGCTTCTGCTGCTTGAACATTTTTTAAGATCCTTTTGATCCGTGGATCCGTGGAAATCACAAGTGATTTTTAATTCTTTTTAGAAGAATTTAAAATTGAATTCGTGTTAAATAAATTACAGCTCAAATAAAATGGAGAACATAAATGAAATAATAATCCAGTTGGAAGAAAGTCTGTATGAGTTGTATGAAACGGAGAATGAGATTAGTAACGAACTTGATAGATTGAGACGTGAAAGGAATAGAGAGCTGAATGAAGAAAGAAAAAGTCAGTTGAAAGAAAAAATAAATGAGTTAAAAAAGGAATGGTATAGAACTGTACATAAAAGTGATAAAGTGGAACGAAAAATAGATATATTAACAGAAATGTTGAGATTGAATGAACGATGGATGGAAGTGCATAACGAACCTTCTGATATTGTTGTTTCAGATTGTGAGGATTCAGGTGATGAGCCGTCAGACGAGGATTTAGACGATGAGTTGTTAGATCAAGATTCAGGCTATGAACAGGATTCAGACGATGAGTAGGAAGAGAGATCACTTTTTTAATTCTTTCCGAAGAATTGAAAAAAATTGAATTCGTGTTAAATAAATTTCGATGAAAATAAAATGGAAAACAACACAAAGGTTATTGATGAAAGCATTGTATTTGATGAATTGGGTGACAAGCTAATCATGGAATATGTTGAAGAAGCTCCTGTTGTTAAGAAAGCATTATCTGAAGAGTCGTCTGTTGTTAAGAAGGAAACTTCTGAGCCTACATCATGCGAACGTTCTTTTTGCAATCGTTATTGTTCATGTCAAAGATCATCAAATTATTTTAGGTTTAAAAATTGAATTCAAGATAAATAAATTCCATCTCTAATAAAAGATGTATTACACAAAAAAGGTTTTGAAAAAATTACTTATTGAAAACGGTATTACTAAAACAGCAAACAATTTGATCGCTTTGTCACTGATCGCGATTGAAAACAATTTGGTTGATAGAGACGAATTAATGGGAAAAGTGAAAGAAAAAAGGTCTGTGGGAAGACCGAGATTGCCTGAACCAACCAAAAGAAAACCACCAAAAGAAAAAAAAACCATCGATCCTAAATGGGCAAGACTTGGATACATTAGAAATCGTCCTTTCACCTATAAAATAACCCATGTTGAGACGGGTAAAGTGACTGAATATGAGTCTCATTACAAATTAAGAAAAGAGACTGGACACTATTGGAAGTATTTTGACGGTAAACACGGATATAACATAGAAGTGATTATGCCATGAAATTTAAATTTGATGAAAATTTAAATTTTCTCTTTGCTGAAGAATTTTTCTTGAAATGTCTTAAAGAATTTTTTCTCTATATAAAATGGATAGAATGAATATGAGCGAGTTAAAAATAATGGCTAAAGACCGCGCCATCAAAGGCATCTCAAAAATGAGAAAATGAGAAAAGCCGTGCTTATTGAAGCTATAAAAAATACAAAACCCATCATTGGGTATGGTCCTCGATTACCACCGATTTCAAGACCTGTGCCTGCTCCTCGTCCTGTTGTTTCAAGACCCGTTCCTGCGCCAAGGTTAAGATCTGACGACTTGATTTCATTCGGACCTTCTGCTCTCTTGCAAAATTGAGCGATAAGAGATGAACCCTCTATTCTTAACACACCGGTTATTGATTCAACAAACGTCATTTCACCTAGACCTGGAATTTTTTCAAGAATTGCAACAGCCGTCTCCAACGGTTTTAATCAAGTGCTTACAGCCGTCGATCCTTACGTTCCAGAGACGGTGAAGAATACAGTGACCAGTGTGAAAAGCGGTGTGGAAAAAACAATAAAGTCTCTCAAAGGACTTGTATTTAGACCGTCTCCTACTCCTAAACCGCGTGAAAAACCATTTACAATAAAGTTTAATATGGCTGAGCATGCAATGGATTGTGCTGTTAGACAATTTTCTTACGAGCCTTCTTCTCGATAACAAGACCTTGCCTTCTTTTTTAATAGGGTGAGAGAATCTGCTATTCAAACCATGGAAGGAGAAAGGAATACAAAGGTAAGAATTATTTTAACGTGCGAAATGAAATCTGTAAGCACCTTGACTGGTGAAGAAGTTACTCGAACAGCCAACTTTTCATCTAACTCTGAAATTATTCTAGCGGCTACAGATTTGAGAACGTTAATGAGTTAAATGGAAGAAAAAATCTTAGAAAATAGTGTCAAACATAACAAGTTAGGATCCAATGTCGTCATGTCTAAGATTTTAAAAATGTATATGAACTTTATCGATTACAGACCTCTCAGCGGTTCTTCCTACATGGAGCTACCTACCAATTTGAAAAACAAAAAGGCCATCGTCAACATGGAAAACGACGACAATAAATGTTTCAAGTGGTGCGTCACCAGAGCTCTTAATCTGAAAAATAGAGACAACGAAAGAATTGATGAAGACTTGATTCTAAAATCAGAAGAGTTGGATTGGGAAGGAATTGAATTTCCTGTGAATTACCATAGAATCGACAAGTTTGAAGTGAATAATCCTGAAATTAGCGTTAACGTTTATGAGTATGAAGAAAAAGCACCTCAACCTTTGCGAGTATCTGATTTTATGAACCGAAAGCATTGTGTTGATTTGTTGTATATTTCAAACGAAGACAACAGCCATTATTGTCTCATTAAAAATTTAAGTAGGTTTGCTGGTTCTTCAGCATCAGCTCGTCAACATAAAAGATATTTTTGCAGAAGGTGCATGCAAGGTTTTAACCAAGAAGAAAAGCGTCAAATCCATCGAGAAGACTGCTATGATAACGCTCCAA
The DNA here is from genome assembly GCF_058129835.1 of Hydra viridissima. Lineage (NCBI taxonomy): Eukaryota > Metazoa > Cnidaria > Hydrozoa > Anthoathecata > Hydridae > Hydra > Hydra viridissima. The sequence goes on from NW_028324310.1 coordinate 2,584,054, forward strand.
TAAGAATCGATCTTCCTAAAGAAGGGGAAATCCTTGAGTTTAAAAACTTTAATAAGACTATGAAGCATCCCTTTGCAGTCTATGCTGACTTTGAAAGTTTCATCAAACCCATCAACACTTGCACCCCTGACTCAAAACAGTCTTACACCAAACAATATCAAAAACATGTTCCAAGCTCCATCGTCTATTATATCAAATGCTTTGACGAAACCATTTGCAAGAGGAAGCTTGCTTGATACACAGCTGAAAGCGATGATGACGATGTGGCTAAAATGTTTATCACCATGCTTGAAGCCGACCTTACAAAGATTTGGAACGATAGCGATTTACAACAAAAAAATGGGAAAAAAAGAAAATAATCACTGATGAAGATGAAAAGAAATTTAAAGATGCAACCGAATGTCACATTTGCAATAAAGATCTTAAAGATGATAAAGTATTAGACCACTGTCATTTAACCGGAAAGTACCGTGGTGCTGCTCATAACAAATGCAACTTGGATTATAAAATTCCAAAATTTATCCCCGTTGTCTTTCATAACTTGTCTGGTTACGACAGCCATTTGTTCATCAAGAAATTAGGTGGAATACTCAATTGCATACCCAACAATGAAGAAAATTACATCAGCTTCTCTAAAAAAATCAAAGTGAGAGAATTTATCAATAAGAAAGGAAAACTATAAGAAGTTAAGAAAGAAATAAGGTTTATTGACAGCTACAGATTCATGGGAAGCCCGTTAAAAGATTTAGCAGACAACCTTGTTAAAGATTTGTGTGATGAGTGCTCTAAATTAGACCCAAAAACGTGCAAAAAGAACTGTCTGGATAAGAAAGGTAAAAAATGCAAATGCAAATCCAATTGCGAAGATTGCGCTTATAAAAGATCTAAAAAAGGAGATGAAATGTGTAAGAATCTAAATTCACTATTCAGCGGAACAAAACGAGATTTGCTATTAGGAAAAGGAATTTACCCTTACGAATGGGTGGACTCCATTAAAAAGTTTTCCGAAACTCAATTACCTCCTATCAAAGACTTTTATTCCAAACTAAACGACACTAAAATAGAAGAAGAAGACTATGCGCTAAACGTTTAAAGATTACCTCGAGCTGTACAACAAGTCTGATGTGCTGATTCTAGCAGATATCTTTGAAAATTTCAGAGACGTTTGCATAGAATATTACGGTCTTGACCCTCTTTGGTATTACACCTCTCCTGGATTGGCTTGGGATGCCATGTTAAAAATAACTAAAATTAAATTGGATTTGTTAACCGATATTGATATGCTCAACATGATTCGAAAAGGAATACGCGGTGGGATTAGCATGATCTCCAACCGACTTGGAAATGCCAATAACAAATACATGAACAAATACGATCCTTCACAACCATCAAAATTCATTCAGTATTTAGACGCTAATAACCTTTATGGATGGGCCATGAGCAAACCTCTTCCCGTTGGAGGATTCAAATGGATGACTGAAGAAGAGCTTAAAAATTGGCGTCGCATGCCTTGCATCCTTGAAGTCGATTTAGACTACCCCGATCACCTTCACGATTTACACAATGACTACTCTTTGGCTCCTGAAAGATTAACCATTGGAAAAGTGGATAAACTCGTTCCTAATTTAAACAACAAAGAAAAATACGTCGTTCATCATGAAAACCTAAAGCTCTATGAACGACTGGGATTAATCATCACCAAAATTCACAGAGGGATTATCTTTAGAGAGGAACCTTTTATGAAAGAATACATTGACCTCAACACCAATAAAAGAAAAGACGCTAAAAACGACTTTGAAAAGGACTTTTTTAAACTCATGAACAACTCCGTCTTTGGAAAAACCATGGAGAATACTCTAAAGCGTGTTGATATCAGACTTATCACCACAAAAAAAGAAGCCTAAAAATTGTCCAAAGCCCCTCGTCATGAACGAAACACCATTTTTGATGAAAACTTAATCGCGGTTCACATGAAGAAAACAAAAGTCTTTTACGATAAACCCGTTTACTTGGGAATGAGCATCCTCGATATAAGCAAGACTTTGATGTTTGAACACCACTATGACTACATAAAGTCTAAATACGGTGATCGCGTAAAATTACTCATGACCGACACAGACTCGCTCTTTTACGAAATTGAAACGGATGATTTCTATAAAGACATTGCCGATGACGTAGAAAGCAAATTTGACACGAGCGATTTTCCTAAAGACCATCCTTCTATTCAAAACGTTGGGTTTAAAGTGGGAAAAAATAAAAAGATCATCAGAATGTTCAAGGATGAAACCGGTGGCAAGCAAATCACACAATTTGTTGGGCTTAGGCTTAAACTCTACTCTTACTACATCCCTGAAGAAAAAGTAGAAGAAGATAAAGAACACAAAAAATGCAAAGGGGTTAAAAAGAAAGTCGTTGAAAATCACATCAAACATCAACATTACTACGACTGCTTAATGGATAAGAAAGAACAACTTGCAACCATGAACGTTTTCCGATCCCGTCTTCACGAAATTTACACAGAAGAAATTAACAAAGTCGCACTCAGCCCTAACGATGACAAGAGGATCATACAAAATGATAAAATCAGCACCTTAGCTATTGGACATTATAAAATTAAATTATTGCGCTAACTTTTATAACAACAATATTCACAGGTAAGAAGAAAAATTTTGAATAAAAGGGCTTAAAAAATATTACGCGGGAGCCATCTTGGAATTTTTTAAAGATTGAAAAAATAACCTTTAAAACTAACAAGAATATTTTATTACTTCTTTATAAACAGCCGCCATCTTGGAAAAATATTTAAACCCCCCAATATATAAGGGTATCAATGCGCTAGAACCGGTTTCATCCTTGAACATTCTGATGATCTTTTTATTTTTTCCCACTTTAAACCCAACGTTTTGAATAGAAGGATGGTCTTTAGGAAAATCGCTCGTGTCAAATTTGCTTTCTACGTCATCGGCAATGTCTTTATAGAAATCATCCGTTTCAATTTCGTAAAAGAGCGAGAGTGTGTCGGTCATGAGTAATTTTACGCGATCATCGTATTTAGACTTCATGTAGTCATAATGGTGTTCAAACATCATGCCTTAAGTATGGGAAGGGTATCAATGCGCTAGAACCGGCCTTTTATAGTAGTTTCCTGATACAGATATGAGTCATTTTCTCATTCCGTCAACTCCGTTACTGAAATTTTGTCCTACAGCTATAAAAACCCAATTCTTGTACAAGTAACATAAAAAATAGCACCGTGGGTAGTAATACTCATCGTTAATATAAACTAGTATTTTATCGGATATTTCCAACTAAAATTTAAAATTTTATGTGCACAATTGTTATTCAAAAATGTCCACTCCGTAGATGTCCTGCATCTAGGACTATATTGTTATACTCAATAATTTTTTTTCTTTTGTATTAAGGCTAATCGGGGACATAATTTGGTGCTTTAGACATGCTAATATATGGTATTTTAATACAAGTATTAATTTACACCTTATCCTGTTGTAGCTCTTGTTAAAAACTTGCTGTCCCCACATTTTTTGTCCACTCCGTTATTACATTCTAAAGTAGTCACAGGTTTGTAGTTTTTACTTATTTACTAATTAAAATAATGAAAAAAAGTCCAGTTCTATGGAATTTATTAACATTTAAAGTTACATCGTGCTGCAAGTATTATTTATATAAAAATTAGAGCCTAATTACCTTATTTTAAAAATGATATTCTTATTCGAAGTCTACTCCGTTACGCTTTTTTATTCCGTAAAATTACCATTTTTTATATGGCGTGTTTTAGTACTCTTTAAATCTTTTGGACAATATAGCAATAAAAGATTTTAAAGATGTTTTCCAATGAGTAATAATGAGATATTATTGATTATGTATAATTATGTCTACTCCGTTACTGTCAACTCCGTGATTTCCTCTTAATAACGGAGTTGACAACAACATAACGGAGCTGACATCACGAATATAAAAAAAATCAAAAGCTTTAAACTAAGCTATTTTCTGCATTAAATAAACACGTCAACCATTAGGGACTTACTGCAGCGATAAAATATGATTACCTTGCAGCGTTAAGTATTTTAGTATTAGGATTTCATTTATTGCTCAGGTGATTTAAGGCCAGTCCAAATTTTTATGGTAGTTCGTCCTACCTTCTACAACTCCTTTTTAAAAAAAACTGTTTTTGAAAATTTGTTGTCTAAGCTGAATAATACTTAGCAAAAGTTGGGCTAAGTTGAAAAAAATATTATTGACAAAAATATGGTGGATGACGCATATTGTCCTTAAACTTAAAGATGAATGTTTCAAAAAATAAGGGTTTAAATTGTTAAGCACAACTTTTCTAGTTATCTAAGAGCTAAAAGACATCGATATTGAATTATATTGTTTTTTCATACTTTGATTCAGAAGGTAGGGTAGAAAATCCGACATTTAATAATTTCTTTCAACGACGTACAATGAAGTGTCGAGAACTCGGTAATACTTAGCGATTTTGTTTTGAAAGGCTTTTTGATGACAGCATAAACAGAATGCTTGGTGTTAGGTACAGTGAAAATTCACTGTACCTAAGAAAGCGTTTTTTGCTAAATACAGTGAAAATTCACTGTACCTAAAGGGGCGTTTTTCGCTAAATACAGTGAAAATTCACTGTGCCTAACGAAGCATTTTTGATAGATACAGTGAAAACTCACTGTACAGTGAAAGTTCACGGTATTTATCAGAAAAGTTTGGTGTTACGTACAGTGAAAATTAACATGGAGATTTATAAAAATAATATTAAAAGTGTTGCTATTTTGAAAGTTAAGGGCGTAATGCTCATCGAAGCTAAGTAACATAAAAATTCACTCCCGTGAAAAACCAAAAAACAGAAACCCAAGAAATAATTTATTAATAAAACTTTATAACAAAGGTACATATTAATGAACCCAGAGAGGGAGTTGTTAATAGAATGGAACTAATTAAGGAATATATTTTTGTAAATGAATTGTCGGGGATATTTTTTTACCGTATATATATATATATATATATATATATATATATATATATATATATATATATATATATATATATATATATATATATATATTAGTTTTGTTGCAGGAGTCCATTAAATACTTTTTAATAAAATTTTGATGTTCACAATAATGATGATGCACACTTGTGGCAATGTTTGCAATTATTTTTGGCGCACTTAAGCCATTTGCACTTATGTCAGACAGTGCAACTGCATCGCACTTATACCAGTTGGCACTTGTGCCGATTTCTGCAAATTCTTATGGCGCACTTATGCTAGTTTGCAGTAATGATAGGTTTTGCAACTGCTTCAGATTTAGACCAGTTCGCACTTATTAAGCGTACCCATAAACAAATAACAGACAATGTCTGAGACATTGTTAAATAAACTTTGCAATGGTTTCAAAGTATTTGTTGAAAAGTAAACTATAAAATCTGATTGAAAGAGCAAACCTATTGGCAACACTTAAAAATAAAAATAAAATTCAACTTTAAACCAAATACTATGGCAAAATCTTTTATCTTGACTTTTAGTGATTAATTAGAGGCTGTGAGTTGCAGTAATGAAACTAAATAATAGTCATTTTTAACAATAGACACCAGCGGGAAGGTAAGTCAAGCTGTCCATCAACTTAAAAACATCACAACAATAACAACACAATGATTACTTCCAATAATACCACATAGCACCAGATATTTGACTTCCTCGTATAAATCTTGGATAAGCATCATAAAGATTTTGGATAAGTAAAAGTACAGAGAATTCGAGTGGATAGTTTCTGGGGATCTTAAATTATTTTCTATGATACTTGGACAGCAAGGTGGTTACACAAAATTTCCTTATTTTTTGTGTGAATATGATAGCCGTGATAAAGCTAAACATTGGAACCAGAAAGTGTGGCCAAAAAGAACATTGAATGTTGGAGAGAAAAACGTGCACTTTGAATTTTTGGTTGATCCTAAAAAGGTTCTTCTACCACCGCTCCATATCAAACTTGGCATGATGAAGCAGTTTGTGAAGATAGTAAGACATTAAAACACCTTTCAAGCAAATTTCCTGGTATGTCTGAAGCAAAGCTGAAGGAGAGAGTTTTTGTTGGTTCATTTGTAAGTTATTCGAGAGTTATTGTTGGTCAGTACATTCATTGGCTAATGGAAGATAACAACTTCAAAAACATGACGAACTATATTGAGAGGTCAGCATGGAATTCTTTTAAAGATGTAGTTACGAAGTTTACAGGGAATCAGAAGGACTTGGACTTTAAAAATATAGTAGAAAATATGTTGTGCAATTTAAAAAAATTTGGGATGCTCAATGAGTATAAAACTCCATTTTTTGAACTCCTATTTGGATTATATCCTGGAAAATCTTGGTGCAGTAAGTGAAGAGCAAGCTGGGAGGTTTCACCATGATATCAAAGAAATGGAGAGAAGGTATCAAGGTCTATTTGATACAAATATGATGGGCAACTACTAATGGATGCTGCATAAGAAAAATGTAAAGTCCCACAAGAGAAAAAGCACTTAACAAAGCTTCGAAACTAAAAAAAAAACAGATTTTATAAAGATTTATAGTTGTATATAATGTAAATAAAATATTTTATGACTTAAAATTAATTAAATTTGTATAATTTTATGATTTTTGCCGACCTGTGTAATCAAGAGTTCACTCATTCAAAAGTTAAATTTGCGCAATTACTATATTATTTCATTATATTACCTAATTTTTACTTTTGTTACTAATATTACTCAAAACAGTTAATTCCTAATTGTTATAAAAGTATGTACACAGGTGGGATTAACGATTATCTAAAATATTACATATCTGGCTATATCTAGATATTCGATGGCTATATATGTTGCATATCCGGTTATACTATGATTCCTGATACCGGATTATCCGGATATCATATCCGGTACACCCCTAATAAATAGCTACCACAAAAACAGCTATAGTTCCATTAATGCTTTCTAAAATGATAAATCCTCATTACAGAGGACATAAAGTGTTGCAAAATAAGGTTTTAAAGAGTTAAAAATGTATACAAAAAAGGAGAAGTCACCACTTATAAAAACTACAAATCAAATTACCTGCTTTGTTTGATACTGCAGTTGCTGATGTAGCAATCGTTGTTGGGGTTGTTGAATAACATTGTGTAGTTTTAAGTAAACAACATACATTGAAGATATTATAACTTCCGTTTTAGAAATCAGTTTGTAGTTTTCAATTCATAGATCTTTATGGTTTCCAATATTTTTAACATAATGCAATGTTGAATATTGGGAATAATAAAGATATAACAAACTTTAAGCCTTGTACTTCGTAATGATAAAAATGCAACTTTTATCTATGCCAGGCTAATTTGTAACTAAATTAAAGAAAATAGTTGATTTTACAAATCTTTACAACATTGATAAAACTAATAGTTACACATTACTTATTTCCATGAGGTATATTATCATGAGTTTTCCAATAAATAAAAACTAACAAGAAATCTCCAACATAAACTTCACGTTGATTGACTTTATGAAAAGGTATAAAATCAAAAACAACTAAATTAGCTGCACAGTTAAGAAATCACTTTACACAACAAACTTAAAAACTGTAATTCTTATAAGCGATACCATAATGTAACTGGATAGAGTGTGTCAAAGCACTTTACAAATTTAAAACTGAATGCAACAAACCATGAATGGAATGAGCTAAATCTTATCGAAAATAGGCTTATGAGAAGTTTAAATAAAAGTGAAAAATTATGTGCATATCACAAGTTCATCAATGGTATCGGGTGGAAACCGTCTAAAAAGTGTGGGCATCCTAATCAAAACAAACAAAAGCACCAACTACACGCTCAGTTCCCGTAACCTTGTTAACAACAGTATTTAAAATGTATAAAATAAATCTTCCCATTGGCACTGTTATGTGTCATTCTCATTTAAACAAAGTGCGAAATTACAACAAAGGCACTCCTAATCTACCAGAACATAACCAAGATTTTGATGATTTTGATCAGGACTATATCCCAGAAGAGATTGTTATTCATGAGAATTTTTTAAACCCAAGTAGTGAATCTAATGTGAAACTATCTAAATATTTGGATGTAAGCCCAGTACGATTTCAAATAAATAAAACATCAGTAGGTATGCTTAGTGAAGATACTAAGAAATACCTAAAGCAAAAACATCAACATATATACACTATTGTATATGTGTGTACTATACATAGTCTATGTACATAGACTATGTATAGTATACACATATACAATAGTGTATACTGTCATAGTATATACAGTATACACTATTGTATATACAGTACTGTACTGCAGTATATATATATATATATATATATATATATATATATATATATATATATATATATATATATATATATATATATATATATATATATATATATATATATATATATATATATATATATATATATATATATACAAATGAGTGTACACTCATATATATAAATAAAATATATATAAATACAATAGTATTGATAACACCAGTAATAATAAGGTAATCTGTGACGATTACTGTGACAGTACTGTATTGCAGTACACTCGAGTGTACTGCAATACAGTACTGTCACAGTAATCGTCACAGCTTACCTAATTATTACTGGTGTTGTCAATACTATAATTATTTTTTATTATTATTATTATATTGGGCTCACCTACAACCATATATAACATCAAGAGGAATACAACAAATCTGGGAACCTTCCTTTACTTTTTTATTGTTATGTTCAACTTTTTCTTTTGAATCAATTTTAACGGGGTGAAAATTTAGTCTACAATATTCATTAACAGACTTTTCTGCTTCATCAAAATCTTTATAATTCTTTATGAAAATATCCTCCATTTTTTAATCGTTTTAACTCTTATTAAAACTCTTAACCCTTCTTTCTACAAAAACTTTATTCTAAAATAAACTCGTTGTTTTAAGCATGCGCACTTAGCAAAATGAAAGTAAATTTTCAAAAATATTCTAAAAATAGATTTTCACTGTACCTATCAAAAAACGCATCCTTAGGTACAGTGAATTTTCACTGTACTTATAATTAACGAAACAGAATGGTTTCTGTTGGTGGAAGTTACTCGTAATAAACAAAATAGAGCGTGTGGTCACCATATATACATATAAATATACATATTTATATGTATATATAGTGTTAATACAATTTATTATTTTTAATTGGTATTTAGAATTAAATAAATTTGGTTAATAAGTTTGCTCATTTGTTTTTATAATTTTTTAAAAGGTACTTATTTTTATGTCTGCATTTTTAGAAATAAGTTCAGTTTTTTTTATTTAGTAAATTTTCTTGATCTAAATAAGTAATAATTTCAAACTTTTTTGTTAACAAAACATACATTTTTGAGATATGTTATTATAGGTAGGCGCAGTTTTTAGAATAGACCAGTTTAATTTAAAGTTAATATTTTTTCCTTTTAGTTGCCAAATATATTTTGACAGCATAGTCTCTTTTGAGAACTTTTTATGATTTTTTTTATTTTTTAATGTACTTGATGGAACTTCCTGGTCAGAGAAATCAATTACTATTTTACAATGCTTACTATATAACTAAAAAAAAAAATTATTTACAAGTATATTTTATAATTATATAGAAATGTGATTTATTTTACTATAGGAGGATGGATCCTGCTTAAATACAACACATTGAAATTTGACTGATAGCATGTTTAATTTGTATAGTAAAGATAAATAAAACTGGAGAAAATAAAGAAAAAGAAAATGTTTATTTGACAAGAATGAAAATATTGCGAGAAAGAAAAAGATCTAGATTGAAAATAAATAAATTAATAAAATCAGCAGTAGTCTTTAGTAGACTGTTGACACAATGAATTTAACTGATTTGTTTGGAAGAAATAGAAATCGATTTATTAAATTCTTTTGTAGTAAAATTGTTACTATTCGAAATACATTATAAATCAATGACAACAAATGCATGGTCATTAGTTGAATTAACAAGTAATTTACATAAATTTATTAAAAGCAGCTAAATAAGTTTAAATATTATGGCAATTGTGGAATGTTTATATACATCAAAATGAATTGGAAAAACCTTTGAGATTGGTTTTAAAAAACATCTTTTGTGATATTATTGGAGTAATAGTTTATATTCTAGTAATAAAGTTTTGTTAAATAGGATATGATTTGTATTGATTATCATTATTTAATTTATCATAATTTTTTAACAAATCAATTGACTGGATGATTATTGTTAAAACAAAATAATTTATTTTGTTTTAACAATAATCATCAAGTCAATTGATTTGTTAATTTTTTGTTTGTTTAGATATTATCTAGATTATCTAGATATTGTTTAGATATTATATATATATATATATATATATATATATATATATATATATATATATATATATATATATATATATATATATATATATATATATATATATATATATAATAGAAAATAGAAAGTGCTCAATATTCCTAAAGAACAAGAAAATAGAAAGACTTCTTGACGATTCTGAAAAAAGAGAAACTGGCAGCAAGTATATATGTATGTATGTATATATATACATACATATATACTTGCTGCCAGTTTCTCATTTTTCAGAATCGTCAAGAAGTCTTTCTATTTTCTTGTTCTTTAGGAATATTGAGCACTTTCTATTTTCTATGTTCTGTTTTGAACATTGAGCACTAATTTAGTAAAATACACTAACACAATTTACATCCAATTTAAAAAATCTATTGCAAATAATAAGTATTCAAGATTTGAATAATAAATAATGTGGTTTATTATAAATCATTATATTATATACTAATTCATAACATGTTATGAACTCATGATATATGCTCAAAAAATTAGAAAACTTTCTTGTCGGACTTTTTTAGTTACCGCTCTATTGTAAACGTTTAGAAAAGTCCCGCGGGATCTAAACGGCACAATTTTACGTCACCCTCAGATAAACGAAACAAACCCGAAATTTACGGAGACTGGCCTTAAACCACATGAGTGTTTGGTTTTTATTTACATTTGACTCTAATACGTTTGGCTTTTAAAATAAATGTAAATCTTAAAATGTATTTTAATAATAATAAATAAATAAACTTTTGGTGTAATAACAATTACAGTTATTATACTATTTTTCCAAAAGAAATACAACTAGGCATATAACATGAAAACTTCAAAGAAATCTCGTGCTGAAATTCAGAAAGCGTTTCATGTTCAGAGAATGTAACATTTGTTTTAAGTCTCGTGTTCAATTTCAAGCAAAAGGATTGCTAAAAGATGAAAGTATTATAGTTTGGTTCCAGTGGGAAAAAGAGAAACAGGAATATGAAAAGATGAGAGAAAAGAAAACAACAAGTGTTATCAGGAAAAGTGTGAAGCGTGGAACACTTAAAGATCTTAAATTAAAATTCTGTGAATCAATTCGAAACGAGCTATGCAAGCATGTTTTTATAATAAGACACCAGTTCAGAATGTACAAACAATTAAAAGAAACAGTAAATGTGAACGAAGCTGTTATACATATAGATTTTTCTGAGAACTATGTGTGCAAGAATTTTGCTGCAATTCAATCTTCACATTTTGGAGCAAGTAACAAGCAAGCTATATTGCATACAGGAGTAATTTATAAAATGGATGGACATCAGTCATTTACAACTATATCCGACTCTTTGAGGCACGATCCTCCTTCTATATGGGCACATCTGGAACCCGTGCTAATTGAACTCAAGATAGATAACCCAAAAATTACAGATCTTCATTTTTTTTCTGATGGACCAACCACACAATATAGGAATAAGCAAAACTTCTTCTTATTCTCTACATTGATATACGAATTAAAATTTAATTTAGCCAGTTGGAATTTTTTTGAAAGCGGGCATGGCAAGGGAGCACCAGATGCGATAGGAGGATCTGTGAAACGTCAGGCAGATCAATTGCTTAATATGGGTTGTGACCTTCCAGATGCAGAAAGTTTATATAATTTTCTTAACAATGGACATTCATTAATAAAGTTTTACTATATTGAGGGATCCAAAATTATTTCTTTTGACTCAAAATGTTCCAAAACATTAAAGGCTATTACAGGCACTATGAAATTGCATCAGCTGCACACAGACAGAAAATTTAATGTTTCGTATCGAGATTTAAGTTGCTTCTGTAAGAGGGCTACAGTTTGCACATGCTACAATTTAAAGCGATATATGTTTTCCAAAAACACTAGCACGGTAAAAAAGTATTTGTGTATTTTATTATTTTGCTTATTTATTTGCTTCTATAATAATTAAATTTATTTTAAGTACTTCCGTGAATTTCTTTTTAATATTTCAGAATTTTAACAGTGATGAAAGCATTACTTCGGCCGATGCAATGGATGTCAATGATGACCAATTTCAACATTTAAGCAACAATATCATTGATCTGGTTAATTTCGATGAAAATTTGAATATCTTGTTGATTGAAGCAAATGATGTTGTGAGCGACCACGACTTTCTTCACATTAATGATGTATGGTAATGATCCAGTAACGGAGCGAACAGTATTTGTACAATTTAAATCCAAAAAAGATTTTTGTCGAGTTAGTTTCTTTTTTTAAAGACGCTTTACCTTTTTTAAAAAGACAATGTACTGAATTTATTTGTATACTAAGATTTTCCCTTTAATTTAAAATGTAACTTACACTGTTTTGCTTTTAAATAATAAATAATTAGCAAATGTCAGTAACGGAGCAGACATTGTAACATTAATTAAATTTTTTATGTCATTAAATTTGGCTAATATACTTAACATGTAGGCTGTAGTTATAGTACCTAGTATATTTCATTACAAAAATAGAATTTGTTACAAAAATAATAATAATTCACAGATGTAGTTACATTTAAGTTACGGTAACGAAGTGGAAAAAATTATTGGGCCTCATTACTTGATGATATCCAAAAACAGTTAAAAAGCAGATTCGTGCAAAACCAAATCTATTTTGTACATCCCTAATGATAAAATTTACCATACTTGTTAAAATTTTATAGATAGTCCAAACTTTATTTTCATGCAACATTAGTTGCGACAAAACCGTCTTATGAGAAATTGACTCATATTCCGACTTCTACCGGTCAAATTTGTTTCACAAATTCTTCCTCAGTAAACCCATTATAACTATGCATTTACTGAAGCTTATGGTTGTAAAAGACAAAAAAATTAATCAAGAATAGCTCACAAATCTGAAAAAGGTTGATTTTAGCTATGAACTTTGCTTAATAAAAATTTAACTGTGTTTAAACTTTGACGTCTAAAACTTGGTTTTTGCTAAAAGGCTATGTATGGTTTACTAGAATGGATTAAGTGAAACAAATTTTCTTTGTTATGTTGAAATTGCTATGATATAGTTTAAAGGTCGAATAAGAGCTTTCCAGTGTTCTTTTCACCCTACTCTCAGATTATGCCTCCCACTTTAAGGCTTAAGTCAAAGAGTATTTCTTATTTTTGTCGGAAATATCGAACTTGCCTCGCTTTTTTTTCTTCTTGAATTTGTTGTTGTTTTTATTTCGCGAACGACCAAGTTATAAATTTTCTTATTTTCGATACCTGAATCGCATTTTGTCTAAAGGTATTATAACTAAAAGCATCTTAAAGTTCACAAAAAACTATTGATTTCAGAAGTTGGAAAGAAATACAAAGTATGTATTTGAAATGAGCATTTTTGATGAAACATTTTAAAACAGTCAGTCATGTAAAACTACTTTAACTTATAATGATCTTGTTATTTTTATTATTATTGTTGTTACTAATAGTAACAACATATGATAATAAAAATAATAAGACCATACCTTTCGTTGCATATTCTTGAGCCTTCTACAAGTGATGTACAACCTTATTTTTAACCTTTTATAGATATATCAAAAGAAGTAATCTTATATTCCTATCTAATATCTCATTACTGCATAAATAATGAGTCTTCATGAGGAATATTTAAAGTATTTATGTAGAAAGTGTGGCTGCATGATAAAACAGGATAGTCACTATTAATTAAAATCTGTTGTTATCTTTAAACAAGCAACTCTTAGTTTTTACAAGCTGGATATAACCTCAGACAATCAAAAAGTTCATCCTGAATATTTATGCAAATCATGTTATATGGTCTTATGCAGGTTAGATATAAAATCAAAAAAAGGCTTTAAATTGAGAGGAGTGATAAATTCTTCACTTTTTCTGAACACACAGAAACCTGTTATGTATGTAACACACTCACAAGAGTTGGAAGAAAAAAAAAGTACATGTGATAAGTATTCATCAACAGTTAAAAGCATTTGCATCAAAACATGGTTTTGACTATAAAAATAATCAAATAACAAAAATTATTTTGTAATAGTTAAAATCAATAGTTATCGCCAATCAAATGGCATGTGGAGACTAATTATTTTAAATCGTAAAGTGCAATTATTCATTAATATTATCAAATCTCTTCCAGATCTACTAAATCTTCAATCTGCTAATATTATATTTTCCAACATTTTATGCATAAACATCTGTAAAGGTAATAATGACTTCCGCTATCTTTTTTTCTAATCAGAAGTAAATTTTCTGATTTTCAAAATTTCTGAAGCACATCAAATAAGGATGTTGGAATAATTGAAACAAAAGAAGACAATACAGTTGAAAACTTTAAAGTTATTAGACATAAAGAATATTCATTATTATATTCAGAAGTCTGTTGTGATTTTAGTACCATATACCGTACCAACTTTCGTGTAATGGAATGCAGGTTAAAGAGTAAAGAAAGTCAATCATTTATTACCTTCAACTGGCCTCTTTTTTATCTGTGTAAATTTTCTTACACCAGTATATGAAATAAATGTAATAAAGACAATTTGCATTCTTCTATATGGAAGTTCAATAGTAGATTACAAAACTTACAGTTTTGAATAATTTCTAAAATCAAAAATAAGAATTATTACAATATTTTCATAATCTTAAAATATTTGCAAATATAAAATAGCACCAGTTTAGACATTAAATTCCACAACATGCGAGTATAAACACACTTTTAGTACCAATGTAACATTTCTTTTCATGCTTTTTAAAATTCGATTCTATAAGATATTTATTGTGACACTTCGGACAGGTAAATTTAGTTATTAACCGTTCTTCTGTTTTTTCCAGCTTTTTTTGTTTCTTCTTCTGCAATCGACTCAATAGAAACTGCTGATAAAGGGTCTGTGTAACGTTTCATTTCCGTATCGTTATCGTTATCGTTATCATACCGATATGATATCGGAAAAAAAAGTATTATCGGAATGATTACAATTTTATAAAAATTTTAACCGGTATTGTAGTTAGTTTAAATCTCGGTATATATCGGAACTCTCGTCACTCCGATGAAAAAAAATCCACCTTCCAGTTGTGCCTCATGTAATAGAAAAACTGAGCCTTTCAATAAAAATATTCCGTATTAAGGATACAAGGATGAAGTCTTGATAAAATTTTTATAATGATTTGATTTACTTTACTGATTTTTTCGAAACCAGAGTTTAGATCTCCGTTTTTTTGTGTAATTGTACTTTTAATCGTTTCATGCTAATCACACAATGGAATCGCACAATTGAAAATATAAAGAAAGATTATTGAAATTAATGTGATAGGATTTTATCGTTGAACTGAATTCAATGTTATGAATAAATATTTTCCTGTTGTCATAAGTTATTCAGAAAAAAAATCTTTTTACCAAAAGTTCAAAGTTAAGAGCAACTACGAAAAGTAACAGCTTTCCATGACTGGATACTTCATTTGGTTACATGTTTTAGCAGGTAATTAAGTACAAATTATAATTTATATGTCATAAGGTCAAAAGTGTTATCATTTTCTGACTTTTTTTAATTAAGTTAATACGGGGTTTAAGCTAATTTAAAATTTTTTACTTACCAATAATTTTTGTCTTCTTCTAAAACTTTATTTGTACTAATATTTGTTTTGAAGTTTTGATATAACTTCATTTGCATCCTGTGAAACCCTTCGATTGATCATTGTTTAAATGCACAAACCAATCAACTTTCATTATAAAGTTTTTTATTATAAAGTTTTTCATTATAAAGTTATTTACGTAGAATTGTTTTACAACAACGGAGTGTACTTAGCGCTTACATATATATATATATATATATATATATATATATATATATATATATATATATATATATATATATATATATATATATATATATATATATATATTAGGGCTTGCAAAGTAAACGCGTTAAAGCGCTAATAATTTAACGCAAGTTAAAAAAATTAACGCAGATGAAATTTTTTAACTCATAAATTTTCATAAAACCCTAACCCTAACCCTGACGATTAGATTAGATCATAAATTATTTTGGCGATGCTAATTTTGGTTAGCATCAAAAAATAATTTTTGAGCAATAAAGAAATTTTTATACCACTTTCTTATTTCTAATCAATGTTTACTCATTGATGATGCCATTTTGTATTATTTGTCTCAATTATGTCTCTCTTACCTTATAATTTTTGTTTTCGAAATTGTTTTGATCGCGTTGTTGTCTTGTTAATAAATTTATTAAATTTCCAAAATTTTAATATCTTATCCTGATGAACTTTATTTGTTAATAATTTAAATTATGGGTTCAAACGGCAATCAATCTATCCTCAACGGAGCCTTTATTTTTAAAGACGAATCAAAAAAATTGGTTATCTGTAAATATTGTTCCAAAGAATTTGCATATCACCGAAGTCTTACAACGCTTCAGTATCATTTGAACAGTAAACACGTGTTCTTCGCAACTACTAGTAAAAATCAAAACAAGATCGTGAGTTCCTCAAAACAACTTACAATTGAGGACAGTATTAAATCACAAAATGGCGTAAATAAACAAATTTCTGCAGATAAATCAAAGGAAATTACGGAAGCCATTGTTTGCTGGGTTGCCAGTAGCTGTCGACCACTCAACAGATCCAGGTTTGTTACAGATCCAGGTTTGACGAATGTCATTCGAACAGCAACGTCCGACTACAGTTACAATCTTCCCTGTCAAAACACAATTAAAATTAAAATGCAAACACTCTATGAAGATGAGAAGAAAAAAAAATAGACCTCGTAAACATGGCTACTAGTATAGCAATTACCTGTGATCATTGGTCTTCAATGGGTAATGTCAGTTACCTTGGTTTAACATGTCATTTGATAGATAACAACTGGATGTTGAACTCATTTGCCTTAGGTGTTCATCAAACATTGGACCGACACACCAGTGACAATGTTTCAACCCACATCAGAAATATTGCAGATGAATGGGGATTATTTGAAAAAATATTTTCTATTGGTACTGATAACGGTAGAAACATTGTAAAGGCTGTATCAAGTTTTCCCTTCAAACATCTTCAATGTTTCGCACATACCGTTCAGCTAATTATAAAATCTGCCATTGAAGAGACTGCATTTGACATAACACTAGCTAAATGTCACAGAATTGTTGGACATTTTAAACATAGTCCAGCAAATAATATGGAATTACATGAAAATCAGATTGACCTCGACCTGCCACAAGAAAATCTAATTCAGCATGTTGTTACAAGGTGGAATAGCATGTATGATATGCTGAGACGTATGTTGAAACATAAAAAAGCCATCACAGTAACACTTGATGAGCAAAACCATTACTTACAGACTTTGACAGAAAGAGAGTGGGAAAAAATGGAGAAAATTGCTGATGTTTTGCAACCATGCAAAGTGGCTTCAGAATTGTTAGGTGGTAATAAATACGTATCTAGTTCGGTGGTTTTACCAATTATATGCCACTTATCACGTGAAATGGTTATTCAAGATGATGATCCTCGTTACATCGCGCTATTTAAAGAAAAATTTGTAAATGAAATGGAGCGCAGATTTAATGATTTTTCAAATGATAGTTGGTTGCAAATCTCGTCAGCATTGGATTCAAGATTTAAAAATTTATCGTTTATAGCTTCAAATGAAAGATCAAATGTCTGGCAGAGATTATCGAAGCTTCTTGAATCTGTTCCAGACCTCAGACCAGTATCAATAGAACAAGAACCAAAAGAGGTGAGCATTTTGTAGTAATAAATTTGATATTGTTTTTTTATTGAATTATTCTAATGACATAATAATAGATTCAAAATTGCATTTATTAAAATAATCGTTTTAATGATAGATAAAACTCTATGAGTACTATAATATTAATTGAAATAGTTAGATAATATCTATATGCTTTATTTATGGTAATATTTGAATAATTATTTTGCAACAGCCATCAGCAAAAAATTTTAAAATGGCATTCAATCTACCAGATCTGGATGAAGTTGATTCCCCAAGTGAAGATGAAGTGAGTCGATATTGAAAAGAACCCTGCGCCAAAATGGATTCAGATCCTCTTCAGTGGTGGAAGCTACATCAAGGTTCATATCCTCGATTAGCAACAATCGCAAAGAAATATTTGTCAGTTCCAGCGACTACAGTTCCATGCGAAAGACTGTTTTCAACCGCTGGATTCATTGCAGACAAGCACAGATCATCTCTGCTGCCAGATTCATTGAACATGTTATTATGTTTAAAAGACTGGCTTTAAGAAATTTTTTGTTTCAAGTTTTTAAAATATTTTATTTTTATTGGTTGTATTAGAAACAATATAAACTATAATT
Organism: Hydra viridissima; assembly: GCF_058129835.1. NCBI lineage: Eukaryota > Metazoa > Cnidaria > Hydrozoa > Anthoathecata > Hydridae > Hydra > Hydra viridissima. The sequence continues at coordinate 2,602,754 of NW_028324310.1, forward strand.
AGAACTTTTTTATGATGTTTTATCATTTGCATGCAAATAGATCAAATGATTTAAAAAACTTTTCCTGTTTGTTTCCTTTATTTATTTAAATTATAATGTTCGATTAATCGCGCGATTAATTATGATCAAAAAATTTAATCGTGCGATTAATTGCGATTAAAAATTTTAATCGCATGCAAGCCCTAATATATATATATATATATATATATATATATATATATATATATATATATATATATATATATATATATACATATATATATGTTGTTTCTTTCAGTTTTAATTTATTCCAATAAATTGTTCTCTTCCCTGTCAATTCCAAACAAATAACAAGAATCTTCTTTGACGTTTTCAATTTTGGGTCTCAATCTATTTCCTGTCCTGGACCCTCAAAAAACAATCAGGTCGTACACAAAAGGCCAAATTTAAACTTCCTACTGTTTTCCCTTAAAGTATAATGGAGTCTGATATTTCTGATTCATGCGGACATTACGTCGCATGAATCTTTTTGTTGTTATTTCATGGTTCGTGAAAGCATCAGTGCATGTTTGACAAGGGCTGCGTTCAGAAACCTATAGCCATAAGTTAAACCGGTTGACGGAAAAACCGTTTAGAAACAGCACAGTTCCGAGCGAAAATAATTAGGTCAGCGTGAACCAGTTAGCTAAGTTGGCGTTTCTGAACGCGCCCACACAGTGTTGTTGGAGGACGGGATGCATCGCAGTACATACGGTACATCGGTTTTTAGTTGCAAGCTTCAACAATGGTGTATATTGTTTATTTTTTGTTTATTGACATTGATCGCATTTCGTCAGACTGCTGCCCAACTGTCATAGATCAATACGTAGGCGAATGACATACGGACAGTATTCTCGAGAATGACCGCGACGAGACGCCACCGTCGCGCATATGCCAACAGTCGTCGGCCACCTTCTGACGCTGCCGCCACCTCCTTCCATGGTCGCTAGGTGGCGCGCACCTGTCGCCGAGTGAATGAATCGGTTCGGTGGCTCAGGGCGAGCGGTGCATGCGACAGACTCGCGTCGTCCAAAGATCAGCACCAGTGGCGACGTAGTGCGACTGAAAATTGCACCTCGGCGTGTGTGCGTGTGAGTGAGTGCGTTTTCGTCGGTGCCCGCAGTTCGTGGGGACTGTAGTGACGGACGGACGGAGTGCTGCTGCCTCACAATACAGACGAGACACGAGTTGTTGAAACTAATAATGGTAACGGTATCGTATGTAGTGACTGTGTGTACGACGTGATGATGGGAGTCACGGGTTAATTTTTACGTTAACTTTGGCAGGTGATCGAGTTTGTTTCCTCCGTCGAATTATCAGTCAAATCTTCTCCGTTGCCGCTGGCGTCGTTGTGTTCGTAATTATAGGAAGGAAGGAGCATAGGCTTTATCTGATCTGTCTTGCTGAATGGATAACATTTGTCAGGCGGTGTTGAACGCCAACTAATTGCGGTGCGATCACAACGGCGACATCACAGTATACAAACACGGCTGGATGGACTCGTTCGATTGATAATGCAATAATGCATTATCATGGCATTATAAACGTAGAGGTCGATCATAATTAAGAGTCAATATAAAAAAACCGATATAAAAAAACATGTTTGAACTGCATCTTTATCACTCGATTTTGCCCATGCGTGTACTGGGATTCGAACTCATACACCTTCGACTTCCTTATACAAAATGTATAAAGCAAAGCACCCTACAATGTGAGCTATCGCAACTCATATCAGCAACGCGACGCTAAGCAGTATACTATCGGTTTCTGCCAGGTTAGTAAGATGACTGCATTTTGACAGTGCAGGGTAATTATTTTTCTACTTTATAGTTAAAACCAAACTGGAAGTTCGAAGTGACAAGTATATTGGCTCGAAAGCTGGACCGCCCCAACGCTTTTAGGCGCTACCGTTTGTGTGCAGTTTTAGCTTTCGCTGCGTCGCAAGGCGCGTCACCCCTGTTCTAGCTGTAAACTAAGCGCTGCGCTGCCGGTTTTGGAAAATCGCACAAAGTTTACAGAAATAACGGGCAGAAATAACATATTATTTTATACTATGACTCACTTAATCAATGTAAACTAAAAAATAGCGACATGGGCATTCCTTGAACATTTAAAGCCACTAAATCTTCAATCACAGCATGTCCGGCAGGACAATTTATGCAGTACAGTTAAGGATCGACGGGTTGGCTTTCAGTGCTAAACATAGCAACTTTGACCCCCTGTGGAATCTAAACTATTTAACCGATCGCCATGAAAAGTTACATGGGTGAATACGTCGATCAGATGAGTAACTATGCCAACTTTGGTTGTGATCGGCTCAGGGGTTAATGACTGGTAAGGCCTAGGCCTATACGGTTTTTTGGCTTGAAATTGTCTATTTGGCCCAAAATTGACCCATTTTTGAGCCCTCACGGCCCCACGAGTTTTTACTGGTTGATGTGACCCCCAAAATGCACCTTCTCGGGTGAAACAACGTTGTTGGAACCATTAAGCGCGATCGTAGGTGGTCTGGTGTGACCTGTAGCCGTGTCAAAGAAAAAAAAAAAAAATGGACATTTACAGAAAAAGTCCATGACTTTACCACCCCCCAGCTTGGACCCTTGTTAACGGATTCCAACTAATTTTTGTTTTTGAGCCCCTTTTGGGACCTAGACTATGGGTGCATAATATGATTGAAATCGGTCAACTGGTTTGGGATAATTGAATTTCCATTAAATTATCGTCATAAAAGTTACCTTTATTTCATCAATGCAGTTGTCATCAGTTATCGTTTTGCGTTCTGTATTTTTTTATGTCATCAGTTATCGTTTTAACGTTCCAATATTTAACAGGAATAACGCTGAACTCCGTCTAGTGGCCGAATGGTTACGGTCGCGCACTTCTGGCTACATGATTTACATACACCACGAGGCAGAGGGCCTTGGTTCGATCCTTGGGCAAACATGGGTAACCAGGAACAGAGCATGCGTAAGAACATAAGGCAGTGACGGGTTGTTAACAGCAATGACCAAATCCAACGAATGAAAATGACTTCATGTACTTAACAGTTCATAAGCGACACGAAACATCAAAATCAAAATCTTGCTGCAAATACTGTTGAAATAATGAAAATTAGCCTAATCAATAAAATGCAAGTGAGGTGACATATCAGGCTACATATTGGACGTTGGGTGTTGCTAACACTAACCTTGAATTTGCATGAAAAATATACTAATTATATATTTATTTTATCGTTTCGGAGGCTAATTTTCTAAATCTATTGAGTATTAGAAATATGGTTATTTAATGGTTTAACATAAAACATACTATAGCAAACAAAGCCTGGTTTTAGTTTTTTTACTCTGCAATAATAATCAATGTAAAAATGCTGCATGTGTGTAAAATGCAATATTACACTTCTTTCATAACTGTCCTATAGGTTTATTAAGTGAATATACTAGTATTGACTATTGTATCTTTGGTTAGGCTGTGCCTTCTGCTAATTTACATATGCACCATCATATTAAGTTGTCTGCACAGTTAAAAAAAAGGTAAGTTGTGATATATGTTTGATGCCAAACAACTTCGCATGTGTTTGACCATGTGTATGACCTGCTAAGTGTTTTTTTACGCCGATAGATGCTGTACGTTCTGGGACATCCGATAAATATAACTTCTGCTGAGGACGCTATTCGAAATGTAATTACAGAGCTAAAGGAATCCGTGCTTCAGAAAAATGCTATTAAAACAACAAAGGCTTTACTTTTGTTCCACCAGCTGGAGTACGCTCAGACAAAAGACAGTCACACGCCTCCAATTATTCTTGCCATCAAAGACGGCTGGTTCGAGGCGGCAGAAATGCTCATCAGTGCTGGTCTTGATGTCAATGCCGTGGATACAGAGGAATTAAGCTGCTCGGCTTTGCACTTCGCGATGGGTCGCCAGTGCCCACTTGGCCTCGTAAGCCTGCTGCTGGATAAGGGTGTTGATCCCAATCTACGAACTTTGTCAGGTAATCCACCTTTACACTACCTCTGCTGTAGCCAGTCGGACAAATACGATCTGCTCATCAGAAAAGCGGACCCGAATGCAGTAAAGGTGGCTGACGGCATCGGCTACACAGCACTACATTACACAGTCACTGAGGTATCGATTATTGACACTGATGCTGAGTATGAATCCGTCATTTATATAATTAATGACATGATTGAACGTGGTGCTGATATCAACGCAAAGAACAGACGTGGAGAAACGCCGCTGATGCTTGCCATGAGTAACAGCCGTTACCTCCCGAAGTTTGTCGATTTCTTGTTGCGTAGCAGAGCATGTGCACTGCAACGAGATCTATTTGGCAGAAACATTCTCTTCTATTACGCCATATACGGGGACGAGGCAAATTTCAAAACGCTGGAGATTCTGATAAGCACCGGCTGCAATTTGTCGGACAAGGATGACGCGGGCGATACTGTTTTTCACTACATGATCAAGTTTTACAATTCGTCAATCTTCGAACGACTACTGCATTGCGTCACCTTCGACATTGGTGCATGCCTCAACTTTCTGGGTCAGTCGCCGCTGCACGTTCTCTGCTTCACCGGTCCCGCGGTATGTCAAGGACCGTTGGACATTATCGAGAGGCGTTTGAAATGGTTTCAGCTGCTGCTGGATCGCGGATGCAGTCTCACCGAACCGGACAAACGAGGTTTCACTCCGCTTCATGGCGTCGCTGCTTTCGATGAAAGTTGCGACCTGCTTTTGAACCTTCTGACAATGCCCATAGACGTGAACGCTCAGGACAACAATGGTGTTACACCCCTCCATCTGTCGACGGCAAACTTAATGGTACCCCAGCTCGCAGAAACATTGCTGGGAAGCTCAAGGTGTGATGTAAATAAGCGTGACATTCACGGATCTACTGCTCTACACTTCGCAGTTTGGCATGGCAACTGCACTGCTGTGAAAGCTTTACTTTGTCATGGGATCAACTATGAAATAAAAGACAAACTGCAGTTGTCTGCCTATGACCTCGCGATCTTCCTTGGGAAAGAACAGGTAGCTCGGCTGATCAAAGACTTCTCCGAAAGCAATCTTTCTGCTGACTTTGAATGTTCGGAATTATTTGATGCTGAGGAGGAACTCTATGAAAATCCTGTTGACATTGATTCGCTACTTTATCAGCATGACTTCGATCGAAATCCAGACGATATTGTTGACATGATGAAGCCATTAAGAGATGACGGTATTGGTAGATGGTTGGAATTGTTGCACGGATCGTCGAAAGTGCCAGAATTTTTGATGTTGAAACTTGTTCGCAAATTGAAAATGTCTTCACCGTATCCCAGTGTGATGTTTCTGAACGAATTGAATATGTTGAACAAATCGATGAACGAGTTTATTAGGAACATAGGAGAGAAACTCGGCGAAATAAATCCGGTGTTCAAAAACATAACCATTTTATCGGGCAGTGTCAGTGAGGGAACTAAAGTTTATCCACCAAATGAATTTGATTATATATTCCTTTTGACAGAGTTCAGCAAAATAGTCAAAGTCATAGAGACAGATAATGAAACACCCTCCGGCTGTGCAAAACTGGGAATTGCGGACGATCAAGCGATGAAAAACTTCGCGGATTTCACTAACAGCAAAAACTTATTTCAGCCACGATATATCTTGCACAAATTTAAACAATCACTTTTGAAAGCCATTAGCCAAATAGACAACCTACAGTTTGAATCACTCTATTTCATGGAATATGCGGACAATTTCAGGCCGGAGCTTCATTTTTACTACATTGGAAAAACAGTCAAAGGACTGAAAATATCTGTCGACGTTATTCCTGCTGTACAGATAACCAATTGGCTCCCAAAAACCACGAAGCCCGTAATTCACGTGCACCATATTAATGCAGACATATCAAATGATTGCTTGTTCGTTATTGGACCCGAAGGACCACCAAACGTTCCTGATGTTTACTTTAGAATTTCGTTTTCCTTCGCAGAGACACGGGTCATCAATTTGCTGCCCCCCAGTGTGTTGTTGGGCTACAAAATATCAAAACTTATATCGTCACTTAAACCCGAACTATTCGATTATATGACGAACTCCCTTTCATCGCAAACGATGATATCTAGTTATCTGTTGAAAAACAGTCTTCTGTTTGCTTTCGAAGAAGATTTAAGAGATGGTGTGTCAACATTGTCAGAAGAAGACCACAGCGCCAGTTTGACATGCAATGCAAAGCTATTTTCTCAAGGTATTCAATGGGCTATTAAAACATACCGGAAGTTGGAAGAATTTCTTAAGAATGGCTCAGTCCCGTGCTATTTCCTGCCAGAATATAATGCAAACTGCAGGACACCGCTTGTCACAGTAGGCCAAACTGATCAAGCACTGCCAAGTGCTCGGATATGTGTCGGTATGCTGGAAGTTCTTCATCAGCGAAGGGCTGATTTGATTAATAATGTGGACATTATGGCAATAATTAACAATATGAGTTCGTTGTAATCCCACCAATACGTCATGTTCGTGATCATAAGCGAAGCATTCCTGGTTTACGCTTTAACAGTTGATTTCATAATTTATCCGTATTAAATACTACAATTAAAGTTCATATTAAAATGCTTTAAGTATAGCATAAATTGTATTTATGACTGAGTACGTTTATTTATTTATTTATTTATTAAAATTAACCATATATAGTATTAAAATAGTAAGTAATAAAAATACATAAATAAAGCAGATACATGTATAGGGGGACAAAGGGCAAAAGCCTCTTACAGGATGTTCCCCAAAATAGAAATACATTTGTTGCAATTAATACAATGAAGTGAACAATATTAAGTTACTGAAAGTTTAAAAATTGTGGAAAATCAACAGCTCTGATAGAACGTTTTGAAGCAGGAAGAGAAGGAGATAGATGCAGGTTGACAGGTCGATAGTTCCAACCATCGACATTGCGGTAGAACGTAGGCCTCGATGTGAGGAATTTGTTCGGACGCCTTTAAAGGTTTCTGTATTTATGGAGAAGTAGGGCCTAGAATATAAATTAGGATTTATGGTGCATGACAAATTTTGGTACATTGAGTTTTAGGGAACAAGTCTAGCTGTTTAACCCTGTAACGCACACCTGGGGTCCATTGGACCCCAGGGGTGATAAAAGCGTCTATATCTTGGCCGTAGTTTGTTTCTTGAAAGTAAAATTTTTCTAATTCCTTGACTACCCACCCCTCTACAAGTTTTGAGAAGTTGGATGGTTTTCTACTTCCGGTTTTTTTATAAAATATGAAAGAACACACTGACGTCATATTAAGTACACCTGGGGTCCATTGGACCCCAACGACAAACAACAGTTCTATGACAAATAGCAACAAAATTCCAAAGCCAAACCATATGTTTTCGGGGTCGGTCACTTCAAAGGAAACCAGTACTATATCGACCGACACGGGAAACAAGATGGCGGCCACTGTAAACCGGAAGTACCGATATTTCAGGTTCTATGATAGATAGGAACGCGGTTCCAACGGCTAAACCAATGTAAAACATGGCATTATGAGCGATTGTTGCCAAGAGGAGATCAGTTTATCTTTATGCTACTGTCTAAATTAAAAGCACAATTTGATACATGTGTAATAGAACATGAGATATCGTTACTTCCGGTTTACAGTGGCCGCCATCTTTTTTCCGGTGTTGGTTGATGTCGGCAGTTGTCGATGACTGGTCCATCTAGTTGGCCAACCCCGAAAACATGGGTTTAGTTGTTGGAACCGCTTTCCTATCTATCATAGCACCTGGGATATCGGTACTTCCGGTTTACAGTGGCCGCCATTTTTTTTCCGGTGTCAGACTATGTCGGTTGATCTAGTACTGGTTTCCTTTAAAGTGGCCGACCCCGAAAACTATCTATCATAGAACTGTTGTTAGTCGTTGGGGTCCAATGGACCCCAGGTGTGCTGAATGCGTTGCTTTTGAAGGTGTGCGTCACAGGGTTAAGCGACTGTGTGTGTTGAATAAATTGTTAACATTAGGAGCAGTCGCCATGCTGCCCACGCAACATAATCCTTTGTTCACTGATATGTTACTATGGTTGTGTATGGCCTATTTCTCGGTTCAATGGATGGATAATTAGAAAATTTATATAGTTCAGTCGTTTACAACTGGGTTACTGTCGAAGGCCAGATCTAAGTTAGCCTATCACATCAGCAAACCAATAACCCTATAGCCTATGCCTATATACTGTTAGCCAATGATGATAGTTCAATAGGGACCTTATACACCTATACGCTATCTGTATACTTCTTGTCTTCGTGACTTATTAAAAGGCAGTGAACGGAACTATAGCTGGTCGGCTGACTCTTGACAACAACTCACCAAGAGAGTGACAGGCGTCGTGAGTTAGATAATCATAACTATGGTGCTCGACGCAAATAGGGCCTAATTATGGCGGAATCGGAAAGAGCGACCAGATTCCCTATTAACTGTCAACTGTAATTTGTTTGCTATCTTTCGCCGTTTTTAATTTATTGAAATTTGAAAATTCTGTTTAAGCATGGAAATTGCCTATAGGCTACTTCGATGGAAATTTTGGGGTATTTTGGCATTTTGGTTTCAAAAACTGATGCAGGTCATCCAGACCCTCAAAAGTAACTTTATTGTGGTAGATAACGTCGTTTGAGCCATCAACGGTGAAAATCGGTCACTACATTAGACCTGATGGGCGCGTGCCTATAAGAAAATTGTACTAGGCCTAAAGCACGGAAACGATAATGTCACAATCGATTGGCGATGGTACTCAACCGTGTTGGTGATATCGCCAACTATAGTCAAATGGGTCCACTTTCAGTTTGATGGTGTTTTTAATTTCGGGGTATACCCCTGGTTCAAAATGGGGTTGCCCCATTGAAAGTCCACGACATTACCATGCACAATGCCGAGCTGCCATGTGGTGCTTTATATATACCTACACGCGAAATATTCAAGTGCCAAAACGAGCTCTGGAGCCGCCATTATTATGGCTCTATACAGCTCTAATGCAGCTCTAGAGCCAGAAAAATTATGGCTGTAGAGCTCGTTTTAGCACTTAACTTTTTGTTGTACGGATACCTGTGGATAATTTTTTAAAAAATTATTAAAACCCCTTTGCTAACAACGCCGAGAGCATGAGTAGGGTTACGTAAGGCTTTAATCTAAAATTCATCGTCGGCCAAGTTACCATTTTTTGTTATTCTCGTAGTGCGTATATATAAAGATGTTTCTGATGCATGCATGCTGCGCAGAAAGGTTTTTTTTCAAACGTCTTCTTGTCTGTCGCAATATGGCGATACGCCAAATCGATGATAGTAATGCAAGTTCATCACAATGACCTGTTTTCACCGAATATTGAAGAATATTTAATCACTGTACTTTTTTTCCCGGCCGCGACGAAGAAACAAGTTTAAACAACAAGCTGCGCGCCCGACACTCGACGCCGCCGGTTAGGCCAGCTTAGCCTTTTAAGAAGTCGGTATTTAATTAACTGGAAAATGACTCAGTAAAACAGAGACAGTCGAACGTGTCTTTCCAAGCAGTTATAGGCACGGTGAAATTTTGCCAAAATTTGAGGCAGTTTACACAGGCCTATTATTTTAATTTAATTTAGCTAAGTCAAGTTAATTTATGATAATAATGTAACCAAATAGCCTACAATATTAAGAAGTTTCTAGGCCACAAAAGTGAGAAAAAGAAATAGAACGACTTAGGCTTGTCTGATTTTTTTCATCGTGTTTTTTTCTGTGCTGTAATATAATTGTATTGCTCTGGTGCGTATAATGTTACTCATAAAATATTAAGAACGTCGGGAAGAACACTTAAGTGAATTGACCTGTTTTATCTGTGTGATCGATGTTTTAACGTCATCAAGCGTCTTTAAAATGAAAAGTTTAAACAACAGGTAGCCCGCTAATTCAATGAAAAACCTTTGAAAAGCAGTCTTCTTCCAGTGGTTGTTCTTTTTATACATCAGGCAATTGGACTTGCATCGAAATGTTGATTGACACACCTATTACATCAATTGACTAATGAGATTATCGCATACTAATGATGCGTCATCACGTGCCTTCTGCTCAGACCTATTGTTCACTGTCTGTTTCTCATTATCAAACCGAATCGACCAGGTTCGACTGGCGGTATTATTCGCGGGCCGTCCAACTCGATCGGACCGAATTTAAATAGTGATTAAAAGTGGACGCGTAGTTTCTGGTGTATGTGTAAACAATGCATGGCAGACGATTTTGATTTTATGTTGAAAATCGATGTTGTATTTACATGGCCTCACGATTATTTTTATTGTTAATTTGTTTTTTCCCAAAGTTTAAAGGAAAATAAAAGCATTTTAATTAGAGCCTTAATAGTTTGATGATGAATATGTTTCAATTGGGCGACTGGTGGCAGTGGCAGTGGAGCTCCAACCACTTTATAGCAATCGTTTACATTTATTTTGTTTACTAATAGTCGGACAGATTGGTGTCACGTGACGAGACCGGGCTGAACAGTCGGTATACAGCGGTTGAAAAATTGGATGAAGTTATTTTCGCTGGCATCAGCCTGCTTTAGCCTGTTAGTATTCTCTAATGCAGGAGCTGTGGGGCTTGCCCTCGGATGTTTCATATATTTCTTGCGCATCGTTTTATTGCGATTTGTCGATTCAGTGTGGTATCAGTGATTTAGTAGGCTATATCATAAACGTGATCGCAAAGTAGAAAAACTTGTCTACTTTGTCTGTGCGCAAATAAATATTATTGCTGACGTTTTAGTTTTATGTAGCCTTATATAGTATGCATAGTATACAGACGCATTAAAACCAATTGTTACGATCGTAGGCTACATTTAGTTTCACGATATTGTAATATACTTGTTGGCATATCAGACTCCTGCAAAGACCGCAGACTATAAATACACAATGCATCGTGAAGTAAAGATCCCAACAACCATGTCAAAACAAAATAATATACTAGAATATTATAGGGCCTGTAAGCGGAAGTATTTTGTTTATACTCCACGCTTTTTTATGTAAGATTTTACCATTTCCGGGCGATCTATAAATAGAATTCTATGCGTAAACAACTGAATTAAGTTGCAATAAATTAATGCAGTATTTCTTATGATTATTAGGTATTGCATGTAAGGTTAATATTATTGGTGCATTCTTATGCGATATGTTTCCTTTCTTAACTATAACCTATTATTTTAGTTTGACATATGTGCAATGTATACGTATACGGAGCTGCCGCCCGTTCGGTACTAAAAATAGCTTGGAGTTACTACACCGGAAATAAACGCTGACAGGCCCTATTAGCCGCACTGCATGTGTTACTTTCTCTAGACCCAACCACGTTCCATGCATTTTAAATGGAACATGGTCGGGTCTAGTGTTCTCATATTTGGTCAAAGTTCAGCTGCTGTGATGCATGATGGTTATAGATAAAGGCGGCCATTTCATTCACACAGGCCCGTCGAGAGCCGAAACGGGGCCCGGGGCAACAGTCATAGTGGGGCCCTCCCTTCCTCCCTTCCCCTCCCTTCCCCTCCCCTCACTTCATTCCCCTCCCGTCCCTCCTTCTCCTCCCCTCCTCTCCCTCCCCTTCCGTCCCTCCCCTCCTGTCCCCTCCCCTCCCATCTGTCCCATCCCTCCCCCTCCCCTCCCTTCCTTTCCCATCCCTCCTCTCCCCTCTTGGCGAGCGCCAGCGAGCCTAAAAAAATTTTTTGGGACTAAAGATGCTTGTAGGTGAGCTTTAGTGTATTTTAGACGACAAAATCAATACCGTTTTACCCCAGGTTTTATGCCTGACAACTTTGAAATTTTTTATTTAACACACAAAAATCAACTTTGAAATTTTGTATTTAACACACAAAATCAACAATATCAAACGAGAAGTTAATATGGATGATTGACATTTTTTATAATATGATTACGTCATGGGCTATAGGGACCGTGGAGAGGCAAACATGTAATATCTGTAACGAGAAAGTACAAATCGATAGATGCGCAACAGTCATAGTGGGGCCCCACTGTGATCTTTTGTCAGTTATTCAAACAATAGAAATGCAGGTTGTTGGGTTCATACAAAACCCTCTTATTTATTTCAACCTAAAAATTAACTGACTAGACAAAGACAGCTGAAATAAAGGAAAGATCTGAAAGTGTGAATTGAAAGATAATTCGGCCTAAGCTATCTATTAACCTTCAGTTAACAAAAAATGTTACCCGGACTAGATTCTTGCAGGAATTGACCTGAGTAAACTTGATACTATATACTCTATACAGTTATATAACTACTGCCTTATAGCTATACTATAGGCTATAGTGGCTAGTGACCAGAAGGGTTCGCGGTCCGTGTAATCTTGTACGGGTACCGTATGTTAAAGGTAATATGATAACCTAATGGAAAGTTATGGTTTAGTATGCCTACTGAAAAAATTACGGTTAAAAATTACAGAAAAATTTAAGCGGAAGTCATTGTATTTTCTAAATAAGTATGCCTATATTTGAACAAATGTGTCCTAATCATATCGTAATTACCTATTAAAATACATAAAATAATAGTATAATAAAGTTTTCTGAAAATAATAATGAGAGGAATTAAAAATGAAATGGTGCAAAAATAACATGATGATAAAAAACTGGATGAAAACGCCAAAACGACTGACTTGCGTAATATTGTCATAAAACAAATGCAATAAAAATTTGTACAGGGGCCCCCATACGCCCCTATAAGGCCCAAGTTGTCAAGTTCGTATTAGCGCCATCCATTATGCCATATGCGCTGTCAATAATTTACCTCATTATTAAACCAGCTAATCTATATAGTTTTGACTCCATATATGACCTAAGCCAACTTGCCTGCACTGGTTATTATTAACTCTGCAAGAATTTCTACAGCCAGTCAAAGGTTGGACAATTTTAAAGCAGTTTTAGTTAAAAAACTACAACTGCTTCAAAATTGTCCAACAAAATTGTCAACTCTTTCAAAACTTTTTTCAAAGTTCTTTTATGTTATTGGCATCATGACTAAGAAAAACGTAAAATTTATAATTTTCTTTAAGTTTAGAAGGTTACTGATTATATTTAAATGTTGTTTAATTGTTTTTAAAAACTAAATTTTTCGACATCTTCGGAAGTTGCACATACAGAATGCCTTAACATCAATAATAGTTTACTATACTTTTAGTATATTTTCAAACGCAATAAAGTGCAAAACTTTAAAAACCTTCACCAATAACCATTTATTTGTTATTTATCTCGGTAATAAATGCACGCTATGGAACGTGCACAAGGAAATGCTATACATGTGAACTTCTGGTTTTGAAGAAATATATTCTTTGTTAAAGTATATTAAACATAACTAAGTCAACTCTATGTAAAAATGAACAGTCGATTCACTTAATAGGAAATCATGAACAAAACTTTTCGAACTCAGAGAGCCTACGGAAGAATGAATGAATCTAATTGTTAAAAGATGACAAAATAAGTCGTGGTTAACTTGTTAATTTGAGGGTTAATTAAGAATTTTAAAATACTTAACATATAGGATTAATAAACTAATATATAAAACCAAATACTTTAAGGTGAGACATTCTTAATTGTATCTGAGATACAATTAAGGGGTCTCACCTCAAAGTATTTGGTTTTTTATTATTAGGATTGTTTCATCCCGTAAAAGAACTTGACTGCTTAAATCTAAGCAAACAAAAATGAAATTTTATAGAAAGCAAACTTTTTAATTAAATTAAATTGTGCCTATTCACAGTTCACTCTTTACTAAAAAAAATCCACCTTCCAGTTGTGCCTCATGTAATAGAAAAACTGAGCCTTTCAACAATAGTATTCGGTATTAAGGATACAAGGATGAAGTCTTGATAAAAACATTTATAATGATTTGATTCATTTTACTAATTTTTTCAAAGCTAGAGTTTAGATCTCCGTTATTTTGTGTAATTGTACTTTTAATCGTTTCATGCTAATCACACAATGGAATCGCACAATTGAAAATATAAAGAAAGATTATTGAAATTAATGTGATAGGATTTTATCGCTGAACTGAATTCAATGTTATGAATGAATATTTTCCTGTTGTCATAAGTTATTCAGAAAGAAAATCTTTGTACCAAAAGTTCGAAGTTAAGAGCAACTACGAAAAGTAACAGCTTTCCATGACTGGATACGTCTTTTGGTTGCTTGTTTTAGCAGGTAATTAAGTACAAATTATAATTTATATGTCATAAGGTCAAAAGTATTATCATTTTCTGACTTTTTTTAATTAAGTTAATACGGGGTTTAAGCTAATTTAAAATTTTTTACTTACCAATAATTCTCGTCTTCTTCTAAAACTTTATTTGTACTAATATTTGTTTTGAAGTTTTGATATAACTTCATTTGCATCCTGTGAAACCCTTCGATTGATCATTGTTTAAATGCACACACTGATCAACTTTCATTATAAAGTTATTTACGTAGAATTTTTTTACAACAAGGGAGTGTACTTAGCGCTTACATATATATATATATATATATATATATATATATATATATATATATATATATATATATATATATATATATATATATATGTAAGCGCTATATATATATATATATATATATATATATATATATATATATATATATATATATATATATATATGTAAGCGCTATATATATATATATATATATATATATATATATATATATATATATATATATATATATATATATATATATATATATGTATATATATATATATATATATATATGTTGTTTCTTTAAGTTTTAATTTATTCCAATAAATTGTTCTCTTCCTTGTCAATTCCAAACAAATAACAAGAATCTTCTTTGACGTTTTCAATTTTGGGTCTTAATCTATTTCCTGTCCTGGACCCTCAAAAAACTATTAGGTCGTGCACCAAAGGTCAAATTTATTTAAGTATAAAATACATTTTTTTCAAACTATTTGTAAAACACTGCCTGTGTATCAAGCAGTAAAATAGATAGAGGGGCTTATTGTTATTCATTCATATTATGTTTATTCAAAACTTTAAATAAAATTTTAAAAAAATGCAAACTCTGGGAACTTAAGAACGCAAGGCTCACCAAGACTTTTCTTCAAAAATTTTGAAATGTAGTCAGTGATCTTTGATCAGTGATCTTTCGAAAGCTAAAGTTGTTGGAAATGTTCTATATGAGCAAATTATTTCTAGACAGCATTTTTGTTCTATACCTGATTGCACCCATGGAGTTTCATCAGTTAATCGGTGTTGTAAACCATCTGTTTAAAACACTTCAAGGTATCTGACCGCAAGCAGATTGTTAGTCCGTTCAGTTTAACATTCAGCAAAGTCCATAAAAAGATTTGAAGGTAATGACTGCAGAAAGCTTCTCAACATGCTGATACACTTCAGCTTCTTGCAGAAAACAGTATAACTTTCCAGATCTTTGAAGTCATAAACACTATGAGAAAGTTCAATACAGTTTTTAAAGCATGCTTTAGCACAAAGCTGGATGCGTGATTTGCTAAAAAAATTTATAAATTCCAAAGATCATATTTAGCAATATCAAATGTAAGTGTCACTCCTAAAGTATATGCAAGGTTCCATCACATCGAAAACTTTATTTATCGCAAGAAATCTCGTCTAAGTGTTTATAGTGAACCGGCTGTGGTAACTGCATACCAAGACTTTAACCACCACATGTAGAGGTACAATAGAATTCTAAGCCATTCAGAATATGGGAACAGACTGTCTTGTTAACTGCTACAGTAACCATCTTTAAGAATTGTCATTGTGATTTTGAGAAGGATTTATTCCATAGAGTTTTTGATCTATATTTCTTATTTTATAAACCACATAATGGATTGTAATAAGTATATAAGTGGTAATAAATTAGAGTAAAAAATTTCTTTTTCCTCTAAATTGAAGTTTAGTCTTGTTAAGGTGGTCGTCTAGTAAAAAAATAAAAAATACAATTTGTTGGAAAGTTAATTTTATTTTTCAACATAAAGAAGTTATATTTGTATTTCGAAAAAAAAAAAATTAAAAATAAAAAATTATTTACGTTTTTTAATGCTGAATCAGCAAAAAAAAATGCTTAAAATATTATCTTCTTAAAAAAAAGCGTTCTATCAGTACATTCGTTTTGCATGAAGTTTGGTTTGCATGCAGGATATATATAAAATTAGTATGTGAACCAGTAAAAACTTACAATTTTTTTTAGATCAATAATGGCAGCTCAACGTATTTGGGGAAATTAAAAAAGGGGTAAAATTCAACAAAAACCATCCCATATTTTCTAAAATACTCAAAGAATAATTCAGATTCTGGTTCACATACTAACTTATATACAAATGAACAAACCCTGAAAATTTTTGTGTTTTAAGTCAATATCAATAAATCCTTTTCTTATAGCTCTTAACTTTTTTCTTTTGTTCTTTACAGTAATCGTCGATTTTTTTTGTATATTTTTTACTCTTTTACTATCAAATACTAAAGCACGATTAATAAAATATTTCCCTGGTACTAAATGAAGATTCTTTAAGACATTAGCTGGAGCTAAAAATCCGTCATTAAAGCTTACTACTGATGAAAATGAACCCATTTCTAGTTCATTTTTTGAAACAAAAGTGTTTTTTGGGCATTTCCGCCAGAGAATCTGATTAAATGCTTCGTCAGCATTTTGATTCGTGCATTCTAAGCATCGCGACAAAAGCTCATTGCTACTCAAATCAATAAAATCGTTAGGGTAAGTAATTTTTGAGGTGCAATCTGGGGCCAATGCTATAAACAATTCGAAGTTTTTTTCGAGAAAAAAAATCTTTCGTAAAAACGAAATTTTTCACGTACGAAAAAAAGTTCGTAATCTCGAAGAATTTATCGCTGTTTGTATTTTTTTCGCCCATTGCTATAAAGCATAAAACGCATACGTCACTAAAATTCACGAACTTTTTTTATCCGCAATATATTGTGGTAATATAATAGTAATTTTTATTGTAAATTTTATTTAGTAGGCCTACTTAATAAATTTTATTAGTCATTAAGTATGCTGTGCTGTCTATTCTATTTATATGAATATTTTTACATTCTAGTATTTGGTGTTTAAAAAAATTGTTTAAAATTAAAGTAGAAACATGGATTTAATTTTTTCGGATGAAGACTTACATTTCGAAGTTGATGAAAATGAGCTTCGCCACCGATTGCCTCGAGAGGTTGGTGTTTAAAACATTACTTAAAATTAATAAATTTTGATGTTTTTTTTTAATGATTTTTTATCGAACAAAATCAGAAATCATACTAAATATGCGCAGAAATTATATTTTTGTTTTGTTTTTCAATTTCATTTTAGTTTAATGGTCGCTTTTTTAACGAAGATGTTTCTGACAACGTTTTTCGAGAACAGTATCGAGTACCAAGAGCTGTATTAGATTTTTTAGAAACTAGGCTTAAAGATGATTTGCAACATTATACTAAGCGAAATAAAAGCATTTCAGTACGTTTCCAGATAATGGTATTTCTTCATTTTATTGGCACAAATGTTTTTTTTCATGTTCTCAGAGACTGTCATGGAATCTCTACCAACACAATTTATCGTATTATACACAGTGTAGGAGAAGCTATTTTCAATGTTAGTGTATTAAGTTAATAAAACTATTGAAAGTTTTACAATGTCATATAAAGTTGCTTATTATTTTTATTTTAGTGTGAAAATTAAAAACTAAGTTTAGTAAAGAGAAAAATTGTTATCTTATAAGATTAGATTCGACAAGAGATCATAAAATGGCCGAATGATTGCTCCACTCTTCCACAAAAGTTTATGGAAATCGGAGGTTTTCCGTGCGTATGTGGTGTTCTGGATGGGTCTCATATACTCCTTTCTAACCCTCCTCAAGCAGATGAAGATTCTCTAATCAATCGCCATCATGTCCATAGCATAAATGCAATGGCAGTATGTGGACCCGACACGTCCATATTTTATGCATCGACCAACAGTCCAGGAAGGTGGCATGATGCACATGTAAGCCTGTCACTAAGTTATATTTTACAACTGTTAGTTCACTAATGCTGGGTATTCAACTAGTACGTGACATTCTTCGGTATGTTCATATTGAACATACTATTTGAACTATTATGATTGCTAATTAAAATGTAACTTAGACTAACTAATATAATGTATTATAATGTAACTTACAGTAAATTTAAATATTGTGATTTTACTACTATTAGGTTCTAAGAAATTGTAACCTATGGAACAAGTTTGAAATTGGAGAGCTTCCATTTAATGGAGCTGTAATTTTGGCTGACTCTGCGTACCCATGTCGAGAATGGTTAATTCCACCTTTTCCTGGTGATCCAGACGGAGCTCAAAAACGTTTCAACAAAGCACAGAGAAAAACTAGAAACATAATTGAGCGATGTTTTGGCATTGTCAAAAACAGGTTTTATGCTTTGAAAACTGGAATTCGTTTGCATAAGGTCGAAGATGCCTCTAAGCTTATCATGTGTGGATTTGTTATCCATAACTTGTGTATTCAACATGGAGACAACGGTAATGACTTTGAAGAACGCGAAGAAGAACAAGCTGATGAAAATCTAGCTCAAGAAAATCAGAATGATGGAGCTTTGAATAGACGATTACAGCTACTTAACTACTTTACTTAAAAGTATTGTTTAAAAATTCATATACAATTTGCTCTAGAGCATAGGATCTATCAAAATAGTTTGGACATGGATCATAGATTTGTGCCTAAATTAGTTGAATTAAAATTGGAAAAAAATTCACACAATGACTTTTTAATAAATGCAAGAAATTTTTATAAAATATTAGACCATAAAAATATATGTTTATATCTGTTTTTATATAGTATGTGTATTTTGTTTTTTTATAGAACACGCTTAAAAAAAAATTAGGAGATTTGTTAGCTTTTGTTGTTAGGAGCAATTCTTATTAAGAGTATTTTAAAAAGGTAAAAAATGCTTAATAGCATAAAATTAAGATATGATCGTATTAATATTAAACTAGATTACAAAATAAATTTAAAATATGAAAGATATTGTTTTGTTTAAATTTTAAAATCAACCACTAGCCAATGCAATACCTTATATATAGTTATATATAGTTGTGATGCTTGTATCTATTTCACATCGCAACAGCATTGGTCTTAATGTTTGTGTGAAGTTTTACAGAACTTATTACTGTAAGGTAATGGTGATAAAAAAAAATGAAATAACAAGAACAATTTCAGGTTGAAGTTATATTTTTATTGTTACTAAAAAATGTAATTGGTCATGGCTTTACAGTTAAATACCTTCAAGGTGAATGTTTAAATATAGTTATACAAATTTTTCCAAATTTAACATAAAATTATGATGTAGCTCTTCTCTTAATGCTCAAGAATTTCCTCCTAAAACAAAAAAAAATTGTTAATGATAAAGTTATACTAAATACAAGCTACAAGTTATACTAAATACAAAAAATTTGTTAATGATAAAGTCATACTAAATATTATTACAAATTAATTTTAAAATACCGTTTCTGTATTTACAAAATGTTGCTGGTTTGAAGGTTGCAATTTCTCATTCATTAGCTTTGTTGCTGTTGTGTAATATATTGTTAAAGCCTTTTCTTTTCGAATTTGCTGTTGTCTGAGAGCAACGTCCAATTTCAGAAGTTTTACTCTTAATTCTTGTTCTTTTTTTAATCTTTCTTTTTCTAACCGTAAAACACTTACTTTCAATTTTTTAAAACTTCCATCTACCAGGAGACTTTCTCTAGCTTGTTTTCTTTTTAATTTTTTTAATGCCCCCCTTGATGGTTTATTTTGAATTGAATCTAAAATTTAATTCTAGGTGTCAAAACAAGATCAGTTAACTAAAATAATAAGAAAGGTGGTTTAGATTCCTTTAAAAATAAGAAGTTTTTAATGGTTTTGGAAATACTAGTTGTGTAAAAATTAAGCACAAATTGATGTTGTCTGTTATATAATTATAAGTCTAAAACCTACAATTAACTAAATTAAACAACTGAGATTTAAAAAAAATTAATTTATAAATTGCATTACCTTGAAGTATCTGACAACTGTCACTAACAAAAGTGGTATTGTCTAAATTAGGGGAGGACATACAATCAAATCTTGCATCTAATATAAACAATCAATTAACTCTATAAACTATAGAAATATATATATATATATATATATATATATATATATATATATATATATATATATATATATATATATATATATATATATATATATATATATATATATATGTGTGTGTGTATTTTATAACACAACTAGTCTTAACCAACAAAGAAAAATATACCAGACATAGACGAAATAAAAGAAGCTGTATCAGAAGATTGTTTCAAAGTAAAGTTTACTTCTTTACTTGATGAAGAAAGGGTGGCAGTGGGAGTGGAAAGTTGGTTGGGAGTGGATGACAATGCATCATCTGTTGTACAAAAAGAGATATTAAAATCAGGAACATCGATTCCAGATACATTTATTGACTTCCTGTCAATAATGTCTAAAACAACATTATCTAATTCTGTTAGTTGTCTCCCTGCAGCACCTTAAAAAAAAAAAATTATATATATATATTTGTATATATAATATATATATACAAAAATATTTAATTATATATATATATATATATATATATATATATATATATATATATATATATATATATATATATATATATATATATATATATATACATATACACACACAGACATATATAAATATATATATATATAACAAAACTATACCTGTTTTTAGACTCTTAGCAAAATTTTGCATTGTAGCTCTTTGCAAATAATCCCACTCTCTACTATGTAGCTGATTGATATCTTCAATTTTTGCCCCTAAACTATTTAAATGTGACATTATGTCTTCCCAAATTCTATTTCTATGCCTCATAGTAATAGATGGACCTAAAAGTAGATGAAATAAATAATCAATATATAGTATAATATAGTCTTATATAGTAAAATACTAAATATTCTATAATAATATATTATTTTATAATAGGAATCATACCTAAAAAAGCTTACCTATATATACATATATATATATATATATATATATATATATATATATATATATATATATATATATATATATATATATATATATATATATATATATATATATATATAAAATATAATGCAATTATACATATTTTTATTTAAATAGTTTGCTAATTAAAACATACCAAGCTTCCCAAGAAGAACCTCTTTGTTTTCTCTAATCTTTATTGCTAGTATCATTTTAAGTTCTTTAGACAGCATTTTATTTTGTTGTGTATTTGTGTATTATTTTTTTGTGTATTTGTGTATTATATGGCATATTTGTTGACTATTTATACTTTTCTTTAGTCAAACATTATGAAAAATTTGTTTAACCAAAATTACTATCGAAAACCTAACAAGGAAAAACAACAAGGAACTGAATAATCGATTAAATGCAGATTTTAAGTAATTAGTTTATTATGGAGTTACCAAAATCCTTTTCAGTTTTATCTATAAAATATCTACATAAAAACACAAACAAAGAATGTTCAATGATTTTGAAACGCTAACGTTGTTCCAGCAATGGCCGCCAAAAATCACGAAGAAAATATCTAAAATTGAGATCAAAAATCTATCTGAAGTTTTTTTTCGAAAAAACGCATTTTTTATCTGAAAAGGCGATTCCCTTGTTCGTTTATAGCATTGGATTTAAAAACGAAGTTTTTATCTTAAAAACGGAATTTTTTGAATGTTTATAGCAATGGACTTTTTTTTTCTTCGCTTTTTACGGTAAAAACTTCGTGTTTTACGGAAAAAACTTCGTTTTTTATGTTTATAGCATTGGCCCCAGGACAAATACCGTTTTTAATATTGATTTTTTATATAAGGAAAAAATGGGTTGTTTTTTTCATCCTCGAGACTTTTTTTGTCCAGAAACTCTATTTTTCTATTAGTATGTTGGTTCCCACTAAATTTTCTTTTTAATTTCTTTCTTTGTTTATTATTTTTATTAGCCATCTAAAAAAAGTTCATTAACCCCTTCGTACACAATGTGTACAAACGTACACACTTCATCATGTTTATTTTTTACTATAAAGCTTAAGCAAAATAATAATTGAAACACGATGCATACATTAGTGCACACCAGTCCTACCTTCGTGTAGTTTGTCTTCTTTAAGTAAGATTTCTGTATCTAGATATTTCAACATGGCGTTGCAAGGCAAAAAAATACTTCGTGGTAAGTTTTTTCTTTATTATAGTTTGAGAATTATAAATTATCTCAAGTCAAATTTTGTATCAGATGTATTTAATAATATGTTTATAATTGCATACACATAAGTTAAAAATATAACAGGTGACTATTCTTTGCTGAAAAATTTTTTTTATAATACTGTGTACATTTGTACACACTGTGTGTTAATTGCAATGAGAAGAGAGAATAGTAAAACTAGTAAGGTGAAACTCAACATTGAATTTCTTTTTGTGTGATTGTCGTGAGTTAATAATTGCATGTGTGTATATATATTTCTTTAAATCTCAGATACAAAATGTGTTTTGTTTAATAGTTTAGCTGTTCATTTAACACCAAAAGGTTGTATTAGAATCATTAAAAATGAAATATTTTATTTATTTAAGTCTACCTACTGAAGCTAATGCCCCTGCCTTTGTGTTTGTATAATCAAACATTTGTTTTAAGCCTGTCATTTTTATTTTGTTACTAAGTTTTATCAAATTGATTTTATAATCAAAGATAAATAAGTATAATATGTTAAATATATTTTCAGATAATCCACGAAGGCGGTTTACAGTTGAAGATATGTTGCAGCATCTTGATGACTCGGAATTTGAATTATCAGATTCTGATGACTCAGGGGATGAGACCTTTAACCCTTCTGCTGCTGATATGCTGACTGATAAAATTGAGGATCAAATTGAAAAACCAGATGAAGATGATCAGCCTGGCACATCTGTGAACAGTGAGAACAAAAGAGAAAAAAAGACTCAGATCAAGTGGCAGTCTCTTCGAGGTGCATTTGAAAGCAGCTCAGAATGGCTGGACAATTTGAACTTGGGAGATGGCTTACTTTCGCCATCCTCATATTTTTTTAATTACTTTAAACCATAAATATTTGAAACATTTGCTGAACAAACAAATATTTATCATCTACGCCAAACTGGTAAAACTCTAAATACTACAACAGCTGAAATTCAGAAATTTTTTGGTATCACAATAGTAATGGCAAACTTAGGTTTTCCCAGAATAAGGATGTACTGGTAAAGAGCAACTAGAGTAAATGCAGTGGCAGATGTAATGCCTATAAACCGGTATTTACAGCTGCGAAACAGCATTCATATCAATGCCGATCCTAATCCAGAACAAGGAACAAATAAATTCTGGAAAGTTCAGCCTCTGATAAACACAGCACGTTCTCGCTGTCTCAAGATACCAAGAGAAGAGTACAACTCTGTGGATGAGCAGATGATCCCTTTCACTGGTAGAATACCTGCTAAACAGTACATCAAAGGAAAGTCGAATCCAGTAGGGGTAAAAAACTTTGTTGTCTGTGGCACCTCTGGTAGGGCAGTTGGTTTGGAACTATATCAGGGTGCAGGTACAGGCATATCAGAAGAGTACAAACACCTGGGACTTGATGCTTCTATTGTCCTAAGATTGTCAGAAACTATTCCAAAACATAAAAACTACAAGCTCTGTTTTGATAATTACTTTACTGGCATGATCCTAATTAGACAGCTAAAAATGTTAGGGATTCAGTTCCTAGGTGTTGTTAAATCCAACAGATTAATGGGGTGTCCGTTAAAATCTGAAAAAGAAATGAAGAAGGGTGGACGTGGATTAAGCGACTGCAAAGTCTCATGAAATTATTCGTTGGTAAAAAACTGAAAAACATTTTGTTCTTTTTCTGTATTGATTTGGTAATGTTGTGAGGTAACTACATGACATAAATATTTTTATATCTTTAAAAGAAAGGTTAAAAAATGAATTATTAATTTGTTTCAGCTTTTTGAGTTTTTTTGTAAGGATTTCTTTTGATATAATATTGTCTACAAAAACCTTTACAGCAAGATTGATACACGCTGTGTACAAATGTACACATGCCCTATTTTGAATAATTGATGAAATATTTTAACAAAACTTTATATACCCCATAAGGAGGCCTAGTACATTATTTTTATTTCAAAAAAAAATTTTTTAAACACATTCCATGTGCCCGTGTACGAAGGGGTTAATAAAATGTCACATAAAGGTTTTAGATAAAACTAAACACACCATGCTTTACTAACAAAACAAATAGTTTGGTTAGATGTTAATATTGAAGTTCCGTATATTTTAAGGCTCAGTTTACACTATAACAGAGCTTAAGTTTCTGCTTTCTTAAGAAAGTTTTTATTATAAATTTTGGTTAATAATTTTGGCCCCAAACAACCAAAAACATTGTTGCTAAGGGCGTTGCTGAGGGAAAAATTTTACGCATGTCTTTAAAATAAGTAAATTTTAAAAAAATTTAATTAAAAAATATGTGAAAAAGTATATATTTTCAGAAAGAGCACAAATTTCTCTTTTAAACCAAAAACAAAAGTTTGTTTTTTTAATATTTTTTTGCGAGACGACCACCTTAAAATTAAATATTTATAATGTGGTTGGTATAAATGTTCAAAAATTACAAATTGAACAACCATTTTTTTAAATTATTTTTGTAAATTTGAAGTTTAATTTTTATTTTTTCATAATTATCAAGAAAATGATTATCATTTATTGTTTTTTTCTTCTTAATATGGTTTAATCACTTGTTTCCTTTTGACTGAAGAAGACATAAAATATGAATCATAGGCAACTTGTCATTTGTTAGGCTGTAATTTAGTCTTTTCTTAATGTTAAACATACAATGCTCTGGTATACCTATTTGAGAAGATTTGTTTTTTTGTTTTTTTTTGCCATTTGGTTTGTGAACCTTTATTCTACATGTTGAGAAATTTTCTATAAAATAATAATGAAATTTTCTATAAAATAAAAATAAAATTTTTCTATAAAATAAAAAAAATTTGATATGCTTATGAGTCCTTTGAAAAGCAAAAATAAAAAACAAAAAGTCATTTTTTTCCGTCGGATATTTTAACTAGATTTTACAATTGAATCGATGTAAACAAAAACGTTCTAAGTCATAAAAACTACTTAATGACTTAGAACTAGTGAACGGAAACTTTCGGCTTCGGCCGAAGCCGAAACCGAAATTTCTGCGACAGCAATTTTTTACTTTTCCTGTTTCGGCCGAAATTTCGGTTCAAACCACAACCGAAATGAACCGAAACTTTTATAAGATTTTTTTTATAGTCTAGATAACTTTTTTTTAATTTAGAGTGGGATCATGACGATTTCCTAATTTTAATCGTTTGTTAGTAAATCAATTTTTAACTATAACAATTGTAGAAATTTTAATTGAAGTCACGTTACATAATTGATTCAAGTTACTATTCTCAAATCATTCTTTAAATAAGTTAACATTTAAGTTAAGTAACCAAAATCAATAATTTAATCAAAGTTTCTCAGTGCTAAATTTTACAATGGAAAATAATCGAAAGAAAAGCTATTTGTGGAATCATTTTACCGTAACAGCCAGTGATTCCAAATACGCAACTTGCAATATCTGGAATTTGAAAATATCTCGTGGATCCCACAATCCAAAACTTCAATCACTTAGCGGACTTTCATCACATTTAAGAAGTCGGCATCCACAGCTTACTCTAAAAAATCTCCTAACTGAAAAAGCAATACTCACAACTACCGACAATCCTGAAAATATACCAACTTCAGATCAGCTTGAGCCTCTTACAATTAAAAAAAGAACAATACCTTTATTTGACATCAGATCAAAACGCCAGAGGACTGAAATGCTGCAATTTACAATGCCTGGCTGGGTTGACAATATCTCAAAAATTGATTCAAATTCCGAAGAAGGTCTTAAGTTTCATA
Source organism: Hydra viridissima (assembly GCF_058129835.1). NCBI lineage: Eukaryota > Metazoa > Cnidaria > Hydrozoa > Anthoathecata > Hydridae > Hydra > Hydra viridissima. Next base: position 2,628,772 of record NW_028324310.1, read on the forward strand.
GATCTATATTTGAAATGATTATCCTCGACTTACAGCCTTGGTCAATTGTGAATAATCCGGGATTTTTACGCCATCATGCACTTTTTACACCACACTTTGACATTGGAAGTGAGAAATACTACCGAAGCATGCTCAATCCAGCCTATGAAAAGATTAAGCTTGCAACGAAAGTTATGCTTAACGAAAAAAATGCTGAAACTATCTCCATCTCTCTGGACGCTTGGTCATCCTTTCATCATAAGTACTTGGGCATGATGGCACACTTCATTTCAGACAAATGGGAGCGGATCAAATTCTGCCTGTCATGTTCCAAGTTTGATGAAAAACATACTGCTTCAAACATTTTTCAAAGACTTGAGAATGTTGTGAAAGAGTGGGAGCTAAAGGACAAGATCACATTCTGCTTAAGAGACAATGCTGCAAATATAAAAGCAGCTTTCAAAGAACCACAGTGTGTTTACAAGTCTGCTGGGTGTCTAAATCATTCACTTCAACTAGTGATTAAAAAAGAACTTTTTTCACTCCAGAGTGCTGTAAACTTGATAGAAAAATGTCGAAAGCTTTGCACTCATGCTTCTTTTTCAAATTCCTTCTTTGCTGAGCTTTACAAACAACAAGAGGTTCAAATGAACAATTTTGACAGGCTCGGACTCAAAAATGATGTCCCAACACGCTGGAATTCAACATATTACATGCTTGAAAGAATTCTGTACTTGAAATCAGCAATTGCTACCACGCTGCTAATCCGTCCTTCCAGCGGCATTGAGTTCACTGTACAGGATTGGAACCTGTGTGAAAAGCTGGTACACATTTTAGCGATTTTCGAAGAAGCCACCAAATTGCTCTCTGGAAAGGATGCTTGCATCAGTGCATGTATTCCAATTGTGACAACTATCCTGAAATCATTCGAAGTTCCCTCTGATGACGAAGAAGTGATTGGCATGAAAAATGCTTTAAAGAAAGCAATGGAGGCACGTTTTTTTGATTTAGAAACCATTGATCATTTTGCAATAGCAACACTTCTTGATCCCAGATACAAGCACCACTTCTTTAGATCCCAGCCTTTCAAGCTGCAAAAAAACAAGTTCTTTTGGAATTAGGCAGTTCCATTTTGAGCCAAAATGAAACTACTCCTGTGATGAAAACTAAGTCTATTGAGAACACTGGGTTTTCTTCAATGATGCAAAATATAATTGCACAGTCACAAAATACAAGGTCCAAAAATCCAACTTCCAAATTAGCAAAGGAAGTTTTAAACGACTACTTAGAAAGCCCAACATCTTCATGCTGTTTAGAGTTTTGGAAAGAGTATGAAGAAAAAACAACATTAAAAGCAAAGTTTGGTTTGGCAAAAATGGCAAAGAGATTCCTTACACCTCCACCAACATCTACCGAAGTTGAAAGGTTGTTTTCAACTGCAAAAGTCTGTTTCTTTCAAATGAAAGAAACAGACTTTTGCCAGAAAACATGGAAAAAATTTTATTCTGTAGAGAAAATATTTCAATTGTTAACTTTAATTATTAAAATGTCTTGACATATTCTACTTTTTTTTTTTGACATATTATAGTTTTTATCAAATTATGTTACATGGTGATTGCTTAGATATACGTAAAATAGTTTTTTTGCTTTAATTTGGTGATCATAAAAGGTTTAGGGATTTTTAACTTTTTTTTTCAAATTTCGGCTGTTTCGGTTTCGGCTTCGGCCGAAATTTCAATTTCGGCTTCGGCTACGGCTTTACTGAACTGAAATTTCGGTACTTTCGGTTTCGGCTCAAATTTCGGTTTCGGTCGATCACTACTTAGAACGCTTTTGTTTACATCGATTCAATTTATACATGGGCGCCGCACAGTGGGCCAGTAGGTGGACAAAATGGGAAAAATTTTAGTTGTCTAATCTTGAAAACCTATTTAATTTTAGTATCTACATATATTAGGAGAAATCTATTGATAATTTATTTATATTAAATCCCTTAGTTACCAGGACTCTAAGCATTTGAATATTGAGATAAAAAAAAAAAAAAAAAATTATAAATAAGTAATTAACGGTGACATCAACGTTGTGTTATATTTCAATTACATCTACGTTTTTGAAACGAAAAAATAGTACATGTTATTCTAGAGTATTTAGAGATAAGAAAAACCAATTTGTGAAATAAATTTGTCATAGCATGTTATCTCAGTTATACTTTGAAAATCACAGATTAAAAAAAAAAATTTCTTAAGAAACTTATTTTTTGCCGCACAATAACTAATAATTACCACAATTTGCCATGTGTTGTCTTATATTTATTTGAGCTATATGATGCTTCAATCGAGTTTTAATTGATTGCTCGTCCCCTTAAATCCCCGTTCAGATTTTATGTATGTCTTAACTTGGTTGCTATGGTACTAAATTTTGCATAGCAACAACTCATTTTTACATTAACGTTGTTTTAACAGTATTTTACTTGCGCTAAATACACAATATTGGGGGTTTGTATTAAAATGAGATTCACAATTCTTATGAGGTTAACTTTTTTTGGTTAATATGGATACCTTACTTTGCATAACATAGCAACAACATATTTTCGGTAGTTGTTAGTAATTTAATTACTAACACTGACAGTAATTTAATTACTTTTAATTTTAATTACTAACACTTGTAGTAACTTAATTACTAACAAGTATTAGTAGTCCAGGCGGCATATATATTATAACATTTTACTTTTAGATACAAAATACTTGTTACAATAATTATTTAGATATGGTTTTGTTAAACTTAGACATTCATAATTTTCTCCAAAAAAACAATCTTAGTATTTCAAAACAAAATATTACTGAAGATATATTAAAATTTATTCAGCCAAAATTTGATGATTTTAAAGACGTTGATTTTAGACATGCTGTTCAACGATTTGTTTACTTGTATAAAAAAAAGTGGAAATCTGCAAACTATACTGTGAAAAATTTTGAAAAGAAGTTTGTGAACTGGCTTAATGAATATTTAATTGTCAGAAAAAAAGACAATGAACCAACTGCAAGTAGACGTGGTCGAAAACCAGTTGCATTTGATAATAGTTCTAATAAAACTAAAAAACGGCGTGTATCTTGTTTAATTGAATCTCATTCATCCAATGAATTATTTTTTGCTGCTAATAAAAAATTTAGAGATGAATCTGTTGTTATTGCTGCCAAGAATGTTTTAAATATATCAAATACAGATAAAGCAACTAAATATTCAGCAGACGAAGCACTGGCTTTAATAATTGATGCAAGTCTGACAAAAGCTTCCTATCAATTGATTAGAAGCGAAGCCTTGGAGAAAGAATATAACATCTACCCCGCTTACAATGATGTCAGAGATGCAAAATTGAAATGTTATCCTGCAAACATAACAGTGGAGGACTATTCAGCTTCAGTTCCTTTAAAAGATTTAATGACTCATACTTTGCAAAGAATCTGTGCAGTTCAGGAACCTGTGCTAAGGCACTTGATATTGAACGACAAAGCAATAAAAACAATGACACTAACGTGTAAGGCTGGTTTTGATGGTGCTACTGGCCAAAGCATTTATAAACAAGTTTTATCAGAACCCGACATTAACAGAGATTTAAAGCGTGAAGAATCATTATTTATTACTTGTCTTGTCCCATTGGATTTGACTGGATTTAACAACAGCAACGAAAAGGTGCCTATTTGGAGAAATCAAAAGTCGTCCTCCACAGCCTATTCTAGACCCATAAGATTTGCATACAAAATGTAATCCAAGGAATCTGAGATTGAAGAAGATCAGTACATTAAAAGTGAGATAGAAAGCTTGGGTATGATTTTATTAGAGGTTTGCGGATCTTCTATTGAAGTGAATTGTATTATTGAACTTACAATGATTGATGGGAAGGTTCAAACAATATTATCTGAAAAAAATAACTCATACCAATGCTGTTCAGTGTGTGGTGTCTCTCCAAAAAATATGAATAGTCTTGATATCCTTAATATAGATTATACTAACAGAGAGTTCAAATATGGTCTTTCCAGTCTTCATGCATGGATTCGATTTTTTGAGATGTTATTGCACATTGCATATAAAAAAGAAACAAGAAAGTGGCAAGCAAGATCTAAAGAACACAAAGAAAAGGCATCTGTAGCTAAACAAAAGATTCAGACTGATTTTATGAACAAAATGGGACTTGTTGTTGATTTCCCTAAAAGTGGTGGTTCTGGAACAAGTAATGATGGCAATACCTCAAGGCGTGCTTTTGCAGCATATGAACAAACAGCTGAAATTCTAGGTATTGACCAAAACCTTATATTCAGATTTTACATTATCTTGGTAACGCTCTCTTCAGGATATGAAATAGACTGCTTAAAGTTCAAGGATTATTGTTTTGACACTTTTAGACTATATGTGTCCCTTTATCCATGGTATTACATGGCTCAATCAGTTCACAAAGTATTGATACATGGACATGACATAATTAAAAGCCTTACATTACCCATCGGACTTATGTCAGAGGAAGCTCAAGAGGCTAGAAATAAAGACTTTAAATCTTATCGCGAAAATTTCAGCCGAAAAACATCCAGAAAAGCAACAAATACTGATCTTATCAATAGACTCCTAGTTTCCAGTGATCCTGTTATTTCATCATTGCGTAAATCAACATCACACCAAACAAATCATAAAGCATTTCCTTCAGATGTTTTACAATTACTTAAACAATCTTCAAACGATATTATTGTTTTATAATTTTTTGATGTAATTTAAAATTGATAACGTTTTCTTGCACTATTTTTTGCTTTTATTATTCCTAAAACATTATTTACCTAAATACTCAATTTTTATTCAATATAGGTGGGTCAAAAATCCGATAAGATATTCAAATATCAATTTACCACTTTGTAACTAAGGAAAGTATCCGATAACTAAGCAATATAAGTATCCATAACAACTAAATTTAAAAAATTATCACTTTTGTAAGAAGTGTGATCTCATATTGGTACTCATGCCAAATTTAGTGAATATAGCACTTATAAAATATATGCAGATAACAAAAGTAGGTTGTTGCTAAGCAAAATAAAGGTATCCATAGCAACGAAATAAAAAAATATTACCTTCATAAAAAGCGCAGACATCATATTAGTACTCATACTAATTTTAGTGAATATAGCTCTAATATTAAATTAGTTATGAATTTTGTCCAGTTAAAGTGCATTCTGGCCCACTGTGCGCCGGCAGAATATTTTCAAGGAGGGGGGGGGGGGCAAAATAAAATTCAACAGTGATATTTCAAAAACTACATAAATGCATCAATTAGTCAAGTCATTTTATTAGACCAGTGACAACTGAAAATTAAAAAAAATGTAAAAATAAAAACACAAGAACTAAATCATTGTTATTCAGTAAATAGAAATTGTAGTCGTCTGCGTTCACTGCCAAACTTATTTACAATTTGTTCCATAAACTTTGTTCCATTCAGATTTTCTGGAGCGTATTTTTTCATGATGCACGCTCAGCATGCAAAGCCCAAACAAACGCTCATTGGACATGGTTGATCGTAGCCAAGTCTTCACGCGCCGCAATGTACTAAATGATCTTTCTACAGTACATGTTGTTGTTGGCAGTGTTATTAAAATGAGCAAAGCTTCACGAACTGCAGCGTAGAAAATAGTCCTTGGTAGTAAATCTGTGAATTTGTTTATTGTGTTTTTTGAAAAGATTGAATGGCCCAAAAATCAAACCAAATTACACAATCGAGTTTAAAGTTATCAATTTTGTATACTTCATTGGCAGTTGACATTTTCTCAATGAATTTTTCACGAGTTAAAGTTCTTATCTTTGCAGGATGAAGTAAACAAAGGTTAAATTGAGCAATTTTATCTTCTGGGAACCGCCTTTGAAGCGAATCGATTAATGAATCGAGATAAGGGATATACATAGCCTGGTGAAAGTATTCCTCTACATTTGTATCTGTTACTCCACAATTGTTTCGGTATAACTGCCTTGAACATTGCCTTGGTGGTGTTAGTTGAACGTTCAACTTTCCAGACAACTGATCACTCTGAATGTTCAACTTTCCAGGATCACTCTCTTGTAGACATCTGCACTGAAATGTATATCTGCCTTGTTACGGTGTAAATTTATAACCAAGAGCAATTTGTGAATGTGCCTCTTTACTTGGGAAGGTCTAGTTGAATGGCTTGAAGTACTTGAGTACAGGGTTCCAGGAGAGCTGAGTAAAATGAAGTGATAATTAGTCCAAACAAAAAAGTTGTTGAGTTGGATGCTAACAACAACTGATGTGTCGATTGACTTGTGTTTTTTGTTTGCTTCGTTAGATAAAACATCCAACTGGGTAAATATTTGATCAAAATTATCACAAAACACTTGTATGCTCTTATACTTTGCAGTCCATCAAGTCTCGCAGAGAAGAGGAACGTTGGGTATCATTGACCTTCTCTTAGGACTTTCACGGAAAAATGCAATAATTGACTTGATAGTACCAACTGTACTGCGAATTTGCGGAAGTGCACTCAGATCATTTACACTCAAGTTCAGTCTGTGATGATCTAAATTGAGACCTAATGATAAACACTTGCTTAATATGGCGCTGGAAATTAAAGCAGCAGACATGTCGTTCAGTGGAACAAATCCAAGGAATTCTTCCTGAATCATTTGCTCTTCCCTGAAATATCGGCTGTTTCATCAGCTAATACTGAGAACCCAATGGAGTTATTTGAAGCTGACACAATATCATTTACCAGAATCTGTTCAGATACTTTGATCAATTCTTTTTTGGTTTGATGTGATTTATATTTTGTATTCTTTGCAGCAGTATCAAGGTGATTTTTTATAATCTTATCACCAGCCTCAATTTAAAAGTTCAATAGCTGATGCATATTTTCTTTACTTCCTTCCTTCCCTCGCAGAGCCAAATCATTTGTTCCACACAACAAAATTGTTGAAAGGATAGAAAAGAGCTTCTTCAATAATGCGTTTTATAGAATCATCAAGCTGACATACAATTTCCTTGTTTGGATTTCTTCTCACTGCCATGAAGCTTTCAGCATCTTGTTGAGAACACATATGCCATGACGATGACATGTGATTTCGAGCACAAGGCTGTAGTAATAAATGCACCTTGAAAACCTCGATGTATTTTTTGTCGGAAAAGAATGCAATATATACAAACAGCACCTTTTAGTTTTGAAGAGTACGCCAACCAAGGAGCATATTGAACCAACCATGCATGTCTAAACCGTCGCTTTCCAGCTTCATGTTCTGGCACATCTTTTTTGAAAACACAAGTTTCATGGGGCTTGAATGGTTCGGTTAGTATATGATACTTGAGATCATCATTTATTCTAGCTGTTGCCTGAATATAAAGTCCAACATCGAAAACTGAGTTATCGTTATCATTTTTACATTCTGATGATTTATCTGCAATCATAACTTGACGTTTTCTGCATGTTTCCGTTTCATGCATCAACATCTTGTTGCTGTTTTTCATCACAATGGCTTTCACTTGGTGCCACTACTGGTCGAGGAAGAGTAATGTGTTCCTGTGATTTTTTTGAATCATCTGTAGTTGCAACACATTTAAAATTGAAGTAATCCAAAATATTACTACTTTGTTGTTTTTTAGATATTTTTTTCAGTATTCTGAAGAAAAAAAATATCGTAAAAACCTAAATTTAAAATAGTCCACAAAATTAAATAAATTGAAGAAACTTTTTTTCAAAAATTTTTTCAAAAAGATTTTACATCCATGTTTGTTTACAATTAGTTAAAAAACTAATGTGAAGTAAACACCTAATAATGCTAAATTATATAATAATATAATGATTAGTTAAAAAACATTAAATGATTTATTAAATATAAATTAGACATATTTCAAAAAAAATTAAATATTTATAATTAAATATATATAATTATACATTTAGCTAGCAAAAAACAAAACAAAAAATAAAATACAGCAGGTTAATGCAAGTTAATCAAATTAAATATAATTAAATAACTATAATAAATTAAATATAATAAAACAAATTAAAAAACTATAATAATCAACATTTAGCTAGCAAAAAACACAAGGTAATAGTATTATTAAAATGAATATAACACAATAAATTGGAAAAAAATAAATAAAAATACAATACAAACAAGAAACATTTTGCCAACAAACAAAAAAACAACAGCATAAAAAAGTAAATAAAACTGACACATTAAAAAATAATTTAAATAATTTGATCACTGTATCCTATCTTTCTTTGTTAGTTCGAAGTTTATTTGTTTGCGTAAGAACTTTGTTATTGTAATTCGATTTCTTTTTTTTTATTATTTTTATTATTTCCTTTATTTTCCTTTTTTTTCTTCCTCTCTTCTTTTTGGCTTCTATACTTCTCCTTTATCTATTGTTTTTTTCTATTAACTCCTTTTTTATTTTTCTATGATCTATTTCTATCATATTTTTTTTTAAACTTTCATTCAAGCATCTTTTTTTTAAAATATAAAATATGCCTTTACAAAAAAGCTTCCGTCATTGTGGAAGTCATTGCATTTGATAGTAATATTTCATTTAAACTGTAGTCATTTACTTTACGGTGAGTAAACTAGGTGGGCAGACGATCCCATGGCTCAGAATCAGGTCAAGTTTTTTGTTTGCCGTAATTTGCGTATCAACACAAAATTTAATGCAATTGAATAAAAATGGCCGTCCGTTCATGCTTATTACACTTACAATAACCAAAGTTGTAAACAAAAACAAGTAATAATTTGTTTGTTTACCTTAATCAATCTTACAATAATAAATAAAAATTGTATAGATTTAAATAAATATATTTATAAATATTTAACTTATTTTTCATAGTTAACAAAGTGTTTTAGATAGGATAGTTTACAAAGTGTCTTATTTTGATAGCATTCCGCTAGCTTTGACGTTTTTTAAAAGTAGTTTGACTAATTTTTTGAACGTAGCCGTTCAAGCACCCATGTAAGTTCATAATTAAGTTTTTATTGAATTTTTTAATAAATTTGATTAAAATAAAAAGATATTATTTTGCTGACTAGTATCACCAAAATGTTATGTTTTGCAAAATTTTATACAAATATTTAGATTATTTTTATAATTATATAACTATATTATTTGTGTAAACATTTCAAAGTAGTGTAAAATAGACTTTTCTTTGTTTATATAAATTAGGAAAACGAGGTAGATACCTATCACCAGTAAATATAAACTTAATGTTGGATGAAGTAGTACTAACTGACTTTTATAAAATCTTATTTTTGTCAAAGTTAATTTAAGTAAATATTTTATACCGTCAGTAGTAATATTTGGTTTTTTTCAAGCAACTTTGAGACGCATTTTAAACAATATTCTTTCAGTTACAGGTTTTTGGTATATTTTGATTTGTTATGTTACTTTAATATTATAGTGTAAACTGTTTTGTTAGTCAATATACAATAGACAGAAGCATAAATATAATGTAAAATCTAAGATTTCGAATAGGTCTTAATAATAGCCACTTGTTTGAGCCATGGCTCCTATTTGTAACCGATGTGGATATTATTAGGACAATTTAATTTATTCTGTATACAGACTATATTATAAACTATGTTATAGTTTATATATAAACTATGTGTATATATACACAATGTATATATGTATAGACTATATGTATGTATATAGACTATATTATAAACTATATTATAGTTTATACACAATAAATTAAACTATTATCCCAATATTACCTATAATTTTATTTACTTTACTGCGTATAATTACTAAGTATAATTAGTTTTTACTTTACAGTGTTTATTATAAGAGTTTATTATGTTTGTAATGTTTGTAATTACGTAATTTCATTAGTTTCATTATTTTCAATTTTATAGTATATATATTTATAGTAATATTTAGAATAATAACAGTTTATAACCACAATTTATAAACAAACAATAACATAAATGGTTTTAAATTTTTTTACAATTTCAAACATAATTATGTTCCTTTTTTTTTTAGTTTTCTTTGTCATGATTTGATTAGTTTGCTTTCTGTTGAGTTGAGATTTATGTGTTCTTCACTTAACTTGTGTCCCATTGTCAACCCCACTGCATCTCTCTCTATTCCAAGATCCCAGTCATACAAGCTGATTATTTGATCCCAAACAAGCTGCTGACCATCAATCTGAAACAAACAAAAAAGTGTTACATATATCTGTAAACCAGATACCTACGATCATAGTTACAATACTAATGTATATGTATGTGTTAAAATAAAGCATGTGATAATATTCTTCACAAAAAATATATACATACCATAAGATTTCTACTTAAAGAGGTTCCATGTGAATTTTCGAGGTTGTTTCTAGTGGTTTTCATTAAATGAGGTACATCACAAATGAAAAATAGCTTTCGGTCTAAAGAATAAAAACATGAAGTCTCAAAAATATTTTAAAAGATGACTTTTTTGAACAATTTAATGTTGTGCCTCATTTTACTGGTGCTTATTGAAAACTAACATCTTTAAAGTCATAACTGCCCATGAATTCAGTGTAACTATATTTTTAAAATTTTTTATAATTGTAATGCAATATACAATTATTTATACATACCAGGACAAAACTCATTCCAAGTCCAGTAAATTACACCATCTTTGGTATTTTCTTCAGAATTCCAAGCATGGAGACGCATAAAACTTCTATTTGGAGATGCACCATCAGCTACAATTGCCATCATCTTTAGACCAATAGACTCTAATTGCCTTACACCATCCCATATGGTAAAGTACAGTTGGCTGCTTGAAAGACCCCCAGCAGAAGCAAAATGGCCAAATACATATTTTAGAGAAGATGTGATGCCCCTCACCATTAACACAGTTACATATGATGCCAATGGTATGGCTGTTGGATCTTCCAAGTTGCTGTTTTCTTTATTTTCTGCATGTTTATTTTCAAACTTCAAGAGCAGCTCATTAATTGACCCAGTTTCTGAAAAACCAACCAACTTTCCAGTTGATGAGCTAAAAGCAAGACCACTTTTTATTTTCATTTCATCAACAATTATTGAAACATATCTTTGGTGCTCTTTTATATTTGGTAAATCAATTTTTCTAGTCAAGTTGTATATCACATCTTTGTTAAAACCACAGCCTGGGTCAGTGAAGTTGATATATTTCTGAACAGTATTTTTACAAGGTAGATTTAAAAATGGTGTTGAACAAATATGACGATAGGCACTTGGAGATTTCAAATATAAACTGATGCACCACCTTATAATTAAAGGATGTTACTTCATAGACCTTCTGTCTTTAAGTCCAGCCTGGATTTTTTGTTGCTGCCACAACAGTGCTTGAGGTGAGTCCTCAGTAAATGGGTTTTCTTCTCCATATTTTTCATATGTTTCCTCAATAATTGTCTGTTCCTCCTCTTGAAGAACAACGCCTTCTTCTATTATAGATTTTTCAAGTTTCTTTTGCATTCGTTGTTGTTTTGCAAGATTTTCTTTTCTTTCATTCTCTAAAAGTTTAATTTTTGTTAATAGTTCTGATTTAGAAAAGTAGCGGTCATTCTTTTTACTATTAGATGTAATAGATGATTGACTTTCCTTACTCTTTAACCTGGATTCCATTACACGCAAGTTAGTACGGTAGATGGTACAAGAATTACAACAGACTTCTGAGCATATTAATGAACAATTTTTATGTCTAATAATTTTAAAGTTTTCAACTGTATTGCCTTCTTCCGTCTCAATTGTTCCAACATCCTCATTTGATGTACTTTGAAAATTTTTAAAATCAGAAAATTTATCTCTGATTAAATAGTGGAAGTCATTATTACCTTTACAGATATTTATACATGAAATAATGGAGAATATAATATTAGCAGATTGAAGATTTAGTTGATCTGGAAGAGATTTAATAATACTATTTGATAATGGCACTTCACGTTTTAAAACTAATAATCTCCACATACCATTTGATTCTAGTGACAAAGTTTTGTTAACAGCTTGGCGATAACTATTGATTTCAACTTTTACAAAATAATTTTTGTTATTTTTATTATAACCGTCAAAACCATGTTTTGATGCAATTGCTTTTAACTGTTGATGTATATTTTTCACATTTACTTTTTATTTATAACAACTCTTGTGAGTGTGTCACATACATAACAAGTTTCTGTGTGTTCAGAAAAAGTGAAGAATTTATCGCTCCTTTCAACTTCAGAGCCTTTTTTGAATTTTAAATCTAACCTGTATAAAACCATATAACATGTTTTGCATAAGTATTCAGGATGTACTTTTTGATCGTCTGAAGTTATATCCAGCTTGTAAAAACTCAGAATTGCTTGTTTATAGATAATAACAGGTTTTAACTGATAGTGACTATCCTGCTTTATTATGCAGCCACACTTTCTACATAAATGTTTTAAATATTCCTCATGAAGACTCATTATTTATCCTGTAATGAGATAATAAATATGAATATAAGATTATTATTTTTATTATTTTTGATATAATATTTAGAAAAGGTTAAAAATAAGGTTGTACTTCATTTGTAAAAGGCTCAAGAATATGCAACTAAAAGTATGATCTTATCATTTTTATTTTGATATAATATTTAGAAAAGGTTAAAAATAAGGTTGTACTTCATTTGTAAAAGGCTCAAGAATATGCAACTAAAAGTATGATCTTATCATTTTTATTATTTTTGTTGTTACTATTAGTAACAACAGTAATAATAAAAATAATAAGATCATTATAACTTAAAGTAGCTCTACATGACAGTTTAAAAATGCTTAAACAAAAATGCTCATTAAAAATACATACTTTATATATCTTTCCAACTCCTGAAACGAATAGTATTTTATGAACTTTAAGCTGCTTTTAGTTATAATACCTTTAGACAAAATGCAATTTAGGTATCGAAAGTAAGAAACTTTTTAACTAGGTCGTTCGCGAAAAAAAAAAATCACAAATTCAAGAGAAAAAAAAAGCGAGGCAAATAAGTTCGACATTTCCGACAAAAATAAGAAATACTCTCTGATTTGAACCTTAAAGTGGGAAGCATAATCTGAGAGTGGGGTGAAAAGAACACTAAAAATATCTTTTTCGACCTTTAAACTATATCATAGCAGCTTCAATTTAACTAGGAAAATTTATTTCACTTTACTCTATCCATTCTAGTAAACCAAACATAGCCTTTTTGCAAAAGCCTAGTTTTAGACGTCAAAGTTTAAACACAGCTAAATTTTTATTAAGCAAAGTTCATAGCTCAAATCAATCTTTTTCAGATTTGTGAACTATTCTTGATTAATTTTTTTGTCTTTTATAACCATAAGCTTCAGTAAATGCATAATTATAATGGGTTTACTGAGGGAGGTTTTTTGACGGAAATTTGACGGGTAGAAGTCGGAGTATCTGTATCATGAATTTTGAAAAATGACGGTAATACGCATAGTTTTTGGCTAATTGGCGGCACCTTTGATCTATAACAATGCGTTGAACGTCCATCTATTAATACGTCCTTGGTTGGTTGCAGTTTTCTTAAGCATTCCTTATAATGAATTTTTGTCTTTTAAATGGGCATAACTTTTAGTAGGATCATTAGTTTTTTATGAAATTTTCACCATTGTAATACTGATTTAAAGCTCTTTACAATGATATATAATAATTAAATATTTGAATAGTTTAAAAATTTTGCACACGTACCTATATAAATGAGTTAAATTGATGAGATATTGAAATCAAATCTTTTAACAGTTAAAAGAAATTTTGTAAATATTAAAATTTATTTTGCTTTTCCAGGGGGGGGAGGGGAGGGCAACTGACTCTCCCCTTTTGTTCTTGCCTGGCGGCGACTATTAATTTATACTATTGGACTCTGAGGAGTGTGTACTCTCATTCCATATAGGTTGTGTTCTCGGGTTCTAAGATTTTTGCTATTGTTGATAACAGTTTTTAAGGCTTAAATGAAGAACGTTAAGATACCGTGTTCTCTCGAGTATTGTCGTTAAGATACCGTGTTCTTTCGAGAACTGTCGTTTTTTTCAAGCTTCTACTTAGCTTTTAAAATTTTATCCCACCTCACTAAAAGTTTGCACAAATTAATTGAAGACCTTGGAATGAAAACCTCAAATGTCACAAACGATCTTTTTTTCAGGAGAGCATTTAAACTGAATTTCATGGTTCCACTAATATATATGACTATCTTTTATATGTCAAATCATAGAACCACATTTTGCGCACTGAATAAGTATAACTAATATTATTATTTAAGTATGCATAATTAAATATTGATTAAAAAGTTAATGTGACATTTGAGGTTTTTCCAAAAGATTTGGACTTTTGCTGTTTTTGCTTCAAAATACAGAGAAATTTCACTATAAAAGGAGAAATAAAAACAACAAAATTGATCTTTTTTTTTTCTTTTAGCTTATAAAGTGGAAGAAAAAGATCTTATGAATATTTTTTACTTTTTTAAGTAACAAAAAAAAAATAAAAATAATTAAAAGATAAAAGCATGAAATGCAAAACATTATAACTAAACTGAAATATTTTATCGAAAAAACTCTCAATTAAATATGAATTTTAATCTATATCAGTTAATCCCTCGCTATCTTCCTCGTCAGCATCTACCATATCGTTGTCACAAGGCAAATTTTCATAAAAGTTGGCATTTTGAGGATTTTGTAAATATTTACATAGTTTTATAACATCCTTTTTTTTGGCTCCCTTTAATGGAATCAAACCATTATAGGATAGTTTGTAGGAAATTGTTGTAGGTATACTGTTTTTTTTTTAGTATTTTAAATCTTTCCCAAGATCCAAAGAAACTATTTTGTTTAGCTATAACTTCGCCAACATTATCTCTGTCTATTTTATACATTCTGACTTGTCTTAGTTTTAAGTTTTTTCCATAATTTGCCCTAAAGTAAGGCTTAAGCATGTCTTTTATATTAAAAAAGTCTTCCTGTTTTGGTTTTTCAAGAATGAAAGGTTTTGGTGTTTTCCTTACTTCAAGACTTACCTTATCCCAATCCTCAGGGATATCTGCCAAGATTGTTTTTCATTTGGCAAAAAGGAGTGACCTCTTATAGGAAAAATATTACACAATCAATTTTTTTAAGTACATGTACTACCATTTACCAAAACCAAATCATGACAAAATTCTTATTTTGTCCAGAACACCCGTCACTCAAAATATATAAAGTTTTTGTACCCTGTGGTAAATGCTTATTTAACCAGTGGAGCAACATTGATGTTACATAATTTTGCCCACGTTTTGCCACTCCTTCATAATAAGAATACATGAATACATCATTTCGAGCTAATCATGTATCCCAAATACATAATACCACAACTGCCTAGAATAGAATACAGCATTTGTAGCCATATTTGGCAAAGGCAAATTTTGCATGAAGTCAAATGATATGACAGTAATATCAGTAGAAGAGCTCGCTAGTAGTTTTAAACGTCGCTTTTTATTTGTAAACTCTTGCGCTCTTGCCAAATAAAGCTTGTGTTCTATCTTCAGTTTTTGTTTGTCTTCTTCAGAAAAATCAAAAACTTGAAGTTTTGTTTTAACTTAATCACAGTATGAACATAAATCGCTGCGAGGAGATCCAAAGGATAGATTGTATTTGGTTGTAAAAATTCTGTAGTATGTATCATATTTTAGTTGGGTTTTGTAAAATTGTAAGAAGAGTTCATGTATTTTTTTTATGCTTAATGTCTCTGGAAGGTACCTTACATTTTTATTTTTGGTAAAAGAATAATGGCTTTGACGGCCTTTGAAGGATTGAATATGAGAATGAATAAGCTGTATTATTTGATCAGGTACAGCATGTGGGCAATTTTTATGTTTTCCTCTTTTATCTTTTGGGGCTAATCCTGTACTTGTGATATGATTTTGAATTTCTTTTTATATTTATCACTTCAATAAAACCATATAAATAAACATCTTGTTTATTTTTAGTTTCCATTTTGTAAAACATATCGAATACTTCCATTCTGATATCTGCATTTACTCTTTCAAAACAGTGTAATTTCTTGCACCTAAATTAACCAAGTATACACAATCAAAAAGAAGTTTAATTTTTTATTTTGAATAAGTTTCTCAAGTAAAACTTGTTCAACAAAAGTTATTAATCAACAAACTAATGGATGAAAAACATGGGATGTGAGGAATGGTGCATGCTTATTAATAACTGTTGATTGATGGTGGTGGTGATGATGATGATGATGATGATGATGATGATGATGATGATGATGATGATGATGATGATGATGATGATGATGATGATGATGATGATGATATCATCAATAAAATTTTTATAAAAATTTTATTTATATAAAATTTATCACCATATATATATATATATGTATATATATATATATATATATATATATATATATATATATATATATATATATATATATATATATATATATATATATATATTAGGGTGACACAAAATGTGTAAAAAAAAAAAAAAAATACCGCAGTACATTTTTCGGTTTTTTGTAGAGTCTCTATAGAGACTCTACAAAAAATGTTTCAGATTCCTAAGTGATCAGGAAGAGCTACATGTAAATTTGAAAATTTTACGTTCCAAGCATTTTTTATTTCTTCACTTTATTATCTTCAGATCATTCAGAAAGTTTTGAAAACATGCGTCAAAAACTTAAGATGTTTCTAAAACATTTGTGGTTATTTACAATTATTTAAAAAATAAAGTTTAATTCCAGCATAAATTGTGTGGTTTGCATTTTAATCACTTGGCAACTTTTGATTTATTAATTACCTTGCTTTAAACTTTGATTTATATACTATTTACATATCCGTACAAAATGTTGAAAATCAAAGAGAGAAAAACAAAAGAAATTAGCTATAACGCTCGTAGGTCTGTTTACCTGCTTAACTCGCCTTTAAGCTATTTACCTACAAACCAACTTCCATCGAATCGAAGTGTTCTTCGATATTACTTGTTCCTAACTTCAGCTAGAGATAAGCAATTCAAACCTATTAAAACAAACTTTTCATGTTCTCGAGCAAGAGAGGATGTTATATGCAAAGGGAAAGACGAGTTTTGTAACTCAAATACCGAAAAATACTGTTTACTTCGACAAATTGTAAATATTTGGAAGTCTGCAGGTTTCAAAAATTATTTGATTTCTGAGAGACGCATAGTAGAAAAGTTTAAATCTCTATATAGCAAATACAAAATTTTGTGCAACAGTAAAAGTTTTCAAATCAAAAAGGAAATTTCCGACAGCCACACAAATGAATTTTACAATATGATAGAGGAATTGTTTGACATCAGTGCGAAAGACTTTGAGAAGAAGTTGAGACACGATGAATCAATGCCTCGTGATATTTCTGCTATAAAAGAAGATTTGGCCTTATTAGATGATCAAAGGTATTTTTTTTCTAAATTTTAAAGATTTCACAAACTGAGATTAGTTGTAAAAAAACATATGTACTTATTTTTCATAAACATAAAGAATAATTTTTTGGAGAAATTTGTTTTTTTTATTTTAATTTTGCACAGAACTAACAGAAATATGATCATATCTTCTAAAATTGACAACGAGCTTGAAGCAAGGTTTCAGAGAAAGATCGATAAATGCAAGAGAAAAGAAGAATACAAAGATCGAGTACAGAAGAACAAAGAGGAAATTGGTGAAAAAAGGCAATTGAACCATAATTTTTTTTTTAACAATGATATAGATTTCAATTTAGCAGATGAGGAACCTACAGAACCTAAAAAAACAAGAGCTGAATCACAATTAGGTAATATCAAAGTATACTTTGATTAACACTTACAAATATTCATTTCAAATACTGATTAAATCATAAGGGAGAATATAAACAATTTTTTCTTATAAAGCACGGGCATTTTAAGTAAAATCATTCAGTTTTTGAAGTAAATGTATAACTGAGTTGAAAATCTTTATATTAATTTAGATGCTGGAAGTGTAATTGTTGAGTCGGAAGTTTTTATCCCAAATAAAAATATTAACTTTCACGAAGCAAGCTCAAAAAGTAGGCATCAGTTTAGACCAGCATACTTCAGAGTAGAAAAGGAGATTACCAGTGAGGGTCTCATTGCAGCAACAACTTCCACCAGTATAAGAGCCGGTCTCAGCGTTCGAGATCAAACCCTTCTTATTGCAAGTGTAGTAAACTATTTAGGAGGAGATGTTAAACAATTAAAGTTAAGCAGAGAATCTGTCAGAAGGCAACGTTACAGATTTTTAGAAGAGGAAGGAGGCCATATACGTAATGAATATATTGATTTAATGGCTAATAAGATGTTAGTTTTACATTTTGATGGTAAAATGTTAAAGCATATTGAGGAGAACACAGGCCACTACTAAAGATAGACTATCGGTATCTGTAACTAGCCCAAAGTTTGAAACCAAAGATGATCTTTTACTTGGTGTTGTGCCAACTGAGAGTGGTAAGGGAACTGATATGGCTATAAGTATTATGAATCTCCTAGAATATTTTGAAATTTGTGACTATATTATAGGATTCTGTTCTGACACCACAGTAAGTAACACTGGATGGAAATCAGGTGCAATAACTATTATGGCAAGATTTCTTGGTAAACCATTTCTTTGGTTATTGTGTAGACACCATATTGCCAAGATAATTATTACTTGGGTTTTTAATGCAATTTCAAAGAAAACATCTAAAGCCCCTGCAAATAAGTTGCTAAAAGATTTTCAGCAGAAATGGATAACAAAGTTTTATCCAAAAGTTTCAGCCAGTAGTGCTGTAGAAAAGTTCAAACGATTTCCTGAGCAAGACCTAATTGTTGGCAGTGACCTCTGCAAACTCTATTTGAAGGCTAAAAAGTTTGTAACTAAAGCACTAGAATATGAAATTTTCCCCAGGTATGTAACAATAATATTAAATGTAACAGTTTTTCCATGCATACATTTTTTTTAAAGGATATTAAATAAAAATAACAATGTTTTAGGAATGATTATAAACAGCTTGTTGAATATTTGGCGTATTACATGAACGTTAAATCTGAGAAATTAAATAATTTTCACATCTATCAGCCTGGCGCGTGTCACAATGCAAGGTTTATGGCCTATGCAATATACTTTTTAATGCTTGATATGACATCCAGAGTTGTTGAATATCTGACTCCTGAAAAGAAACATATGGTTGCAAGGGTAGCATTTATTGTTGCTATTTATTATGGACCTGCCTTTCTTAAATCAGGCAAAGCAGAGGATGCCGTTCTAAATGATTTTAATGCATTTAAAATTGCTGAAACAATTAAAACAGAATGGGATAATGAAGTTGGAAACTCACTTCATAAAAGCATGAGTAACCACACATGGTATTTGTCTCCTAAAGTTGTCTATCGCTAGGTGATCCTCATATGAAAGCAGATGCTAAGCGTTTATTCATTGAGAAGCTTTTAAAGTTTCCAGTTCCTAAGATATCAGAGATTTCTGTAGAAGCTCCATCGGCTGTTATTGTTACCAGTGATAGTAGATTAGAGGACTTAATTACGAAGGAGAGTTGGCTTTTTTTTATACTCACAGGTCACACCGAATCTGTTCGAGAGTGGCATACTTCAAGCGATTTCTTAGCGCTAGATTCATACAAACATTTCACTCAGTTAGTTTGCAATCTCAGTGTGACTAACGACTGCGCAGAAAGAAATATTAGCTTAATTGAAAATTTTGTTCACACTTCCCACAATGAGGATCAGAGACAGAACATTCTTTTGGTAGTAAGGGAACATAGAAAACTAATTACAAAAGATATGTCGCTTAAGGAACTGGTAAACTTGAAACCTAGAGTTGAAAAATTAATGTAAAATAATATCTATAAACATACTATAAACAGTGTTTTATTTTTTCTTAGATCAAACAAAACTATAGTTATAAACATATTTTGACCTTAATTTCTTATAAAAATTGTCATCTTCTTAAAAAAAAAGTCTTTATTTTCAAATTTGGGTGTGGGGGCGTGTGCCCCCCTAAAATTATTAAATCACATTTTACATTATTTTTTTAACTCTCAGGGCCGACAACACCTGTTCTACAACATTCAGTTAGTCTAAATTTTGTATTTAGACTAACTGAATGTTGTAGAACAGGTTAAGCAACTGCGGTTTTTGACTTTCTAAAAATTTCATTTTTCGACCCTAATTTGTGTCACCCTAATATATATATATATATATATATATATATATATATATATATATATATATATATATATATATATATATATATGATATATGGGGCGCTACTCGACTTTCTCCCCCCCCCCCCCCCTAATTTTATGATTGATTCTGATAGAGAATTTTATGCTGATTAAGAATCGCATAAAAACATGGGTCTCAAAATTAATGGAAAGTGCTCTAATTCGAAGTCAAAGTTATAAAAAATCCCACTAAAAACCCTAATATTCGCCATTTTTTTTCAAAACGCTTTCATTTTTAACGAAAATTAGTTACCGTTACATTGCGCAATAAACAGACCTGGTTTCCATAAGCCTTAGCATTATTATTTTAAAGTATTGTAACGAAAGTGTTATAACGAAATGAAATTAATATAAGATTTCAAATAAAGGTTGAACGTAGAATATAAGAATGTAGAAAAATTGATGAATAATTATTATTGTATCGTACGCTGGTTTTTTTTATTAAAAAAAAACGGTTTGAAGGTTACATTTTCTAAATTTTACATGTGATAGAACAACTATGAACTAAGTTTCAAAAGTTCTTCTTCTAAGAAAAAAAACTTTTGAATTCTTTTTTAAAATTTATTACAAAAATACATTACTTGCAATATAGTTTATTCTCTAATAAATCAAAAAACGGCTATTTTCATTGCCACAAAAAATTGCGCAAGATACATACTTTAACGATTTTTTTTAACGTAAAAACCATGCTATAAATGTTTTGCTTTTGTCAGCTAAAAGATCATTAACTTAGTATTTTCAAAATGGCGAATATTAGGGTTTTTAGTGGGATTTTTTACAACTTTGACTTCGAATTAGAGCACTTTCGATTGATTTTGAGACCCATATTTTTATACGATTCTTAATCAGCATAAAATTCTCTATCAGAATCAATCATAAAATTAGGGGGGGGGGGGGGAGAAAGTCGAGTAGCGCCGATATATGGTATATATTAGTTAATAGTATTATAATTCAATGCTTTATTTTATACCTGCAATCTTTGCCAACAGTTTTAGCAGGAAGATACTTTCCTACATGATTAACATGACCAGCTCCCTTTACTTTTGCAATTTTAATTAAGTTCTGCTTGCTGTGTTTAATTTTCCTTTTCCTGGGTTTTTCAGACAATTGTATATTAGAACTTTCCATAATAAACCCTGCAAAAACTTATAAATAAACAGAAGACGACACAAGAAGCACTATTCATTAATGTCAAAATACAAGTGATTTATACCGCCGTGCATTGGTAAAAATGCGGACATTAGCTGTTTTTAAACAAACCGGTTGTGATGATTGATGTTTTTAAAAAAATACCTTTTTTTTGACAGTCAATTTGAAGGACATATCATTTTAAAATAAATATTTAACAAGATTCATTACATGGACTCATATATAGGCAACCTAAAAATAACATAAACCCAATTTGCATAAAAGTGGACATTTGAGGTTTTCATTCCAAGGTCTTCAATTTTGAAAGTAATAATTTAGGTATTTTCACTGTTTTATGTATTTGATGACAGAAGGAAAAACTTAACTAAGAAGACATTGCTTTTTATTCCTGTGAAGTACAAAAATGAATGAACATTTTAAAATAAAATGGTGGACAAGATTCCAACTATTTTAGTAGTATAATTAAAAATTTGTCTACAAAACCGCATACGTCACATCTCCAATTCATCCGGGCATACGTGTGTTTTTGCGCTCTGCCTGCAAAAAAAGAAGTTCCACTGATACAAAATTGATGTTCAATTATTCAAAAGTTAAATGTATGTTTAGAAGAAAGATTTTTTAAAAAAAAAGTATTTTTAACTCCTTTCTTTTGAAGAATGTACAATTTATGTTAGATCAAGCTGTTGTGTTCAAAAAAGAAACGTTGAGTTTTCTAAATTTACGTGTGAGAAATTACGAGTGAGAAAAACATCGCCAATAGAAATATGTTAGAATGAGCGCTTCCAAATCTTGACATAGCATATCGTATTGTTTAATACTTCAAATTACTAATTGCAAGACATATGGAGTGATTTAAAAAACAGTTTTAGAAAATGATCTTTGATGTTAAATGTTAAACAGTCGTTCAAAAGCACTTCGTTTTATGACATTTTAAAGAACTCTCTTACAAGACTTAAAAACTATTATATATACATTTTGATACATATAGGTAGGTGCCATAAAGATGTATATGAAATGGTTAGTTAGAGTTATTTTAAATGATTATATTGAATTTTTAAGTTACTTTATTCTCTATCATTTACAATTCAAAACCTTATTACAAAACCTTAATATATTGTAGTAAGAATGTCTGAAATACCAATCTTTAAGAACCCTCAAAGTTTATGCAACCAAGTCATAAAGTTTGAAATTTAAAGATACAAAAATTTCTACACTTAGCTACTTTTTTGGAAAGTATCAGTGATGCTTTCATTTTTTGATTATGTTAAGTATATTAAAAACATTATTTTTGAGAAAGGATAAAGAAGCAAAGAAGCATTGCAAATGTGTTACTACTTTTGTCTGTAATTGTTCAAAAAATTCTTCAACTGAAACAACTTCAAGAAAATGATGCATAAACTATGTTGCTCTGCCTGCAAAATGTTGTAGTGTTGCTGTAAATGCATGTAATTGGCTTTTTGGAACTTTATTTGCACCTTCTGACTGCAGTCATCAGATCTTCATACACTGTTAACATTTAAGGTAGAAATAAAACAATCTCAAATAAAATTCTGTAGTGGTGCTTGGTGGTGTAATGATTTATAGGTATGATACACTTATTACTAAACTGTGGCTAATTTAAAGTTGGCTCAGGGCCATGAGGATGCATGACTGTAATGACAATGTTTTCCTCTTCTTCATTTGACTTTTAATAGCTTTTATTAAATTTATGAAACTCTGAAGCATTAGCAGATCAATATGTATGCAAATTTTTAAAAATTATGTTGCAATAAAGTTAAGCATAATATATTTTTTTAATATATATTTATTAAATACATAAATTAAAAAACAGATTAAATACACACTAAAAGTCATCTCTGAAAACAATTACATATACAAATAATATGTTTGTAATATATTTCATGCAAATTGAAGGTAATATATCTATACTTTGTAAACATGTTTTTCAATTTTTTTTTTTTTTTCAATGCAACTGAAAAATTTCACTACCACTTTATTTTTAAGAATTTCTTATAAGCAATCAAAGAATTTAATAAACAAAGACAATTTAGTATTGACAATTTAAACAGTTTAAAAAAAATATCATCTAAAGCTACAGTGATTAAAAGATTCAAATCAATTGTGTGTTTAGAAAAGTAAAACTTAAGTGGAATCAAAATAATTTGCTTGGAACTGATAGAACTGGCAAAAATTTTAATTAAACTTAATGAAAGTAGTCTGTTCATCATAAAACAGGAAATCTTTTAACAGATTATGATAAATATTTAAGAAAACCAAAAAAATCTGTTAAATTTTTTTTTCTCAATTCTTTGTTATTACTGATTTGAAGGGTATGTGGCTAACAAGTGAAGACTTAAAATTTTATAATATGCAGATAGAAACACAAGGAAGAGGAGGTTATTGTTCTAACAGGTAGCTGACCTAAAAAAAAATTCATTAAAGAGAATCAGAAATTCCCAAAATGAAAACTTGAATGACTCACCAATGGAAGATACTGATACTAATACTGATTCTGATACTTTGACAATAGAGTGGGAATGAATGCTTCAACACAATATCTGGTACTAACTCCAGAAAGAAAGGTATTGTAAAACATCAACAGTTGTAAAACTATCAACAGCTGTAAAGTTATCATCAAAAAAAGTTGCTGCAGTGTGTATTTTTTAAAAAGATGTTTGATTAAATGTGGATACACCTAGTCAGTCATCAATATACAAAGCAACTATGAGAGAAGCGAAAAACTTGATAATATCATATCAAAAAAATTTATAGAATGAAAATTGGTGTCTCCATTTTGATGGAAAATATTTTAACCATAATGAACGCCAAGTAGTAGTTCTAAAAAAAACTACAAAAGAAATGAAATTAGTTGTTCTTTTCTTAAAAGATGGTAAAGCAGAAACTATTTTTCATGGGTTG
Source organism: Hydra viridissima (assembly GCF_058129835.1). Lineage (NCBI taxonomy): Eukaryota > Metazoa > Cnidaria > Hydrozoa > Anthoathecata > Hydridae > Hydra > Hydra viridissima. The sequence goes on from NW_028324310.1 coordinate 2,653,046, forward strand.
TTGAAAATTATTGACCTTTTTGATTTATGGAAATGCATAAAAGTGAATATAACAGATACAACTGCAGTTGATGGTGGTTAAAAAAATGATGTAGTAACTAGACTACACCATTTTTTTAACCAATATTAAAATAATTTGGTGACTTGGGTTGGATAATCCACAGTTGTTTTATGTCAACATCTTGTTCTGTACAACATTATGTTCTGGAGTTTTGAATTTGGTCATTGATTCTGTATGTCTAGAAGAGTCTACCTCACCTGACTTGCATTACTCTTTTGTTAAATTCATACTGGAAATTTACAAAAATCTTATATTAACATTTGACAACAATGGTCCTTCTTTAAACTTTTGGGATGGAGAGATGAAATGAAACTGTTCTACAATATATGAAAAACATGTCTTTTTTATAAGGGAAATGAATATATTCCTAAAATTAATTTTCCTAATACTTTACCATCACTTCATTGTGCAAGATGGAATTCAAGAGCAATTTATGCCTTTTTAAGTTATTTTCTTGTTAACTCATCTTGTTAACTCATCTAGAGAACACCTAGAAGAAGTTTGTAATTTTGTTTGTGGTAATTGGCGCAAATATAACTTGGGAAACATTTTTAATAAAAATGATTTTGTTGGTGTTGAAGAAGATATCAAGAAAGTTGGTAACTGCCAGAAAGCTCATACTTGTCTGAAGACACATTGGACTAAAGAACCATCAATTATTGCAAACATCCAGTGCAGCAATATATCTGCTGAAAGTGCAGTAAATGTTGCTGAAGACTTGCCTCAATGTATAAAGTGAGACAAAACTAAGAAACTTAATTTAAAACTTTTTTTTGTCTGATATTAAAATGTAAAAAAAAAATTAAATTAATTACAAATTGCAATTACAAATACAATATTGTTTTCAAGGTTACTAATATTTAAAAAAAATTAATGCAAATGAATATGATTTTCAGTTATTACACATAAGTGTTTATTAGAAAATGATATAGGGCATATGTGTTGTAAAAAGTCAACACCTTACTAAACATACAAGCAATACATTGTTTCTGTGAAATCTCATTTTTCTTATCTGTCATATCATTTGTTTCAGTCTTACTCAACCTTTTCATAGCCATCTTGCATGTAGGTTGTGGTGTAAATTGGTGAAAAGATTGGGTAGTGGGGATTGTTAGAAACTCATCTTACATATTGCTAAAGTGTTTCTAGCATCATGTATTCTTTCTTTTGAAATATATGTGATAGTATCTTTAAAATGTGATACACAAAATTCAAACACTTGCAAAATTTTCGAATTTTGTATATCTAATGGCCTGTGAAGGCTCTTACCATCTTCACCATCACATAGTGACTTAACATGGATTTAAGATGGATGGTAGCAAAAACAGTCCATTGCGAATACTAACTTCATCCTGATGCATGCATTAGTTTTTAAATATTTGTTTTTGTATTAGGCTGCATAACCAACTGAGAAATACTCTATCTTTATTTGCAGTATTTCAGTTTTGATATTAATTATAATTATATCTTGTACATTGTGGACCATATCAACATTATGTTTCATATCATCAGGAGAGAAAAGAGCTATCAGTTGAAAAAAATGCTAGATAGTTAAAGGATGAGTTGAGACTTTCTTAGCTCTTCCCTTAATTTTCCCTTGCATTCAGTAATCTAAAATTAAAATTTATATATAAACTCTTTTATGGAAGTTTCTTAAAACTTATTTTTCAGCTTCTGATACAAGCAATATTTTTTCTCACTGATATGTTAGGTGTAGTTTAGTTATAAATAGTGAATTTATCATCAATTTCTTATATTAGATTTGTCACTGAAATTATGTTTGATATACTGTCTTCCAATTATGCTATTCTTTTTACAATTTATATTAAAGCTAGTTATAAAAGTTAGGTGAAAAAAAATATTTATTGATAAATGAAATTTCTCATTTAGGTTTTCCCAGATATGTTCAATTAGTTTTTTCTAAAGTCCCTCCAAGTGTAGTTTCTGCTTTTGAAGGATCTTTAACATCTTTGGATTGGGAATTGGCATCTAATGATCTTCAACAACCCCCTCCTTACTATTTGAGTTGGTATTTTAAAGCCAATGATTCGCATATAGCAAGTTTGGAAGTTGCAGCAAGTGGTAAAGCTTACATTAATAAACCAAAAGGTAATTATACTATTACTTTATACTTATACTTATAGTTATTTTTGCACTAAAGTTTAATAAACAGAACAACTAAAAACATATTACAGAGTCAGAAAGCAGATGCTAAAAATGCCTGTTTAATCTACCAACTTCAGTTTAGAAATTTATTGAAAGGTTGAGGTGTATCATTGGTTGAAATTTATTATTGTGTATTAAAGACAGCAAATATTCAAAATTGCATGATTTCTTTGAAATAGCGAAAAAGGATTTGAATGAGGATATGGTGATCTTTGCATCTTGCCAAATGTGAAAGAAAATGTATTAACTACAGCATGAAATATCTAAAGACAGGTCTTCTTGTTTTCTGCTGAGTTTAAGAATTAGGAGTTGAATCCCATCAAAGAACATGATGTTAAAGCCCTAAATATAGTAAAATAAGTTAGAGGAGCAAAAATACTGAAGCGTGGCTTGAGTTAATGATCTATTGAGTTACATTTTATTAGTCTAAACTCTGTATTTTCAATAGCAACCAAGTTTATGCAATTTCAATAGCAACCAATTTTATACATTTTTCTTTTTCAGACAAATTCCTATATGAATATTGAATTGATACTCTGGGTAAAAAAGGTAGACTTAACCAACAAGTTGAAATACGCATTGTAGGATTAAAAAAGTCCAGTAAAAGCAATTATTTTCTCCAAGTATCATAAACATCTTACTATTCATCTCAATATGACAAATATGTGATTCTTTGCCATTCAGTATTATTGGATCCCAAGGAGTTGAAAATTAGTAAATATAAAATGAACTTTATTCATTTCTTAAAACATGTAAGGTAGCAGCCAGAGGTAACACTGACATCCTACTCTAATAAAAAATCTAACTAAAGAGCTACTTTACCTTGGGTCAAATTAACCTTGTTTATCTATTAATCTCTTGGTTGTGAGTACTAGCCTAGAGATTCTTAACACTGAGATAGGAAAATAATCAAATTCTTAATTCTTAACACAGAAAAATTCTTAATACCAGGAAAATAAAAACTATAGCATCAAATTCTTAATTCAGAAACTTGTTATTAAGTAGATTTGAAAGTAGATACAAAATTGTAACACCCAAACAACAATTCAACCAAAATAAAAGTAATAAAAAATGATAATTTTTTAAGATCATTTGTGAAGCAAGTTACTGAGACCTCTAATGCTACTTCTTGTAGTCCTCTGTCATTAACATGCATTGATAATTTAATTGTTTCTTTTATACTGTACTGTACATTTAACAAAGTATCAAAAAAAGTCATTCAAAAATAAGACTATGCAAGTTAAAATCTCTTCATTAAAAAATTTGATAGCTGTCAAGAAACATAAAAGTAATACAATATTGGTTTATACATGCTAATTTATCATTTTTTAATGCTTGTTAAAAATAAGCTTCTAGTAACCATAATATGCAAAATCTACATCACTATAACCTGATTTATTAGTATTTTTAGATAAGTAAGGTATGGAAGTTTTTCTGAAAGTATAGCAAGTTTGATTTAAGTTTTTAAGAGTTTAAAGTTGATAAGAAGTTAATCTGAGTTTTTCTTTAAATTGTACAAGTTATTAAAAAAAGTTTTTATGGTCAATACTAAAAACGGTTTAACTAGTATGTATTTTTAAAAATTTTAAATTTTTAAAAAACAGCCAACTACTCATCAATGCTTTTAAAACCCAATTTTTTTGCTTGCAGCTTTAATCATGGAACTTTTATAAACATCTAGGTTCTTACTTTTTGGGTGTAATTAGCTGATCTGTTTTTTGTCTTCTGCCATTTTCATATGATTTCAAGGAGATTTAACAATCATTGGAATGTTAAAGTGAGTCAGTTAAAGATGAAAGAAAAAGTGACATAATAGAGTTACATGTTGCATTGTATTTTTTCTTATGAAACTACCATTTTAAAGAAATTTTAGTCCTTCAACTCAGTGCTCTTACATTCAAGCTATTGAAGAATGTCTGAATGACAAAAGCTATTAATATTAAAATTTTCAAAAAAAGTCAGGGGCAAATTTACCAGCTGCAACAGAATATGACAAGTAAAACTCTAAATAGTTCTTCATCCATGTGAGATTAAAATCCAGTTTTGTCCATGAAATGTGCTGCACCATTTTTACCTACATTGACTAGACTGATTTTTAAACTGTGTATCTAAAAAAACTTGCCAGTGAGCAGTGGTTTGTACCAGTGTACCAGGTACCAGTGTTGTGGTTTTACCTATTTTTTTATAAAGGCAGTCAAACTAATTCTTTAGACCAAGGTTGGAAAAAAAACAACATTTTTTTAGGATAAAAACTTGGCCCTGTGGGTTTAAATGGGTTTACTTGAGTTTTTATAAATTACACTTACTTTTACCCCTAATTTGATCTTCAGATCTAAAAATGATATTTTCAGATCTTGATGATATCTTGATGATAGAAATGATATCTTCAGATGTTCTAAAAATGATATTTTTAGGTTTTTATTTTTAGCAAATCTTTAAGCAAAAAAAAGAATGCCATTTTAAGGTGGAAGAAAATTGGATTGCAAACTGAAGGAAGTTTCAGAGGTTGCACAGTGGGCCAGAATTCACTTTTACTGGAGAAAATTTTATAACTAATTTAATATTAAGGCTATATTGACTAAAATTAGGATGAGTAATAATATGATGTCTGCACTTCTTATGAAGGTGTTATTTTTTTAATTCGTTGCTATGGATACCTAATTTTGGGTAGCTTTGATCCTCGCTCGCAGAAAGCAAAACTTTTTTCAGTTTAATATGATTAACTAGTGTTATTACACGTGCTATTACATGTTGCTAGATAAACTTGGTTTCCTGTAAAAAAATTATTTTCTAGCTTAGTTAATTAGTTTTTCTAATTAGCAGATTTTACAAGCATCTACGAAATTTTTCAAATTTGTATGGGTATTATTGTACGTCATTCATTCACAATCACCGAAAATCTTTGACAATGTATGCTACAAGTAGTACAAGCTTAGTAAGTGGTAGGTCTATATATTTAAAAATACAAAATAATTATGTACAGTATAATTCAGGCGAAATTACAAAATAAAAGAATGGCTTTCTTTTAAGAGTTGCACAACACTATCTGGAAAATTTTCTTTTAATTTATCGGCATCAATCATAAAACCAGATGACAAAGTACACAGCACAACATATATTCTTTTAATTAAATGCGCATCAACATTGATAATTGCTGCTGTTTTTTCAGCATTTCTGAAGAAACCTCGCGCAGTATTGCCATTATTTGATGATCCAGAACCAACAGATCTAGGGATATCAATCACCAGCCCAACTTCATTTCTGAACCGAGATTGAATTAAATTCTTTTTAGCTTTAACTTTTTCTTTGTCTGCATCTGACCTTGATGCCCATTTCTTCACTTCAGCTTTGTAGCCGACTTTTAACAAACACTCCATGCTACAAATCCTTACATGAAGTTTTGACAAGCCATACTTCAATCCGGTTGGAGTTAATGGCAAATTGCAAACAATATTAAGTTGGTTCATTTGACTTGGTATTGAACTACAAACTGAGCAGCACTACCTTCAATTAGTAACTGTAGATAATGCAGTGGCTACTTTTCCATCTATTATACTAACATCAACTATGTGAAGAACAGTTAAGTAACTTGTGTATAAATGTTTTGCCCAGTTGACCCATCAAAACCTACCTTTGAGCGCAGAATTAGCCTATCAAAAACAAATGAATCGATAACATCATGTTGTACTTCCTACAGCCGCAGCACAATATGATCTACTAATGCTTGGAAATTGATGCCTGCATAGTAATATGTTGTTGTCCATGATTCAGTTCATGATTTTTGCCTCACGTACATCATTGTATGGTGGGTATAAATTACTTTTTTTGCTTTTCGCATTGTTTCTTAAGCGCTGATATTGAGATTTGCTCATCTCATTATCTAACAAAAGAGCCAATGCTTCTTTAGATGAATTATCAGAATGATCTAATTCAGCATCTTTGTTATCAGCCAACTTTATTGCTATCTGAGCATCTTTTCTTCTACCTACTTTCCATAGGTGTGTGCCACTAGCAAACAACAGCTCACAAGAATTTGAAGCTGACAAAGTTGCAACTTTTCTTTTATTTGTTTTTGAAGACGAATCTTCAAATGGTAATGTAGGTCTGCCGAGTTGTTTATTTTTACTCTCCTTCATTAATGTGGTATTAAAATCATTTTCATCCCAAGCTGAATTCTTCCTAATAAACTTTGCATCGGTTCGTTTACTTCGAGTCCATCTTTTACCATATTCAGAAATAAATAAATGAAATTGACTCTCAAAGTTTTTGCCAAATCATGTTCTTTAATAAAGTTGTATACAAGTATACTGTCTTCTTTTTTATGTATTGACAGACTGTTGAGTCTGATAAACTGGTGAATTTCGTTACATTATTATTCAGTACAATATTTAGTATGAGTGAGATCGTATTATATGTTTTCCGCGTTTTTTAAAATTTTGTGCAAATAAAAATTTTTGAGCGCAATTACAGATATTTTGTTAGGTAAGAGATGTTCAAATGTGAAAGAAAACCAAAGTGGCACCTAGTGGCAACCATATTTATGAAATTGTTAAAGAAAACATATATAAGCTTCAAAATATCTAAGTATAAAAGCAAGATGAAGCAATAAAAAAAAATACTTTGTTAAATAAAAGCAAAAGTCATACAATAAAATATAAAATAGTAAGCGTGTTTAAAGTTGCTGGAAATATGTTAATTACATACAAATTTTAGTCAAACAACTTTTAAAATCCAGATAATATATAGTAGTAGGAGAGAATTGCGAATTGACCCGGACAAAAATAGTATAAAGCTGAAACTTTGCACAGAGGAAGTAGACAGTCTCTGGATGAGCGTAAAAAAAAGCCCCGTTGATTGCGCTACGGGAACATCCCTTTTGGGGCAATTTGGGGCAAAAAGTAGGCTAATTTTGACATTACCAAAATATGATTAATTATATATCGTTGAATTGAGAATTTTATGCTGATCAGTATTTATATAAGAACTATGACTTGAAAACAATTATTTTTTAAGTTATTTACGTTTGAAAAGTGTAAAAGTGTTAAAAGTGAATGCCGCGCAAAACTTCATTCTATTTTGTGTTTTCAAAAGAAAATTTTTACTGCGAAAAACTTAATCATTTCTTTTGTTTTCATAACAAAAGTTTTCAATGAAACATTTTGTATGAGTGGATAATTAAGTTTTACTCCGAAAAAAGGTTGCGTCTTATTATATTGAAACTATTATATGGAAAAGTAAAACTTACAAGTTAAACGTTACGTGTAGTAAAAGTTTTTACATTTGAAAAAAAAAAGAATGCTGTTTGTGTATTGTGTAAGCTTGGGTTTGACAAAGAAAGTTATGTCAAAGTATATGGAAAAGGTCTCAAAACATTGATTCGATTAAGCGAAGAACGGAGTATGAATGAACTATGCAGGTTAAAATTTGTTTAAATATACAATCTTATAAAAAAGATTTTTCGCGCAGTTTGTTAAACTAATTAATTAAGTTAAATTAATAGTTCATTAATTTTTCGAATCATTTCAAATTAGGGGCTGCCCATTATTTACGTCAACAAAATAGGGAGGAAGTGGGTCTTACTTTTTTGACAATTGTGACACTGGGGAGGGGGAGGTCAAGTAAAGTTGACATCAACAATGTTTTGTTTTTTTTTTTTTTTTGTTTTTTTTTCAATTTTATTACTCAAACAACATAAAATTAGGTTAAGTTTTAATTCTAAACTCAATTGTAACGTAGCTATAATTTGAGAAAGATTTTTGCATATTTTTAGTTTTCTTAGAGACCAGGGTGCTTATTCACAACTCTTTCGTAAGTCAAAAATTTGCGTAAGTTTTGGCGTAAGTTCAAAGTTACGCAAAGTCATATTCACAAACTTTGCCTAAGCAAAAACTTAAGTTTTTGCGTAAGTTTTTACTTACGCAAAAAGTCTAAAAAACGGTATTCACAACATTTTCCTAAAAAGTGCTCAGCGAAGTTTACGCAAGAAAAGTTACGTCTGCTATTTTCTGACTTACGTTTGGCGTAACTTTAAATCATCTAATATTAAAAAATGGCGTTTTAATTATTGTAAAAGATTTCAGATTTTGTTTGTAACTGCCAATAAATTATATACTTATATTAATATTATACTGCTATACGTAAGTTATTTACTTAAAAAATACAGCTATAACCTTTTTTTTAACAACAACAACAACAATAGAAATATAATATATTGCTATTGTTGTTGTAAAAAAAAAGGTTATAGTTGTATTATTTAAGAAATAACTTAACGTATGTTAATATATGGAAAATATATTATTATATTTACCAAAAATACAGAAGTACTACATAAGCTTGTTTTAAGGTGAAAAAAATATATACATAACATTTTATATAATGGATGGTTCACTCTAAATTGAACCATCTATTAGATGGTTCAATTTAGAGTGAACCATCCATTATATAAAATGTTATGTATATATATATATATATATATATATATATATATATATATATATATATATATATATATATATATATATATATATATATATATATATATATGTATGTATATATATTAATATATAAATATATATATATATATATATATAATATTTTTAGTAGATACCTATCAAAACAAAAGAATTTAGTAATACTAACTACTTATTCTATACAAATAGTTTTTAAATATTTGCGTAAGTTTTTGCGTAAGTTTTGCGTAACTCATGCGCAACCTTAACTTTACGCAAACGCTACGAAAAAGTTGTGAATACCAAATAGTTACGCAAAAAATAGTTTGCGTAAGTTTTTCATAACTTTTGCTCAGCTACGCAAGAGTTACGGAAAAGTTGTGAATAAGCACCCAGTTCCGACAGAACACGCATAATAGTACAATAGTACTAGTCCATCATAGCTGTAGAAGAAAGTTTGTGGATAGTCGTAAAGATCAATCATTATCTGTTCCAAGAAAGAAACTACGATCCTCATTTGAAGAGGTATTTGATTGGAAATCAAAATGTTTTCTTTGTACTAAAAAGGTAGATCACAAACATTCCCTGATTTCTAAAGTTGAGACCATACCATTGATTAAAAAAATGATTGAACGTTCATTGAATCGAGAGGATGATTGGGGAAATGCTGTACATTCTCGTTTGATGTCTTGTTATGATCTTGTAGCGGAAGGAGCTATTTATCATATTTCGTGTATGAACAACTTCAGGCTTAAAACTAAAAGCGACAACCAACGTGGACGCCCATTAGATCTCATTATGTTTGAAAATTTTGAGAAACTCTGTTTCTGGTTAGAAGAAGAAACTGACTGCGAACTTTATACTCTTTCAGATGTGCACATTAAAATGAAAGAACTTAGTAATGGCTATCCGTGTTACTCGAAGAAATCTTTAAAACAAAAATTACTTGAACATTATCGTGATCATATTTTTTTTGGAGAACTCTCTGGTCAATCTAATTTAGTTTGTTTCAGAGATATGGCTTCTTTTGTTATATCAAAATTTCAAAAGAAGAAAGATCACACTAAAAATGATATTATTTCTGCCGCTGCAAGTATAATTAAAAGCGAAATCAGAGAAATGAATGTCGATAAATCTGTATATCCGTCACTAAAGGATATGGGTGATATTGAATATGGACTCAAATGGGTTCCAAAGAGTTTACAGCTTTCTAAGCCATTTAATTTCAGTTGAGCTTCGACAAATTAGTTTAGGACAATGCATTGCTCAAGCTTCGCGACCAAGATCTATGATAGCACCGATTCCATTTGGAATTGGAGTAGATATCGATAAATCTTTTGGAACAAAATGGCTTGTGGATCACCTTTACAAATTTGGATTTTCAATTTCCTCCGATGAAGTTAAGTTGTTCAAGTTATCTGCTGCAGTTAGTAGAGTAAATGCCGCGCAAGAACAAGAGCCGAAATTCCTACATTGGGTCGCTGATAATGTAGATCACAACATTCGAACATTGACCGGAAAGGGAACGTTTCACGGAATGGGTTTAATATCAATATGTTCGTCTTCTAAATGCAATTATGAAAGCATAACACGTTTGAAACACAAGTCTATTAAAAATTTATCTGATATGTCTTTAAAAATAACGCCTTATCACGGATCAAGCTATCAGGGTTTTTTAAATGTAAGTTTTAAACCAATAAAAGATATTGTATCTGAAGTATTCCGTGCGCTCGAAATGAATCTTGATCTTATTTGGCATGTAGCATGGTTTTTTAGTTCAAGAAATAATCCTCGCCCAAACTGGTCAGGTTATATGATGCATACTACATCACAATCAAAAACAGTTAATGAAAAAGCATCCATAAAATTTTTACCTATTACTGACTTAAATTCTTCAGATGAAACATGCATATATTCTACACTATTGTTCATTATTGATGAAGCCAATAAATATAAAATAGTTACTCCCTGCTTTACGTTTGATCAGCCATTATGGCAGAAAGCGTTTGGTGTTATAAAAGATCAGAACCTCAATATAGTATGTCGACTCGGAGGGTTTCACACAATGATGAGCTTTCTCGGAAGCATTGGAAAACTAATGGCAGGGACTGGCCTGGAAGAAGTTTTAGAACAAGTTTACTCTGAAGATACAGTAAAACATATGCTTAAAGGAAAAGCTGTTGCAAGAGCTTTAAGAGGTCACATGTTGGTCCAGAGTGCATTGATGAGTCATATTATAGATATTTTAGTTGATGAATCAAATATATGATATATAAGATATATCCGGACTTAAATGCACTTATAAAATCGCAATGCAAAATGGTATGAATGAGGGAGAGTTAATCAGACTTGGTAATACAGATGCTTTCAAAAATATTGAATGTGCCATATTAACCTATACGGAAAAGAAGTCATATGAATCACGCACTGCAAAACTTTGGATCTTGTACATATACTATATTAGTATCATAAAGGAATTTTTAGTTGCAGAGAGAACTTGTAACTGGTACTTGCATCTTCAAACAATCTCAAAAATGCTAAACTTATTTGCCGCATCAGGGCATTCAAACTATGCCAAGTGCTCCAGGTTATATTTGCAAGAAATGCAATACCTTTCAGAAACGAATCCATGGTTACATCAACAATTTTTAGATGGTCGTCACGCAGTGCGCCGATCTAAAAGGTATTGGGCTGGCCTATCTTCTGATCTTGTAATAGAGCAGACCCTGATGCGGTCTTTAAAATGCAATGGTGGTTTAACTAGAGCTAGAGGATTTGATGAAAATGTACGCAACCTATGGACAATGAGCATCTGTTATTCTGCAAGTGTTCATGAAGCAATGCATAAATTATCTGGATTTGACATCGGAGTTACGGAAAGCAATAAAGAAATGGGTATTAAAAGATTAGTATGTGATTATGAACATTGTAAGTTGTTTTATGACTGGTTTTCTGTAAGAAATCCATTCAATACTGTCGATAGAAATCTATATTCATTATCTACGGGTCTTGTGTCAGTCAATGGTGAAGATCTTGTCAATTGTGACGAGGCTGAGAGCATAGGTGTTCGTCTACAAACATTTCTCAACGGCCTTAAGTTCAATGAAGCAAAGTTTAAAAAGAAGAATACATTTTTTTCTTTAGATGTTTTGACCAATAGCGTAAAACTAGACAAACAAACTGATTGTTGTGTCGATCCAACACTCCTTTTTAATAGACTTGCAGCAATTGCAGAAAGAGAGGATGACGTTGAACTATATTTTGATTATGAACTTACTCATCTCCCACAATCATTATTTAAAAATAACCTAATGCTGAAAGCAAACAAATCATCTTTGCGCAAAGTGATTCTTCCTGACGACGAAATTAAAGCAAGTACAAATGTCAGTTTGTGCAAATATGTCCTTGATGGAGGTTCCTTACTCCACAGAGTTCTTTGGAACAAAGGTATGAGGTTTGTAGAAATTGTTGAGACCTACATCAGCTATATAAGAAAAAATTATGCCACCACTTATATTATATTTGATGGTTATGATAAAAAATCTTCAATTAAATCTAATGAACACATCAGAAGAAAATGCAAAGATTCTTCCCAAAATCTTGTTATAAGAGAAAATAATCAGGTTCCGTACTCACAAGAGCGTTTTCTATCGAATTCACACAACAAGGCACAATTAATTTTACTTTTGTCAGATTACCTTAAACGAGATGGATATGAAGTATATATTTGCAAAGGGGATGCTGACACGAAAATTGTCTCTAAATCGTTGGAAGTTGCAAAGGAAATTTCACCATGCATTGTTGTTGCTGATGATACTGATATAGCAGTTATGCTAATGTATCATTTTTTTATCAAGAAAGAAGGAAAAAACTCTGGAGTATTAAAGACGCTCAATCTCGAGTAACGGATTTTAAAGAACATCTGTTATTTGTTCACGCATGGTCAGGATGTGACTCGACATCTTCAATACTGGGAAAAGGAAAACCTAGTTTTTTAAAATTACTGCAAAAATCCAATAATATACAATCAGTATCTGAAATTATTTCGGATTACTTGGCAACCAAAAAAGAAGTTGGAGAATCTGCAGTAAGGGCTTTCATTGAACTTTTTGGTGGAAATGCAGAATCTTCGTTAAGGAAAATGCGGTTGGTATTTGAAAGTTTAGTTATAATTTTGTGGATTTAAGTCACTCATTTAGATTTAGAAAGTGTCATATTTTCATAGTATTTTTCTTAGGTATTTAAAGTATAAACAAATGGTTTGTGAAGGAATTATTAAGCCAGAAAAGTTACCACCCACAGACCGTGCTGCTTATTTTCATGGTCTTAGAGTTCACCTACAAGTTGTTGAATGGAAAATGGTAGATGAATCTTTTAACTTGGATCCTAAAGAATGGGGATGGAAGTTAGATAATGGTTTTCTTCTTCCAATACCAACAGACAAAGATGTGGCACCACCCAATATATTAAAAGTGATTCGCTGCGATTGTAAAATTCGTCAAGAAATATGTGCGGAACTAATATGTGTTCTTGCAAGAAAAACGGATTAAAATGCATGACTGCATGCGATGGCTGTCATGGGCAAGACTGCAGTAATAAAACGGTAAATTTTATTTTTTAAATATACTCATAATCTTTTTTAAATATTTTTGTTTTTTTTTGGAATACAAATATTTTGCATTTTTAGGATTTTGAAATTGAAGAAGATTCAAGTGATGAAATTGAAAACGAGAGAAATTTATTTGATGATTTGTTTTGAGAAAAGTAAGATATCGGACATCTAATTTCAAAGAAATTTGCATTCAAGCCTTAAAGTTATTTTAAAAGAATATATTATTTACTAATTTTTTCCCATTTAAAATTGCGCACAGACAAAAGTTATATTATTATGTTTTGAAAACAAAAAATATAACATTTTAACGATTTTACACTTTTCAAACGTAAATAACTTAAAAAATAATTGTTTTCAAGTCATAGTTCTTATATAAATATTGATCAGCATAAAATTTTCGATCCAACGATATAAAGTTTATGATATTTTGGTGCTGTCAAAATTGCCCCTTTTTTGTACCCCAAATTGCCCCAAAAGGGATGTTCCCGTAGCGCAATCAACGGGGCTTTTTTTTACGCTCATCCAGAGACTGTCTACTTCCTCTGTGCAAAGTTTCAGCTTTATACCATTTTTGTCCGGGTTCGACCCTATTTTTCGCTAATTCTCTCCTACTATAGTTATATAATATTTTAAAAAGCACAATATTTTATGTAAATTTTTTTTATTTCCATCAATTTTTTAAACATTTTTCTCTTAATTATTTTTTTCTAATTTACATTCGCGTCTACTTCAACTACATCATTAGTATATTCATTAAAATTTTAAGTGTATATAAACGGTTTTAAATTGTTTTATAATATCTATATAATTGTTAAAAACCATTATGACATTAAAATTCTGACTTTGGTTTTTATTCTTTTGTTCAGTCACTGGCCCACTGTGGCACTATGCGTCGCGCTGATAGAAAAAAAGGAAATAGCCTTATAACTAGAGAACTGTTTAACATTTTGAAGTAATTTTTTTAACAAAGCATCAATTATGAGATATTGTTTGTTTTTATATATATTTATAAAAAAAAGTCCGGTCTTTTTTAAAACCGGTTTCATTCCGGTTTTTTAGTTGGTTTATCCGGACTAATTCGATTTTTGATTAAAAAGATATAAAACCGATAGTTTTTTTATATTTAAAACTGATATATCAGTTTTAAGTCTCTATTTAAGTCTGATATATCAGTTTATCTTTTTTAGGGGTTACAGGCATTTTTAGTCTCCATTTATATTTTCATGTTAAATAAAAAAGGAAATAACATAAGTATTTTATTATAAATAAAAGTAAAAAAATTCTCCAGTAGTTCCATTCCCCTCAAATGCAGAATAGAGGTTCTGATGCTAAAATAGGTTTTTAACAATATGTGGCTATGAAAATAGCCGTTTTTTAAAAGTTGCTTATCAACTACAGCTGCATGGTTTAATAATGCTTCCTTGATTTCTTTTCTTAATACGAACCATTACTCTTTATCTTCCCAAAATTATTAAACAACACACATTAAAATTTTAAAAAGTTTTGTTATTGTAATAAATAGTATAGTTTAAGATATAAACTATTTATTTTAGAAATTATCTATCATCAAATTCTAATTCTAATAATTATACATTCAAGAAAAAACTGTATTCACTGTAATAAATAGATACAATTGAAATATAATTAAAATTTTTACTCTAAACGTATCTCAGCAATCCTTATGTGGAGCAACATTTAATATTTACAACAAGCCTTCAAGAATTGCACTATGCATCACTAAATAGAAATAGGACTTTAGACACATCTTTGAGGAAAACAAAAATATGGCAAAATTGAGTCAATTTGAGGCCAATTGATGCAATTTTTCCTCAAACATGAAAGTTTGGGATTCTTATGTTTCAACTTTTCTAATTAGTGTCTTTTTTTTTTTTTTTTTGCAAGCATAAAAAAAACATAGTGTTTGATTATGTAAAAAGACCTCAGAAATATCAGATTGGCTACCACCAGCACCTAAAATGTATCATTAATAAAATTAAACAATAACATTAAATATTTAAATTTAAAGATATACATAGCTTTCTCCAATATTTACCTTAAGAACAGTTATCAGCTTAATCTTCTTGCAGTATAGCTTTTATACCTCTTGCATTTTTTTTTCTTACAGTATAGGTACATGTCAGATGTCATAAATAAATATTTAGCTGTATCCCTAGTATTTTCAGCAAAAGAAGTTAATCGTGCATGACCTACTCGTGCAGTTTTGTTGGCTTTGTTCCTGGCTTCAATGGCACTCTCAGATAAAGAACCTATTGGATACTTAAAATATTTAATAAAAGAAACACCATGAACTACCATTCTATGCAAGGACTGTGACATTGGAATGGCTTTTAAAAACTGATCATTAGAAATGAGACCAAACAGACGTTCAGATTTCTGCTTGAAAATTTTCACATCCGGTCTTGCGGTTGTACTATTTATATCAATGAGCAGGTCCCTAAATAGTTTGATCATAGTGGTATTCAAATTTAAAATTCTTCCAGTCACAGATGGATTATTAAAGAATTTTCGTGCAACATTGCCAGTGTTGTATGTACCACTTCCCTTCCTGACAAAAGATACCCTTATTTTTAATTGTATTTTGAATAAGTGCTGAAATTTTTTTTTGTTTTCAATAAAATCTTGGCTTTTTTTTGCTGGAATTTTTCTTCCTTGTTTCACTGCTGGAAGTTTGCAAGCAGTATTGAAAACCCACTCCATGCTGCATATCCACAAATGAAGACTGCAAATTCCAAGTTTCAATATATTTTTGTCTACATCTTTATCTTTATTCCAAATGGTTTCCAAATTAAACTCCTTAGGACTTGCTTGACATACATGACAGCACTGAGATGCTATATTTTTTTTGAGCATTTTTGATACCACAGCATTAAGTGTTTTACCATCATTCATTGTGGTATAAATAGTTGACAAACTTGAATTTATAACAAAAGTATTGTCATGAAGTGTTAACCTAATATTCTCTAAAGACAAAATTTCATTTTGTAAATGTTCAAACCTCTCTTGAATAAAACTAGTAGTCTCTTTGGCAAAACAAAACATAAGATGACGGGTTGCATCTGGACTATTTGGATTACAATTTTTCCATAGTATCTTTTTTCCACTTCGAATCTCCAACAGTACAAACACTATACTATACACAGTGGAATCATCCACACCTCTCTTCATAGTTGCTGCATTCTGAAATTCAGATTGGTCACTCTGACCATCACCACCCACTTTGCAAATAACATATATGTTATCACGTTCCTCCTGTGCTAAAAATTTAATAGAATTATCTTCATCCTCCAAAAGATACTCAAACACTCTAGAAACTGAATGTTTGATCATATTGAATAGACTACATTTTACTTCAGTTTCTGAATATTTCACTTGCTCTGGATATGTCAATTTTTTGTATTCTTTTAACTTGGTTAAACCTGGAGGAACAAGATGATGCTTTTGTGTAATAATTTTTTTAAGTTCAGCCCATGTTCTGTCTGTTAGTCTCAAATTGCAAAAAGTATGCAATGATAAATTTGGACCATATAAATTAGACCTGGGTGCAGTAGAGGGATTAGATGCAAACCTTTTTACAGCATGTTGAAGTTCTTTCAGTTCTTTTCCCTGAAGATTATCAGTTCTTTTACGTTTCATCCTACTCATAAGTTCTAAAAAAGATTTTCTAGGTTTTGGTGCTTCAGGTGTTCCCATTGTTACAGTATTTCTCCTAAAACATGTATAAAATGTGTGTACAACTTTTAACTTTATATATATCTGTACCTCGGAGGGATACATCACTATGTCCATTTTCACAACTTTACAGGAGAGTCCACACCAAGTCCACATGGTGTTCTATCCCTTTAAATGAAAGTGGACTTGGTGTTGTTTTAAAACATGCTATATCCGGTTCTAACTGGTTTTGGACATAGTGCTCTATTCCTCTAAGAAATATGAGAAAATCTGATTTTAACTCTGTAATAAAGTCAATATGGAAAAAAATGGACATAGTGTTGTATCCCTCCGAGGTACAGATATATAAATATATATATATATATATATATATATATATATATATATATATATATATATATATATACACATATATATAAATACACACATAGCACCTGTTTAACCTCAGTCTAAGACCTTCAAGTATTAACTGGCCCTCCTTCATTTTTTGTTCACCCTGCTGAATCAGCTTTTCACCCTCTTTTAAAATAAGTAGTCCCTCCTCATATTTCCTTATCTGTTGCTCAGGATCTGTTTCTAAGCTACATATATATATATATATATATATATATATATATATATATATATATATATATATATATATATATATATATATATAACATTTTATTTTAGAAGTAATAAAAAACTTACCAGACATATGATTTGTATTCTATTTTTTTATCCAGAAAATCTTTGTATTTAGTGAAGAACAAACTGCTTTTTTTTCCACATTTGTTAAATTTTTTTATCAACTCAAAAGCTAGTCTTCGAAAAATTTTGAAACTAACCATACAACCAGCATTATTTAGTGCAATAAACTTAGACTCCAAAAATTTTGCACAGGCTTTAAAATTTTTTCTTAAAAATATATGCCTTGGGGGAAATGTATGTATTAAAAGTTGACGAAGAGTGAATGTAGCCATTTTGATAGTTAATAAAAATCATCGCAAGGTAAAACTGAATCAAATAAAAACTTACCGGAAGTTATTGAACAACGGAATTTTCATTTACTTCACAGAATTTAGTCGGTTTTTGAATAAAATTCACAGTAGTAAAAATGATTTTTAAGCATGAGGTCACAGAGGTCGCCACAATTTTTTTGCACGGCAGTAAAGTCAATTCGCAGTAGCTATATTTTATTCAAAAAAAAACGAGGCGACCTCAGTGACCACATGCTCAAATCAATCAATGTTTAAGAAATCAAAAAATCAGCAAAAAAATGCTATGCCAAAACCCTTTTTTTCTATTTCTAGTTTTACATTCAATTAAATACATAATTATTTTAATTTCGCATAAAAATAATATAGAAATTTAACACTTATATACTTTCAAAGGATTTTAACAAAAATGCGAGTTTTTTAAAAACTCAAAAAAACCCTTAAGATGTCAAAAGTTTAAAAAAACTTATAATAATTTTTTTTTTATAGAGAGTTAAAAATTAAATTCAAAAAAAAAAAAACTTAAAAAGTTTAAATGTGAAAAATCACTAAAAAATATGTACAAAATCGTATTTCCGCTAAGCGATGCATAGTGTGTGGGTTGATAAGAACACAGTTAAGTGAAACCAATGTGAACTAAAAACCAATAATAAAGTGTGGTGTGTTCGTGCACATCTAGAAAAGTGCAAGATAAGGAAAGCCAACAATTATGAACTAGAATATGTTAGAAGCTCAATGACCAGTAGTAGCGTTAGGCACCGCCGATTCGATTCGTAAAATCCGCAAAAAGCCAATCCGACTTAATTTGCGGATTAAAACAGTCAGTTCGTAAAAATTTTTCGGATTAATAATCCGAAAACTAATTTACGAACCACTAGCAAATTTTTTTTTTTGCGGATTCACTTTGTTGTTCGGATTAATAATCCGAAAAATTTTTACGAATCAATTTAACTTTAATTCGCTTAGCGAATTATACGAATCACAATCCGTTCGCGTCACCATTAAATGGTGTGGTCCAAACAAATTTCATTTTTATTATGTGCGCGTCCTATAAATAGTGGATTTCTTTTTTATTTTCAATCAGTCCTATTTGGAAATCTTAACCTACAACAATTCGTTCAACAGATCAAGCCTACTATTCTTCACTTACATTTATTACGGAAAGCCATTATTATATTATTTTGATTTAAAAATTAAGAATATTTCAAACTGAATTTTTGCGGTTTTTTATGTTTTTTTTTGTGGATCGAATTCCTTTGCGAATTATTTCGCTTTGCGGATTGCTTCAATTAGTGGATCGGCCCGATAAAATTTAAATTGTTATATTTCTTCTACTTAAATATTAACAGAAATAAAAATAGAAATAGAGATAAAAACTAGTTTGAAAAGTTGTTACGTTCATTTCAACAATTAAGGCAAATAACCTTTAAATAATTATTTCTTTTATTGAAAGCTTTATGCATGCCTCAAAATTATCACTTTTTGTTAAGACAAATATAAAGGAAAAACTCAAATAATCTGATTTATTCCATTTTTATGTTATTTCGTTTTTTTTCTTCTTTTCAGATACCTAAGCTATCTAATATTTGAGAATTCTTCAACAAGGTGAAGGAAAACAAGGCAAAATGTAAGGCCTGTGTCAAGCCAAAAACCGAGGTGTCATTAGAGCTTGCTCACTAATTCAATGAAGATCTTAACAAAAGATTCAAAGGGGAGCTGATGAATATTGAATTTTCTATAGCTCTTTTTTTAAATCCTAACAGGAAGGGCATGTGCTTTGTGGGTGAGGGGAGAAAATTTGAAGTAGTCAAAACTGCAGTAAAGAAAGCGATGGAAGAACTGTCAAAAAAATAAATTTTGGCTAGCCAAAGCCCTTCAATGTTGGATGATGAAGATGATGAATACTTTGATTTCACTGAACAACTGAGGAAGAAAGTGTTTGGTGCAGGTTAAGCAACTCAGTAAAATTCAAGACATTGTGTGGCCAGGAAATGAATTTCGAAAATGATTAACTTTCAGTGTGATTTTGACTTTTTTTATTTCTTAACAAGGAAATCATTTCGTTTCATTGTATATTTGAATATTATAAATAAATAAAAATGAATCTTATTTCAAAAGCATTTTTTATTCTGAATCCGTATAAATCCGTAAAAATAATATCGATTCGATACTTTTGGATCGGATTGCAATTCGAAAAATATTTTTCGAATTGCAATACGATCAGAAAGTATCGAATCGGATTGCAATCGGAAAAAATAATCCGAAAAAATTTTAACGAATTTTTTTCCGATACATTTTTTTCGGATCAAATCAATCCGTAATTTCCCAAATTTCTTCCACATTTCTATAAATCTAAAAAAAAATCATTTAGACTCATTGTTTTTTGTTAATGTGCTTTTAAAAAGTTTAACATTTACAAAACAATTAGGTCTGTACATGTAAACAAGTTTTAGTTGGTAAATGTGACTTTCTCATATTACTGTAGTATAAAAAGTAATCATGTTAGAAATTATCTGCGTATTATCCCAACACTTTTAGAACATGTTAAATCAAACTTATATAGTGTGGTCTGTTTTTTTACAGTTTAATTTACAGGTACAGTCTTATAAAAATAAGTTAGCTGTTTCTCTAACTTGTTTTTTCTATTTATGATACACTCATTTTTAATAAATTTGTAAAACAAATAATAGTTAAAAATATTTTTTTTTTTCAAAAAGTATGTTTCAGGCCTTGTGAACAACGTTCTAGAAAACAACAAAGTTGATCAAACTGAGTTATTATTCTCCAATTTCTAAAGTACTCCTACTAAATTGGTATATAACTTTGTTAAACTTGCATCATTACCCAAATTATAGTTAGAATATACATATATTTTTTAATTTCACCTTGTTAGGAAAAAATTTATTACATACTTTGTGTTAAAGTAAGTATTAATATTAAGAAAAGAGATATATTGAAAACATTTAAAAGTATCTATCTTAGGTTGGTCTTTCGTATAAACAATTAGTCAACCCAAAATATAAATTTTTAAATGTTTTCCAAATATTTCTCTCAATTCTTATAAATTTAAATAGCGCAAAAATTCCTATATAAAATTATAAAAAATCCTAAAAGTATTTTTTCTTCAAAAAATAACCGAGTCAGAAACTAAAACCGTTTTCTCTTACTCCATTTTTCCTCTGTAAAATTCAAAAATTTAAACAAATTGCAAATAAAGATTTCTTTTAGTGGTGTAACTCAACCTAAACCCATTTTGAAAAAAATAGATTTAAAATTCCTTTTCTTGTCAACTTCAAACTTCTGCATGATAAGGTCAAAAAAATACCATTTTGTTTTAGAAGTCTATTAGAAACTGTTGTATCCTTTTACAGATTTTGCCTAAACTACTAAAAATGTTCTAAGATAACAGTACCTACAAGTAGGCTTATTATCAACCAAATTATATACCGAAATCAAAATACTGAATTAGTGGAAATGCTTTCTTAAGTACTTCTGCAACTAATGTGTATTGACTATTACTAATAAAGGGGGGGGGGCTTGCTTGATCAAATAGAAAAGTCACCACTATGAAGTATCTCCACTAGCTTTGAAAGATAAAAAAAGGGAAAAAATCTTCGATTTTTCTTTTGAGAATTATTATGAAAAACAGTCGTCTTGAACACATTCAACTGAAATCTATATTTCAGACAGTTTTCGGCACGACAAAATTTAAAGACCATTTTTAAAACATTCGACATGAGCATAAAATTTACAAGAAACCCGAACATATTAAAAAATGTTTGGTTGCGTAATTCGTTAAAATCTACCACATTAAAACTTCGCTTCGAAAAAGTAAAAATACTTGCAGTGAGACCAAGGTTCAATCATATATACATGGAAAGGACGGAACGAATATAAATATAAACAATTCACAAAAAAATTATGCGATAAATTAGATGGGCAGTTCAAAATTTACATGCACATCAGCTTGTTGCGCCATTGTAACGATATCAGATAGTTTCACAACCTATAACGAACAGTAACAAACTGAAACATGAACCAAACTAACAAAAAAAAAAAAATTAAACAGTAGCAAATAACAAAGATCGGCAAAAAACAGGACGCGATTATTTATATATAACACTAATATACCATTCGAGCAGCATCATCCAAATCATCACACGGCAAAATGCGAAGACCACTGTTCGCAATCAATGCTTTCGCATCTTCGACATTGGTTCCTAAACATTGAATAAGTAAGATAAAAGTGTGTTATTCTTGGTCAAGCAACAAAAAAGCAAAACATTGTAAAAGCCGTTTGGTTCTAAAGAAACCCAAATATTCTATAGAAAACCATTCTTTTTAAAGAACACAAATCGTCAGGCGAAATTTTATCAAATGGCAACATGCAGTTTTTTTTTGTTTGTTTGAGTGGTTACCTTGAAGTCGCACGACAAGAGGAATTTTCAAATGAAGAGCTTTAGCAGCTTCAATGATGCCTTCAGCGATAACATCACACTTCATGATTCCGCCAAATATATTGACAAGAATAGCTTTTACCTACATATACATATACAGTATAATATGCTGCATATTACTAATGTTACTAATATACAATTATTGACAAACTTCATATTAACTTAATACATCTGAAAACAGAATAAAATTCTCATTCTTTTAATAGCAAAAATGAACAAACATCTCAGTATTGAAAAAAGCTTTATAACAATTATAGAAAAAATAATACAAAGTTTCAAATTTCCCAGTGATTGACTGCTGCATCTTGTGGCAAAACCTTTGTTTTGCAGCCCAAATAACACGATTTGTTCATTTGTTCCCTCCCCCCCCCTTCATCCCCCCATTCATTTCATTTTATTTACTCGTCTCGCACTTTTAAACAAACCTAATAACAGTTGTCTCTACTTTTGAGAAAAATAGAATTTTCTATTTAAAGACTTTAGAAACATTTCGATAGAACCTGACAACGGTGGTTTTTCGTTTGTGTATTGTGAATAGGTAAGCACAAGTACATGATGAAAAAGGCGCAAACGCAAAAATTTGCTTTTTTTTTTAAAAAAAACTTTATATTTGCTTCAAAATTAGTTCATTAGATTAAACAAAAAAGGTTGCAAGAAAATGGATATGAAATAGCGTGATATAATTTTCATATCCTTTTGGAATATATTTACATCAACACTATGTAGCAAAAGTACAAATAGTACCAGGCGCGGATCCAGGAATTTGTAACTGTGTGGTGATATTTTATTTTCACCGTTGAAATTTCGATAAAAGATCAATATTTTAATATTTTTCCAAAGCATTTATTGATTGAATAAAACGTTGGTAACGTATAAGAACCGTTTTGGCCATGGCAGGAATCTCTATAGCCAAAATCCGTAAATTACGGCAGACAAATTTAAATTTTCAGGGATATTCCTTAAGCGAAAAAACCCAAAACTAATGTGAAAAACCCAAAATCAACGTCTGCCGTTAAATTTAAACTATGTGGCCATTGCTGCAATGGCCACCCCTTAGATCTGCACCTAAATAGTACCTCTGCCCACATAAGTAACAACATCAATTTTTCCTTTTATTTAGGAGCGTGCTAGAGTGCTTTTTATTATGCTTGTTATCGTTTATATCAAATTAAAAATTAGTAAGAAGATTCTGTCTTTATTGCACTTTGAAAGTCTATTTTAAGAAATAATGCTTTTAAAATTAGTTTTTTTTTCTCCATAGGTATTTAAAAGTTACTATACTCACTCGTCTGTCCGAACTTATGATACGAAATGCAGCTGTAACAGCTTCAGCTGTTGCACCTCCACCAACATCTAAAAAATTAGCAGGTGCACCACCATTCAACTTAATGATGTCCATGGTAGCCATAGCTAAACCAGCTCCATTGACTTAAAAAAAATGTTTGAACTTATCATTACTATAAAATTATATCACATTACAATTATGTTTTCAAACCAATATCCTTTTTTTCAATTATTTTTTACCTAAGCAACCAATTGAACCTTCAAGACCAATATAGTTGAGGTTATAGCGTGATGCTTCAACTTCCCTAATATCGTCTTGTGTCCAATCTTTCAAGGCAATTAGCTCTTTGTGTCGAAACAGTGCATTGTCATCAAAAGATAACTTGCAATCCATACAAAGCACTTAAAAAGAATTACCTAATTTATAACTTAAAAAATTTAAAAAATTTCATTCTCATATAAACATTTAACAAAAAAGCAATTTTTTATTTTTTATTTACATTTTTTTGAGGAGATTAAAAACACAAACAGAAAATACAGTAGATAGGACAAACAAAAAATACATTAGATTGGTTAACAAAGTGAAGCAGAACTAAATCTACCTTCCCCATTTGCAAGCTCTGCAAATGGATTTATTTCCAGTAACGTACAATCTTTTTCTATAAAAAGCTTGTACAACTTAACTAAAATACTAGCACAACAAGTTGCTGAATCATTTGTAAACCCTAATCGACCTGCAATTGTCAATGCTGCTGTGTAACTCAAACCTAAATGAGATTTATATATTTTACATAAATATTAAAATTAATTAACTACATTTACACTTTTATAGTTATTTGTAAACTAATCTTGTTAACAAAATTGAAAACAAAAAACAGACAGCCATATTGTTTTTTTGCACAAAAAAAATGCAAACAAAGCAACCTTCATATATATCAATTGGGTGTTTAATAATGGCATCAGGATTCTCTCTTGCCACATCTTCTATACTCATGCCACCTTGAGAACTTGCAATTAATAATGGACCCTGCAAAAAAATATCTTTAAATTGCACTGGTTATTCAATACAACTGCATTTGTTAGGTATGTTATTGAATGCTAGTTTGAAACAAACCAAAAATTTATCTCTTACATAACAAACATGAGTCTTGAACTTTAAACACAAGTTAAAATGTACTTAAAATGATATATGAAGGAAGAATTTATTTCACTTAAATTTGTTGTAAATTACCTTTGCTTTTCTATCAAGAGTTATAGCAATATAATATTCACGCCGAGGATATAACCGTTCAACTATAAGAACCTATAAATATGTAAAAACAATTAAAAAAACACTATAAGCCATCAACAGCAAGGGGTAAAAAAGAAACTACTTTAAGCTTCAAATTTTTTAACTTCAAATCAGGTTTTTATGAAAATAAAGGTTACTTATTTGAAAAACCTTACAATTATTTAAAGTAATAAGTAAATTGTAATTGTTAACAAAATCCTTTTATTAGAATTTTTTGCTATCATACTCAACAGAGGGAGCTGAGTATGAGTTTATTTAGAACACAAATCAAACACTTTGGATTTAAAAGAACAAGTTCAAAAAAAAAAAGATTTTGAAGTTTAAATAAATCTCATTGAACTTTTATTATAATATCGAACAATTTTTATTCTTAATTATTGATTAAAGGTAATAAACTTGTACTTTGAATCACATTCAGCATGTAGCTAAGTTCATTATGTTCCTTTCTTATTATTTCAACTAAAAACAGTATTAATTGACAGATAGTATTAATTTTTTTTTTTCTCGTTTAGAATCTTCTTCAGGCACCATAAACACAAAAATACACTAAGCAAAACACGTTTGAAAAACTACAAAGAGATCTTAACCTCATTGCATGGTCTACCATCACTTCCAGTTTGCAAAGTATATAGTTTCTGGCCCAACATTTTATCTGCAATATCTGCAACTTCTTTTGCACTAAACATTAAAGAAAGATTATGCTAGAATTAGCAGCTTGTGCAAATTTTTTGGAATGAAAGTTAATTAATAGTGAGAAATTCTGAAAATTTTTTCTAGACCTAAAAAATGATATTATGTAACTTGAAACGAAACTAGAAACAATTACTACCAAAGTTTAACAAAAACATTACAAAATAAAAGAATCAGCTGCTGTCTCTCAGCTAAATAACAGCTTTTAGAAACTACAAATAAAATACTGATGAAGTTTTAATATTAGACTCATTTATCTCAACTCAAGTTTTTAATTGTTTCATTATTACATGGCAAAAACTGAATTGAAAAAAGTTGATTTCCATTGGAGATAACAATACTGTGACAAAATCTGGCCTGGAATGTCAGTTTTTCCTCCAAATATTATCATAACAAACAAAATACCTTATTTATAATTTTATAACAGATTTCATCACTTGACATCAAGGCTTATACTTACAATGCAACTTGAAATAAAAATTATATGAAAATAAGAAGTCAAATGCTAAAAAGAGTTCATCATTATATTATTTAAAAAAATAACATACGAGTATGCAATTTTAACTCCTCCCTTCAAGCCACTATTAAAATGACCTTTCCCACGACCACCTGCAAGTACTTGGGCTTTTATGACAAAGTCATGTGTGCCTAAAGAAAACAGTGAAATATCAATAAAAAAAAAAAAAAATTAAAAAAAGTAAAATTGAAGAAACCAGAGTTTTAATCTAAATATATAACAAACAACAACTTTTTAAATAGTTAAAGTTCAAATGGATGAGACACTTAAGTACAGACTACTTCAATTCAGTGCCAAATTTGAATAATTTTGTTTTGCTAAGTGAAAATAAATCTATGCAATAAATCTATGCAAATTGATATTAAAAGTAAAGTAAAGATATATTATGAAAAAATTATAACATTTAATGAAGATGAAGTGAATTAAATTCTCATTTAGGTATATCAAAGACAATACACCCCAAATGTATGTGTTCTGTAATTTGTAATATGGTCATTTCTTTTTATGCAATAAAATTATTTTGAAAATCTTATAACAATCCTCTATTCCTGATTATGCAGCTTTAAATATTGAATGTGATAAAATAGATTTAATTTCAGATACCAATACTTTAAAATAGAGATCAGTAAAATACTTTAAAATATCAGACAGCTTGCAGTTTCAGAATTCAGGTATACTAACTCAAATTAAACTTGGGTCTGATGTCCTTAATTATCTTTCAAGTTTTTACCAATTGTTTACTAAAAAAAAGTATTTCCTGAAATATTAAGTTTTACAGCTTAATCTTAACTTTAAGTGTTTGCAAAATTTCCATTTGTTATATTTCTTATATCTTCATAAGGAACATTACTTCAAAAGATCTTTATTTTAAGTCTCAGTAAAGCTATTTCCCAAATATGGATTACAAATTCTAAATCAGTTATGATAAAATACAATAAATTAAGTTTAATTTATTTAGTTTTTTACTTGTAAACCGAAATGTCACACTAGGAAGTCCAGAAAGTTCTTTTAGTACTGGGATAGTTATTATATTTATAATCTAATATTGTAGTTATTATTATGTAAGTTATCCATACTGGGAGCATATGATAACTGTCCAGGGAAAGAAATTTTGAACAATGATAATGAAATTGATGAAGTCAGTTTTTACTTGATGATAATGAAATTGATGAAGTCAGTTTTTATCAGCAGCAAATGTCAATTTTACAATGTACTTTAGCCCCAGGAACTTTTCCTTTATATGATTTTAATGAAATAGCAGAGTCAAGTTGCCTATATGCAACATTTAAAAACCAACCTAAAATAAAAGCAAGCTTTATTTTTCTTTGACTTAGCAAAAAACTATAGTTTTTTAACACAAGTTGCTGAACAATCCATAGGAATAACAGCCATTGCATTCCTTTATTCAATTTCGGAAAGATGAAAAACATAAGTGCTAAAATTATTGTGTTTACCAGACATTTGAATCATGGAACTAATACTGTCAATTGCTTTATCACTAATCTTATTGATAAACTTAAATATTTAGGAATGTTTGAACACTTGACCTACTTCAGTGATAGAGCTGCATTGCACCAAAAAATTACAAAACTATAATATAAAAAAAAACTCTTTCAAAATCATTTTTAGGTCCAAAACAAAAAACCTATTCATGCTGTTATAAAAAAGATTTAAACACTACTGCTGAGTGCCATTTTTTTTTAAAAATGCTCATGACTAAAATCCATGTGTTATTGGGACTGTGAAATGCTATGTGAATGCTTCTACTTTATTAGATGATAGTGATGAAATAACATGGTATAACACAATAAGTTATGCACCTAACGCATACATCATCTGACAGCAAATCACTTAAAGAAAGCAGACAAAATATATTTGTTATTTAGCGAAATTTAAGAAATTTACTACGTTACATCTTTTAATAAATAATTCATGAATGTTTTTTGTTTAACAAAACTGAAATTTGAAAATCATTTAAAAAATTTTCTAAAAATGCAGTACTTGACTTGTATGTTGTATCGCAATATTTAGAATAAAATTTATCTTTAATTTTTAAAAGACTTTAATATTGATGCTGTAACAATTTATTATAACCTTTTATTTTTGAATATTTAGTTTTACAATTTATGTAATTTATTGTTCTTTGCTAAGATTTATGATTTTCAAACTATATTTTTATTCTTTTTTGAAAATATAACCTGACTTCTACAATCTTTGAGGGAGTTATAAATGAATCCCCACTTATTTTTTGACCATTTTTGATAGAAACCATTTAGATTCAAAAAATTTCAAAAATAAATTGATGTAACAATAGGTAATGAACATTTTGAGTCTGAAATATAACTTTTAAAAAACTGGACAGGGCACATTTTTGATAACTCATAACTTTTGAATAGAGAGCTTTCTAGTTACCTAAATTTATCCAAAATGTCTATCCAACATGCGTAGCTAAAAATATAATTTAATTTGCAGTTTTTTAAACTTAGTTTTTAAGAATGAACTCAAAATCATAAACTTTCTACAATTTAACGAAGAAAATTTTAAGATTAACCTGCCTTTGGTTTTCGGTCATCTCAAAGTATCCACATAGTACTTAGTAGATTAGAAAATTTGAGGTATATAAACAATTTTTGAGGTATATAAAAACAAAATTTGAGGTATATAAAAAATTTGTTTAAATGTTATTTACCTCAAAAAATGAAAAGCAGTATTTAGTTGAAGGGGGAGATTTCATGCAAAATGGCAAATTCAGATTTCATAAAAAGTTTCATTCATTTGATATGAAATAACCCATTTCTGGTTTCCTAGTTTAATTTTTCTACCAAAAAACATCAAAAATTACAAAACAAAATATTAAATAGAGTACAATAAAACAAATTTACCTATGATTTTAGCAACATTCAAAGCTTCGTCACGAGTTCGAGCCACATCTCCTCTAGGAACTTTAATATCTGCTTTACGAAGCATATCAATAGCGATGTATTCATGTACTGAAAGTTTTCTGAGCTGCTGTTGTGAAGGAAATTTGTTGCCATACTGGTATGGTAGTTTAGACAAAGATGATGCCTTAAAAAGGAAATACATTTTAACAAGATGCATATTGTAATAAAGTAGCAACAAGTTCTTTCATATAACTTTTACCAATATAAAATCCAGTAGCAAAAAAATTATCTGCTATTTTTGGATTACATGTTTACTTTTCCATCTTTACATAATATGCAGCTAAACTGCAAAATTCAGTGTTTAAATTAGTTAGATATAAGCTGCTTAATGATCAGTCAAGCAATTGATTGTATATTATCAAGGAGCGGATGGCAAGCTTATGTTCCACTGCTATGGTCTGAAATTGGGTAACTATTATTGTGATCAAAAAAATAATCAGCATTTACGGTAGCTATGGATAGGGTTTTATAGCCGGTATGTGGAGCGGCTGCCACTAAAAACAGATTATTTAAGACTCATATCTCTATATATTAACATAAATCATATCAAATTTAGGATTACCCGTGCATTTGCAGATATAAGAGGAGTTTGCAAAGACGATAACGCTCTAACCCATTTTGGAAAAGAGCGACCTTGCAAAGCTGCCATTTTGGAACTAGTTTGTTTTAAATTCATAAATATCGAAAAGTTGGTAATTCTGTCAAATATTAACGTTTCATCACAGATAGTAGTTAAAACGGGCGAAGAGTTTAATTCACATATATTGTAAGATTACAATATAGAAACGAAACTAAAAGTTGATTTTTTCATCTACAATTATTTTGCGTAAAATATTTTTCAGATTAAAAAAAGAAGTATTTTATGATTACTATGGGGAAATTTTTTATTCCAGAATATTAGTGAGATTTTTAAATGTTTAGATTCAAATAGAGACTAAACAGAGAGTTCTATCGAATCAAGCTCCCTGACCTAAAGTTTTTTCAACGTGCAATGCGTCTGTGTGACATTTGCCATGTAAGGAATCGCTCTATTTCACACAGAAGTAGAACAGCTTCAAAACTGGCCATTTGACGAAAGTAATAATGGGGCATTTCGAAATAATTTTTGGTGTTAATGTATAAAAGAAATTCTGATCCTTTTTTATCACTTGTTTTGGTTAGCTTAGGGTTGACCATTATAGAACCAATTAATCAGCGCAAACCGTTTAGAAAAAACTTGCGCAATCGAGTCCTTTGAGCACGCTTCACTGAGAGAAATTAAAATAAATAATAAACTTAAAAATCCAAAAATCTTAAAAATCTAAAAAAAGTTAAACCTATTCTGCTCACCATTTAAACATATATAAGTAATAATTGTCAATATGTAGGTAATATTTATCAATTATGTGCATTAACATTTTGATAAATTCACAAAAAAAGTATTTGTTGTTTGCAACATTTTAGTGAGCATTCATCAGCTTGTTTTCACTGTGAGCCATAAAGACCGCCAGGTTCAACTTTTCCCCACCTCTAACTTTTTTTCATATTAGGATAAGTACTGGTTAGATATTATATTTTTTTGTATTGGACAAATCTAAAGTCGATCGGAAGTCACATAAAAACTTACTTTTTTACCCTATTTACCCCCCTTCAAGTGATAAAGTTACCCCCTTTATGATGATATTACCTCCTTTCAAAAAAAAAATTTTTTTTTTGATTAATATTTCATTATCCTCCTTAAAACAATCCTTACTTTTTCTTACTAATCTTAAATTGAAGCGATTTAAACTCCTTTTGCACCATTATAGCAATAATTAAAAGAAAAAATACAATAAATGCAACAAAAATAACACAACTACTTTTATATTACAATATTTACATCTTATCTAAACAAAAAGTGGCAGTAGCAGATTTCAATCGTTTAGCATAATCTTTATGTTCGATCCTTCGCTTGTATTGAGACCAACTTGGTTTGAAGGCACTATGAACAGCTTCTCCAGTCTGTTCAGCATATGATCCCAGAGAACAACAATTAAACTTCACAAATGGGAGAATATGACAAACAACTATATGGACTTTCCAGGTAACCTTCAGTTCTGTATTTAAATGTATCTTTGCATACTGCTGTAGGTCACAAAATGATACTTTGAACTCTTCAATAACTGAAGAAGCATTGCTGCCTAATTCGTATCCAAAGGTGCACTCTTTAACCTTTGCAAACTTTCTGAGGCAATGAACTATAGGCAATAAATTAGTTTGAGATGCTAACACATCTCTCTCTAAAATATCTACCTTTTCCAGAAGTTTATTGGAATTGTTCCCATCAAAGCCTATCCCATGATAACCTCGAAGTAAGATATAATGTTCTTTTAGCCAGTTTTTAAAAAGAGGCCAATGATCTAAAAGTAGTCTACCAAGTAATGTCACGATCCCTATAAGAAGATGTAACTCTGGTGGAGGAACTAAGTGATTAATTTCATCTTCAGCATTTTTATCTAAATAAATGAGTCGAGGACTAATAACATTTTTAAAATCTTTCATCTCTAAGCGCTTTGCCCCATTTTCAACAAATAAGTTGTACCAATGATCAAAAGAACCTAATGTTCTCGGAGTACCACTTTCTAGGGAACATTCGCCTTCACACCACAAGCAGGCATATTTACCTGAATGAGAAGACAAACCAAAGATGCTGTTAGCACATTTTAAGTCAAATGCAAGGTGATATGTAACATCATCCAGATTTAATCTACTCAAGATTTTCTGCAAATTTCCATTGTCTTCACAAACATCTTCAACAATAGCAAGAATAAAACACCTTTTAACTCCACTGTCAATGTAAATCTCATTTTTATTGGTTTTATCAAAGACATTTACAATTACTTTAAGAAATCCTTGACCTCCATCAATTGATATACGTACCATACTGGAGAGAGGATCCAATCCTCTTTCCATTAAAATACTAAGAATAAATTCAGAAGTGTCATGGATAAATACTACATGTCTTGTTACAATTTCATCATTCCAAATAAAGTTATCTTGTTCTATATTATACTTAGATTCAATTTCTTCTTGTAATGATGTCATCATACTAATTACATTATTCTCCACAACAGTAGATGATCCCAGATTCTTACGGAGACTTGATATCAGTTTTTTTGTTTTATTTTTTGTCAATTCCAGTACAGAAGTTAATTCCATCACTGCTTGAAATGATATCTGATTAAAAAACTTTCTAGAAGATTTATTGTCTTTAGTTCCAACAGTTAAAGTTAACGAATTTCCACCTTAAAAATAAAGTATAATTAATTATATGTATCTTTAACCTACCCCTACTTTAAATTTACAATGCAAACATTTTGAAAAAGTTATTAGCAATCTATACAATTGCTTAGTTAAAAGCCTCTACTGAGTGTTCTATATGTGCATTTAAGTTTTATCTGAACATATAAACTGTTTTTAATTATTTAAAAATGAAAATAAAAACTTACACACCTGTAGATATTTTAAAGGACTGGCCTCTCTCAATGCCTTCTCGTTCCATCTTGTTTTTTATTATGCCTGAAGCAACTTGCTCACATGATGTGGGATCAAGAGTTTCTGACAAATTAATCAAATTCAAAACAGCCTGACTAGAACAATAGTTGTTATGACATCCTGAAGAATAAAATTTACTCTTAAATTAATATACACCTAAAGGTTTTTTTATTGAAGTTTATAAATGATTATTTGATAACTTTTAATTTACTTATCAAGTAACTTATTATTTATTCTTTAACCTCTTGCAAGGAGAGTAAAGCAGCAGCTGCACATATTTTTTTTCAGAGATTCAACATCTTTTGTATTAATATGAGATGATTGTACAATATCACTAAGCTCAGTACTACGTCTAATTCTTGGTCGGTCAACCTAATTCAAAGATGGTACTTTATAAAAAATCTATATCTTTATATGTATTTATCATTTAACTTAAATAAGTTTTAAATCATATACTTGAGAAACTTTACTTATCCAGTTTGAAAGATAAGTGCTTTTTCCCTTTTCCAGCAAAAAGATGTTTCTTCTACAACTTGAACAAATTACATCCGGGCAGACATTAAACTCTGCATTGTACTCAGGCCAAATATACTCCTTGATTTTACTTGCTACAGATGGTCGTACTTTTACTAAAGATTTTGAATATTTACCTTTTTTTTCCAAACAAACTGCACAAACAGACTGTTTTAAATCAGCCATCTTTACCGTATGATGTTTTTTACTTAAATCATTTCAAAACTATTAAAGAAAAAGAAGCCAAAGTGGCGGATTGGATTATTTTTGAAGCTTAATTTTTTGGTTTTTCTAATTTTTAAAACTTAAAATACTAACTCTTCTGATCGACTTTAGATTTGTTCTGTACTTGAAAAAGACTTACAAAAACTGCATTTACTTTTTTAAAAAATAAAATTAGAGGTGGGGAGAAGTTGAACCTGGCGGTCTTTATGGCTCACAGTGTTTTACAAATTAATAAGTATTTACTAAACTACTTAAGAAACTACCAAGAGAAC
Organism: Hydra viridissima; assembly: GCF_058129835.1. NCBI lineage: Eukaryota > Metazoa > Cnidaria > Hydrozoa > Anthoathecata > Hydridae > Hydra > Hydra viridissima. The sequence continues at coordinate 2,686,704 of NW_028324310.1, forward strand.
TTAATAAAGATGAAACATCATTTAAAATCGAGTTTAAAGTGGCAAAAATGTAACTATAAACTCTAAGAGCAATTTGGATGGGGCAAATAAACCACCACAGTTTATATGATTCTATGAATTCCTTAGTTTGATTGTTAAATAAATGGTCAGTAAACAATTTTTAATCCAATAAAATTTGTTTTCTAGAAAGGTTATGGAGTTTTTAATTAAGAAACAACACTACAAATTTCTTTCATTACTTAAAACATTTTTCAACTTTCAAGAAATCCGCCTCCACTTCATCGTCCCTGTAAAAAACGACTCTGAATAAGTTCACTCTTTTAGCGGGCTTTCATCAATTAGTTATACCCATCATTTAAGAGTTCATCAAAAGACTTGCGGAGACAACGCATTACAAATACTAAGACAGATTGAGTTGTCACGGTAAACGCAGGTGATTGACACAGGTAATCAATCCACTTAGTGGTCTGTTGAATATCATTTTTGAGTTGGAAAATAGCTATTTAAATCAGCAATAACTGTTTTATGCAAAACTGCTATCGCTAGCAATACATTTTTTTTATTATTTCAAGGTTATAATATTTCATTTGTTTTCATACCTTTAAGAACATTTCTAAATTCCTAAACTTGTATGTTATAAAACTATTTCCAGCAACCAGTTCTGTTAGTTCGTTGTTTTCAGAATTGAGAATTGTATTTTATTTAACATGATCAAACTTTTTATGAACATCATACTCCAGCAGTCTTTGCGAAACTCTTCTCTAATCTTCAGTAGATATCACCAATATCTTCCAGAGTTACAATCACGTGATTCGTAACCACAAGTTGCAGAGTCAATATACCATATATAGTCAATCGAAATCTCGTATACTACCTAAAAGATGGGTTACATTTACGTTTTGATTTTAATGAGCTCGAGCTTTTACACCAATAAAACTTTTCAAAAACCAAGGAATAAATACGATGGTTTTAAAAGTACCCGCATCCCTTACTTGAATTCTTTCTACTTTATTCATGAAAATATGGATGACTTCAGCCATGTGCAAAGTTAGGATATTGATAACATCAGCTAAAAATACCGGCCATGTCATAGAGATCCACTTCATCGAGAACAGAGCCAACCTATTGCTTTCAGCCCTCCCTTGTTTAATTTTTCTCCCGATTTTTTCTTAAAACAAGTTGCCAGAATTTAAAATTTATTACACAATTTGCAATAAAATACAAAACGGGAGAACACAAAATGAGCGCTAAAAATAACAATTAAAATAAGTTGCAGTTAAAATTTACACCCTGATACAATAAATTTTATGTCGGTAAATTATTAAGAAGAACTTTTTAAAAATTATTATAAGAAATAGTTTATAACAAATTTCATGTGTACTGTACATCGTCAATTAAAATATGTAATTAATAACGTTTCTCTATAATTTACAATAATCACTTGTAATCGTCACAGAGACATTCAATTTTTTTAATTCCTGATCCTCAAGAGCTTTATCATTTTTTTTTGATTACATCGTTTTTTGAATGCTTAAAGTTGATAGATTAACTCTTGAATTGTCATGGAGACATACAATTTTCAATTATTGATCCTCGAGGCTAGGCAGTTTTTGGGATTAAATAGTTTTTTATTCATAAGTTTTAAGTTCTGCGCTGTAATTTGCATAGTTTAATGATTCTACCGTTAGATAACACTTTGTGCATGAAGCGATGTGTATTTTTGAGAAAGACACCTGGTGTTTACGTGTTTCCAGCAATATTTTTAAACTGTTGTTTATACCAAGTAGATTTTAGGGTAAGATGTTATATATATATATATATATATATATATATATATATATATATATATATATATATATATATATATATATATATATAATATATATATATATATAATATATAAGTTAAATTATTAACAAGTTTATATATTGTTAATAGGTTTATATATTAGTGTATAGTTTGCGTATTCTACTATATATTTGTTTATTTAAATACTTAACCGAAAGACTTTTTTTTGTAACATGGTGCTTGTGCTTTGAGACATTACATAGCATGCACTTCTGGACTGTCCAACGCTACAACCTTTGAAATAAAATAATTAAAATTTGAAGTAATTTTAAAAAAATTTTTGACGCCAAGAACATATCTAATGCTGTACTTTCGTTAAGTACCAAAGCGAATGAATAGAAATATTTATTTTTTTTTTAAATTTTTTTTTTAAATTGAAGTGTAATTTTTATAGTTGAGTAATGGTTGTCTCGATGTCCCGAAGTCTTCCCCCAAATAATTTCATTCAACAAGTTTTATTGCCTGTTTTTATTACGCGTTTTTTAGTTCAATAAATCCGTTTACTTTTGATACTAAAAAACTTGTTAAAAATTAATAGAAGCAACATTTTTAATTTTTCAAAGACGTCCCTGATCATAAATATTTATATTTGTGTTTTTATCAAGAAATTGTTGTTGAAAATTACTTTTTCGCAAATTTAACATTTTTTATATCACTATTAAAAAACTCGATCAAGCCTCCCTCTAAAAATCCCCCAAATAAAATTCCTTTTTGTAATAACAGTTATAGTAACAGTAATACTTTGTAAATAATGTTTAGAATTTTGTTGCAGAAGATACAACAAAAATCAAACTGTTTACGGAAGCCGATTAGACTCCAGGGAAATAAGTTTACGGAAGCCGATAAGTATTCAGGGAAATAAGTGAAGAAAATAAACAGAGTTATTTATGAAAAGAATGCTTAACGTAGAAGGCAAATAAGTGAATTCTTTAGCCTAATATAAGTCTCTAAACATTTTTCGGGATGTTTTTCTTTTATAATTGCTGTTCATGAGTTGCGTAATAACAAATTTGCAAAATTTAAAATTGCGATCGTTAACAGAACTGCTTATTGTAAAATATCGCAAAGTTGTTCATAACCATATCTCGTAAAGGCCGAAATCCGCATTAAAATATATTCTTTTATTAGAATAATTCCGAAAGTAAAAAGGGAAAAAAAAAACAAAAAAAAAAACGGACTAAAGCATAAAATTGTCTCATTACTGTTAATACTATTATTATTAAAATGTTTCTTACTTTAAACAATACACCACTTTACAAGACCAGTCAATAGCGTCTGTAAATCTAAAAAATGTACAAATATTTCTTTTCAAACCTCAATTGTTAACTTGTTTTTTATTCTTTGTCTCCTCAATAAAGGTTGCATTTTTTACATATTTGTTTTAGCCGACCCAAGTAATATCGCAAAAGGAAATTAAGTATGAACTAATATCCGTTTTGAATATGATTTATAAATCTGTTCGTGACAATTTTATTAACATTTCCTTTCTTAACTTTTGCTTTAAGCATCTTGTTTGTTGTTTTCAAGTTTTTATATATTCTTCTCTTCAAAAGGTTAAGGTGGCTTCACAGGAAATGTTTTTTTTTTAGCAAAATAACTTAAATCTGTTCTAAAATCAGTTTTATAAATTCAATTTAATGAAAATAACAATAAAATATAAATGCTTATTGAAAAAAAAAAAAAAAGAGGACTTTATTTATAAAAAACGCATAAAAAAGCATATATTTATTTATTTTTCAAAACACGATTAAAACAGAATGGCTAATTAAAACAACTCGCAACTTTGCAATATTATTATCTGATATATGAGCTAGAGGATGAACTAAGATCAATATATAAAAACAAAAACATTTCTTTTAAGTCCCTAAAAACTGAAAATTGACTAATTTTTAGGGGGTAGGGTTCAAAAAAAGACTTAGCAATCAATTCAATTATCAAGATTCTAGTTCATTCTCTACATATATATGTATTGGACAATTAGGGAAAATTTGAAGGTCTAAGCATTTTTTAATGTTGAGATATCGTGTTTTGAGTTTATAAATTATGTTAAAATCTTCATTTTTAGATATAAGGCAAATAAGTTAAAAAAGTTTTAAAAACATCCCTTTTTGTAGCTATTTTTTGATAATTGTTCTTGATCTTTATCAATCCAACCTTTCCTAATTCCTCTCAACTCTTTTCTTCTTTTTTTTTTTTTTGGTTGTCCTTTTTTCACCATATTCTGTAACCGCTTTCGGTCTTTTTTTACTGAACTGGTTATTGTATTTTTTCCAAAGTCTAGATTTAAATGTTTAAATACACGATAAATACCAGATGAACCTTCATTAAAAGAAAGAACTGCCGAGTTTACTCCCATTTCAAGAACATCTGTCTTTACATAAACATTTTTAGGACATCGGGACCAGATGATATTATTTAGTCCTTCATTACAATTTTGAGTTTGCCCATGAAGACATTTTTTCAATAAACTGTCATTACTCAATTCATCAAAGTCTTTCTTAATAATTTCATAAATCCATTCAGGCAAGTTTAATTTACGAGAATAGTTTTCATCTGCATCTGCATTACTACTTATATTGTCAAAAGCATTTACAGTTAAACATGACATGTTCATAAGTCGTGAAAAATTAACCATTGGTTGGTGTCCTCTTCCAATTTCACGGAATCCAATTACCATTCTCAGGTTAACATCAAACATGTTTCTACCTTTTTTATCATTTTTCACAATGTTTGAAGTAAAATTACTGTATGTAAAAGAACATTGTGCATTTGTACATGTTAAAATAAGTTTATGGGAGAAACCCATTCTGCTAGAATAATCATCTGTGATGTTAACTTTACTTTTACAATCAGGACATGCACTAACCAAATCAAATAACTGTTTGATAAAAATAAAATTAACAAGAAGAAAATAATCATTTGTGTTGGCATTACTTGTATCTTCGACATCAAACTTTAACTTTTTAGAACTGATACATGAAACATTTTCAGACAAGTTACCAGTTACATTCGTATCTTTAATACATTTGGTGTGCTTGTTACCACTAAATTTTCTCTTCTTAGATCTTGAAGTATTCTTATAATTACCCATTATATATTTAATTTATTGGCGCTACTGCAGTTTCTCCCCCCCCTTTTTTTATGATTGATTATGATAGAGAATTTTATGCTGATTCAGAAAAATATAAAAACATGGACCTGAAAATCAACGGAAAGTACTCTAATTCGAAGTCAAAGTTGTAAAAAATCACACTAAAATCCCTAATATTCGCCATTTTGAGAGTAAAAAGTGAATAATGTTTTAACCGGACGTGGACAACATGGTTTTTACGTTGAAAAGTCGTTAAAGTACGTTTATCTTGCGCAATTTGCGCAAGTTAAACCTGCAGTATTTAAACCAGCGGTTATTGCAATCAAAATTTAATTATGATTTATGTTATATATAGTACGTATTAACAACGATGAATTTGTAGGCTAAATGCCTGACTTAGAAATTGATTTTAACTGTTTTTTTTAACTAACTTAGAAACTGCCAGCAGGTAATACGAGTGGTAAATATTAAAAACTGTCCAACTTCACCCTCCCTAACCTAAGTTCTTTGAAAAAATGTTTTAAACAAATTTGTGGCTATGAAAATAGCCGTTTTTTTGGTTTACTAGAGCATAAATTGTAAATGCAAGTAATGTTCTCTATGCACACAATAAGAATCATGCTGATCACACAGGATATGTTGTTGCAACTTGGTCCCAAAAATGAAAAAAACGATGTTCGTTAAACCTTTGTGCCCACATAAATTCTGATAGGTAGTCTCCAATCATCTCGCGATTACTTGAACCCATCATAGATTTAAATTTCGCTTTAGCTCTAGACCACATAGCTTCCACGTGATTTGTGGTCACTCCGGTCTGCGGATCTACGAAGTTGTAGGAGTGGTTAACTGTGCCGTGTTGATATAAAGGCCCCTGCAAACCATTATAAGCTGCCCACATATCGCTCCAGATAGTAGTGCCAGGAAGGATCCACTGTTGAATAATTGGAAGCAATGTTGCAGCATCGCGATTTTGCACTGGAATTAAGAAACCTTTCTTGGTTGCAGGTTCGTAACCTCCAAATATCCACTGCTGCGGAATTATGCGACCAACGTGGTTCTTTCTTTTACAAAAAACGGATTCATCAATTTCAACAATGCACCCAGGCCCGCCTATTGGGTCAGGGTTATTGATGAAATATTCAACGCAAGTGTCTCTGCAATATTGATTCCAATCAACAATGGTGTGATCAGATTCAATGCTGAGTTCTTGCCTGATATCGTTTAATGAGAACCCTCGACTTTTACCTGCGCCTCTACTCCAAACGTATGTCAAGCCTAAAACCTGCCATAAATGCAAATGCGATTTCTCGAAGAAACTGCCTTTTCTAATACTAATAGTTCTTTTACAGCGCTTAACGGGACATCTCCAAATTACTAAATCGATCGTGCTGTTTTTTACTTGCTGTGTGCACGGAACGCCACATACACTACAGTTCATGCTTTCGGCCAGTAAACCATGAGTTCTGCACCAGCGAATAGTACCTTCTAAGTTATACTTAAATCTTGCTCCAATTTCTGTTAGAGAAAGAGAATCAAATTCGTTCATTATCGGTCTTCGAAGAGCCATGTTGCTTAGTACTTTATCACTCTTTGAAAGTGTTAATTTTATGTCGGTATTTGCGTATTATATATATATATATATATATTAAAACAGGGGTTATATAAAAATGTAAATAAAAAAAACAACTTTCAAAGAAGAAGTTTACAGTTTTAAATAAATTTTTTTTAAATTAAAAAATTTTGTTGCTTAATTTTTTCCTAATAGAAAAATTTTCAAAATTTAATTCTTAAAGGGTTTTCAAATTTAAAGTTTTAAAAATACAACCCTTACGCCGTCTTAACCATTTTATGATACGATCATTATTTACCGATTTGTCTACATTCTCACGTTCTAAATTCGATCTTTCTTTGAAATTTTCAATTGATTCAATTTCATTGTAACATTTTAAAATGCTGATAAAAACCAGGTCCATTTATTGCGCAAAGCAACGGTAATTAATTTTCGTTAACAATCTTGAAAAATGGCGAATATTAGGGATTTTAGTGTGATTTTTTACAACTTTGACTTCGAATTAGAGTACTTTCCGTTGATTTTCAGGTCCATGTTTTTATATTTTTCTGAATCAGCATAAAATTCTCTATCATAATCAATCATAAAAAAAGGGGGGGGAGAAACTGCAGTAGCGCCTAATTTATTAATCTAAAAAAATATTTCAAGTAAACATTGTATCAACACAACTTGTGTTAGTATAATGGTTTTGTCACAAGAAGTAATTAAATGATCGTGAAATGATGCAATTTTAATAAGTGGAACGGTTTTATTTTTAAAACTGAACATGGTTAGCCTCTAAACTAAATCTTTTATAATTGCAGAACACGAAAACATACCAAAAGAGTGGTTAAACAAAAGTTTTCATACTACTTTTTTCTGTTGCTATAGGCGTTGCTAAGGAAGCTACTTTATATCATACCTGCAAAATGCAAAATTGTTGCTTAAAAAATTAAAATTATTAAAAAATAATTGTACCATCATTTTCAGCATTGTTAAAAGTCTCAAAAATCATGTTTTTCAATTTTTTTTTTTTTTTTTGATTTTACACCTTTTATTTCCTGTGAAGCCACCTTAAAAGTAAGTTTTTATTCATTCCCCATTTTATCACTCAAAACTTTGTTAGTTTACTGGTTATTCTGTACACTAGGGTACAGTGAGATTTATATGTTTTTGAAAAAAATAAATTTCAAGCTTAAGAAAAGGTGTATTCCTATGTAAAATTAAATTTCAAGGTAGGTTTGTTATGGACCACTTTTTGATAAGAAAACGTCTTGATACCCAAATTTTCATATTTACAGATTATTAAAATGAAAAAAATTTAAATTATTATAAAGTAAACAAAATCCGTTTTTATGTAATAAACTCTCCTAATAAGCGCAGCGCCGAATTAATTTTAAAAGATATTTTTACTTGGCTCTCCGCTGTATAAAAGCTTTATACAAGATCGAAGTTTGTTACTATTTTATTCATTATTAGTTATTTAATTGAGATATTCATAAATGTCAAAAGTTAAGACTAGATCATCCACCACTGCAATTTCAGATTTTATTGGACCTGGAAAAGATTTTATTCCTAGTGAGCTGCCTACAAACAGAGCAGTTATTCAAAAAGGGATTTTACTAAAAGAACAAAAAAGCATGACATGCAATCTACACCATAACAAATATTCTAACAAAGATCTTGCTAGCGATCTGATTCCATTTGTTCTTGCTCAATGGAGAAAAGCAAATGATAAATTTCAACAGCCAGTTATTATTGGTGAGAAATCACTTTATTATAGAATTAAAACCCTTTGGGAGAAAGTAGAAAACGTTGCATGGGGAAGAACTAAGGCAAAAGTAAAAGAAGAACTTATATTGAAGTTAGATAAGCTAATGGACCTCATAAAATGTCCTCATAAGATTCTTCTGTGTGAACATGATATGTCTGGGTGTTCTTCCCCCCAAAATTGTAAAAGTAAAGCACATATAAATTGCACCTGTATTTTTTCTAAAAAAATTCCAACTATGGAGCTCAGGTGGTTATACAGTCAAAGAAATAAGACAGGTGAAAAGTCTGACATGCAAATGGGACATGCTGATAAAATTGAGACAACGAAACTTAGAAAAAAATATAAGAGAAAAATCAGTGACGAAAAAGCTTATGAGAAAAGAATGAAAAAGCTACAAGATGATCAAGCATCCTTTGAGGTAAATATAATTTCATAATAGTAAATATTTTCTTTGTTTATATAGCAAATTATATACACACACACACACACACACACACACACACACACACACACACACACACACACACACACACACACACACACACACACACACACACACACATATAAAACAAAAATAATATTTGTAAAAGTTTGGTTTTAGGTCACAGAAAAACAAGATATAGAATTATATGAAGAATATCAAAAAAGTATTTCTCCTGATATTTCACTCAATGACAACTATAATCCAGTTAATGTTAACTTTACTTTAAAACAAGACAATGAAATTAAATTGTTGGTTGAAAGGCTTCTAAAGGATAAATTAGGTGTCTATGCTTTCCTTGTAACACGATTTTTAGAAAAGAAGTCAAGAAAAAACACTATGTCAATAAAAAACACAGCAATGGCTAGTATAAGGTAATCATATAGATTATTATTTTGTTGAGCAGCAAAAGTTCGGATAATGAATTAATAAAAATAAATATAAACTAGTTTTATTTTATAGGTTTGGGATTTCACCTGCCGCAACTGCAGCAATTGCTACAAGTTATCTGCAAGATTTAGTTGAAGCAGGATTTCTCACCCCTGAATACTCTTACCTTGCTTGTGATCCTTCTAAGTTGACGAGAGCAAGAAAAAAAATCATGGTAGTAGCAAAGAATAATGACAATTTTAATCTTCCAAAAGCAGATAATATTGGCATTTACTTTGATGGAAGAAAAGATTGAACAAGAGCGATGATAAATGATTCAAATGGACAACTACATCCTATTATTATCAAAGAGCAACACATTACTGTGACTATAGAACCTGGTGGTCGATATCTTGGTCATTTTACTCCAAATGCACATACTCATTCAGATAAGCCAGCTAAAAAGATTGCTGAAGGTGTTTATAATTTGCTGCAACAATATAATCTTACTGAATCATGTTTAGTACTTGGAGCTGATAGTACTTCAATTAACACTGGCTGGAAAGGTGGTGCTATAACACATCTTGAAAAGATGTTAGGTCACAAATGCCACTGGGCCATATGCATGCTTCATTCAAATGAGTTATTTTTGCGTCACCTAATAGAAGGAATTGATGGACTAACATCATGTAGTACTGGCTTTGTAGGTCCTGTGGGAAATTGTCTTGCTGATTTTAATAAAATGGAGTACAATCCTCAATTTAAAGCTCTTCCAGAGGGAGAGAGCTTTGTTGACATTCCAGAAACAATACTAAAAAATACGTCAACAGATCAAAAACAAACCTACAAGTTATGTAAAGCAGTTAAGATCAGTGTATTGCCACCTAATCTTAGAGAAATTCAATGTGGCCCCTTAAGTCATGCCAGATGGCTCACTACTGGCATGAGAATAGTCTTTATGTGGACAAGGAAACATGACTTAACTGATCAGAATTTGAAAAATCTTGAGTTACTTGTATTATTTTGTTTACAATTTTACTTTAAACTTTTTTTTGACATTAAAGTTAAAGACAGACTTGAAGATGCTTCCAATCACATTCTGACTCAATTGAGAATTCTTAGAAATCAACCTGTTATAGTAAGAGAAATTGTGACTCCCTACATCCAGTTAGGCGCTTGGTATGCGAACCATGAAAGTTTATTAATCTCTTCATTATCTAGTAATAATGCAGAAGACCGCAACTTTGCAGTTGACCGAATTTTGGAACAAAGGGGTAATAATATCCTTGGAGACATGCGAATCAGACCAAGAAAAATACCTAAACTGAACTTTGAAGCAACTACTCTTCAAGAGCTAGTCAAATGGGAAAATGGTGTAGTACAAGAACCGGTTTTTACTTGTTCGCTCACTAAAGATAAGTTGGTATTGCTAAGATTGACACCTCTAATAACTCCTTCTGCTAAAATTCATACTCAAAGTACCGAGCGTGCTGTAAAACAAGTGACAGTAGCATCCATGTCAGTAGTTGGACCAGATGCAAGAGATGGATATATTAGAGCTAGAGCTCAACATAGAGAGTTGCTACCTGTTTTTAAAACAAAGAAAGAAATTTTAATAAATTTTCAATATCAATAGATTTGAAAGATATGTTGTTTTATTTATTGTTTTTTTAATAGTGTTATAGTAGTGTTATCAAATTATTATTTGATTAAGATGGGATAGACCTCCTGTTTTTTGGGGAAACCGCATCACTGGCACCACCTTTGTTTCTAATGAAACAAAAAAAACAACTGTTATAAGCAAATTTGTTAATCATTGAAACCTCATTGAAAATTGAAGACCCTCTCCCCTGAAATGTCCAGAATCTGCATTGCTGGTAGGATTCATGCAAGATAATGACTTTGAAACAAGTATCAAAAAAGCTTGCAATTGGTCTAGAAACATTATTTGCATTTAATATTTCATCGCAATGAAAAAGAAGGACATGTAAAGCATAATAAAGGACAAATGTGACAAATAAGATTTTACTAAATTTTGCAATTTCTAAAAGTGAAAATTTGGGTATCAAAACTTTTTCCGATCAAAGATTTTTTTTAAGGAAACCCTATTTAAAATTTGATTTTACATAAGAATACACCTTTTCTTAAGCTTTTAGAAGAAAAAAAAATTCTCGCTGTACCCTACTGTACACATCTTAATTGATGACGTGTTTGATTTACTGTGTGCTAAGTACTCTACGAATTGTTTTACGAAAGAGTATTTTTTCAATTTATTTTTGAGAGGATTGAGGGAGGGTAAAATCAAGGAAATCTTAACATAAACAAACTGACTAGTCCAAAGGTTTTGTTTTTGTAAACCGCTTTTTTGGCTGATAATTGCCGTAAGACGGCAAATCTTAAGTGCTATTTAAAATAGCATTTCAAATTGTTTTTCTTTTTGTATAATTTCCCACACAACTAGTCACTGTAATTATGCTCTTCAACTGCGTTTGGTACCTCTCCTTGATCGTAATTGGAGAAAATCCTACAGTTAGTGTCTTATGAAAGTTGTGCAATATGAAAGATACTCCTGCACATCAAATTGCACGTTTTTTATTCAAAACTGGAAAGAAATAAAAAATTAACAACAAAAATATCAAATATCGATATAATAGTATTATTTCATTTCGTGTTTTGGGGGTTTTACTAATCATTATTAAATTAAAAAAATAATTATAGAATTCCAAATAAAAATTAACGCTTTATTTCAACCAACTCTGCGCTTTTAATCAGAAACAATAGTTTTCTTTCTTAGAACAACCTTTCCTTTTTTTTTTTTTTTTAACGAAAAAAACGCTTTTTCATGTTTTTAGCCCGTCATTTGGAAAAATATTTTGGTAGCTTGTATATTATTTATAGGAAATTTCTAAAACAACTTGATAATACATAAAAAAACTGAGATGTGAATATTAAATCATAATCAACAAAAAGAATTTGTAAAAACAAGATAAAATAGAATTAAATACCCTAATTAAAATATTATTCACACGAGTTGTTAACTCCTTTGAAAACGTTTTTTGAAAAGAAATACTGTAAATTTTTCTTAAAATTTTATTTAAAATGAGTTGATAAAAATTTATGTTTATTTTTGATTTTTTAGCACAAAAAAATGAAATCAAATAAACTTTCAATGCATTTTTTAAAATTTTTGCACTAAAGGGAAAAAATGATCACTGTGTGGTTAAACTTTGAAGGTATTTTGTTCCATTTTTGTTTTAAGCACGCAGCTTCAATTTTTGCCATGTATATGAAGGAATTTTTGCAAAAACGTTACCAATTCTGAACAAAAAATATAAATATTCTCGTTAGTTTTATAATTTACAACGTTTTGTTGAAATATTGACGCATATTCAATTGCTGGTCTATATTAATGTTTTAAGTGGTCTATTTTTGGTTGAACGTAACCGTACTTGGTTGAGGTGGTTAATGTTTAAATCACGGGTTCAAATGTAGGAAATTAAAGTACATCTATTCTTTCTTTTTCGAAATATTTACGTTAGCAGTTTTTTAAATAATCTTTGATTAAAATTTTCAGCGGCATAAATCAATAATATAACTTTTAGATTAGAAATCATCTATACTGCTGCCAAAATATTACAAATGATATATCTTGATGCCAAATCATTGATTACGACAAACTCAAAGAAAAGTTCAAATAATGTGAACCAGGTCTTGATGGTTGTGACGTTATAATGTGAGATTGACGTTTTTATGATTTCGCACACCTCAAGTAAACAATTTTATTAGCAAATTCATTTTGATATCTACTAACTTTCTGCCCCTTTTGATGGACTCCAGTGCATCAAATAATTTACTTTCAGATTTGAGATGACAGCCTTGGTATCGATTGCTGAATTGTTTTGCACTATTACTTTTACGATTCTAACGTGTTTATCGTTACCTTCCGTTATACTTTTTACTGGCCGATCTCCCCTGGGTGTATTTTTGGAGAAATTACTACAAACTATCGCATTTCCTTAAGAAAATTATTTGTACTTTGAATATCGTCTAGGAATATATGCATCCATCTTATCAGTCTAATTAACTTTTCCCAACCATTCATTTTTAACTGTCAGTTTGTGTTTTAGGTGGAAAACATAACGTGTTAGTGCAGGTTTTTTCTTTCAACAGATTGTATTGAAATGAAAGTTTTTCTGTCATTTAATTACGGTCGGTGGGCCGTTTTTAATTCAGAGAGTTTTAGAATGCTGCCATGTTTTGTTACTTGCCGAATCTTTAATTGCTATTCATCTAGTTCATAAATCAACTACTTTAATATGTGTTGCTACGGCGATTCTATCAGCTGTCTTTAATTGAATTGATCAAATGCGGTTAGCAAAAAATGGCTTCAATTCTAATCAACCATAGAACATTTAGTAAAGTTACATCTTTTAGCTCAATCTTCAAGACTTTATTTACCTTTTCTATATGAAGCAAAGAATCGGCAGCTCCAAATAACTTAAGTCTTGGACTTCAACGGACTTAGATAAAATGGTTCAGCATGTCACCTCTGTCGTATAAACACATTGCTGGTAAGCAAACATTATAAAACGGTTAACTAGATGCATCTATAAAAATTTGTTAGCGGATTTATTTTTAATGGTTGCATCTATGAAAATTTTATCATAGGGATTCTTCTTGTTCTCAAAGCCATTTTTAACTCGTTTTTCTAGAGTTTTATCATCTCACTCCAGCCCATTAATTCAAAACTATTGCGAAATACTTTGATGCAAAGGATGTAGGGTGAGACAAATGCTAACTGGTTAAATAACGCTGCCATTTTCTTCAAGAAAAATTGTTTTCTATTGATTACGTTTAGATGGTAAATAAATTTGGCTTCGCATTTCAAAAAGTTTTAAGTCTCTCTCTATAATTTAAACTGATTTATTCCTCACAATCAGTTTGCATTTTAACTTTTAAAACTTCTATTAAGTTTGATAGCAAATTTATTCCTTACATCCCAGCTGATTACCACAGAATTAATAATTTCTTTTATAAATGAGCCACTCTCTTTTCATCAACAATAAAACTCTTTGTGTCGTTCATCGAAATCAATTCAAGAACTTCTTCTGACGCTATTGGATACTCCTTTAAGTTCTTTTTTAGTGCTCTTGTATTAAAAGTTGTGCATGAATGGCGGTGGGTTAATCCCAAAAGTCATTCCATTAAATTGGAACATTTATTGATTCTGCAACTCAATCCACATACCGCCAAAAGTCCATTGATAACTTTGATCATCCTATACTTTCGAGATTAATTAGCTCCTTGGGACAAGTGGTACTGTTCTTTGAGATATGTTCCTCACAGAATACTTTGAATGTTTTTGACGTATGAAACTTAATTCTTTCTTTTGCCAGGTTTCTCCAGTTACTACCAGTAAATCTTAAAGTAGTATCTTGAAAAGCGTGAAGTGTTTCAATTGCTACTAAGTAAAAATGCCGCTTTAATGATGACCTTTAAAAGTAAATGAAAAAAAAAAAAAGATTTTCTTTTATTTCATTTTCATATACTCAACTTTTAAATCGTGCAAAACCTAAAAACTGCTTTTAAAATTTGTAATACAAGCCTGTTGTGTTGTGATACAAACCTGTTCCGTCTCCAAGCACTTCAGATTTTTAATTTCTAACCGATTGGTCACGGCAACGTTAGACAAATCGAGATCTCTTTTTTAGTATTGTTGGAGATCTTTTTATTGAATGAAGCTTTCCATTTTTAAGAGATTTTTTAATGCGATTGAATTTTTCAAATTTTATCAGATTCTTCATCGGAATTTTGATAGATCATTTTTTTAGAACAATGTTATGGTATGTAGATCTAATTGACTGTTTATATCTTTTATTCTCACCCATCGGAGTTCACAACGGCCATCTACGTTATAATGATCTTCGAAATAGTTAATCCTTTTTCGGGAATCTTTATCGATTTGACTGCTTGATCATTGATAACACTGCTAATTTGTAGTTTAATTCGCTTGTCTATTTTTTTGTTCTAACCATTATTGTTTAAAATCAGCCTTAGCAACTGTTGTTAACAAACTTTCGCTCCTTCAACTTTTTGCAACCTTTCTTTTTTCTTTATCGTTCCTATTTCAACCTCATTCCATTTTAAATCTTTTCGGACTTCATTCTTAGTAATTAGTTTTGGTTATTTTAGATAATTATTTGATATTTGACTTTTAGCTTTATAGGTTTTCAGTTTTTTCAAGCTTTTCTATTCATAATTTTTTAAAATATTAAAATTAGAATAAAGACTTTTTTGTGGAAATTAAATTGTTCTTTAAAGAAATGTATGCTGTCATTATAATAGCTGTTGCTGTTGGTGATAATCGCATTTGTGATATTGGTGCTTTTACGATGATTCGATTCACCGCAAGTAAATTGTTTTTATATGCAAGTTTGTTTTAATCTCTTCTGATCAATTAAAATATAATTGGTACTTAAAGTTAAAAAACGTTTTCTTTCAGGAACAGAAATTTTAATTTAGTTCAATTTGCAGAACGTTAAAATGATTGACAGTTCAAAAGCGTGGTTTGTTTCATCTGTCATCTGTATATTTTTCACTGTATTCAACATCTTTACAATTATTGTAATACTATGCACAAAAAGCCTAAGAAAGAAGGTCACCATTTATCTTATACTTTACTTTCTAACCGCCTCAGCAGTTCAAGGTTTCATCGCATTTCCTCTGTATGTTTTTAAAAAGCTAGCTTACAACTATGATGTACCAATGTGGTTATGTGATGCATCCCGCTTTACCTACATGCACTCCGGTCATGTTATAGAAATCAGCTTGCTGCTAGTAAGTTTTGACAGATTATTTGCTGTAAAATACCCATTCAGGTATTATGTTGTTTCTTCTCGACTCAACATGGCAGCCGTTATCCTAATTACTTGGCTTATAACCGTTGTCGTAGACTCGATGCCTTTCTTAAATAGAAACGAAAGTTTAGAATCTTGTCGTTACGTTCCCACGCATATTTGGGGACTATGTGTAATTGTTTGCTACGATCTTTTACCACTTTTTTTAATGACAGTAAACTATATAGCAATATGGAGCGTTGCTGCTCGATTAAACCTTGCAGATAATCTTCTCAAAGTTGATTTAAATCATAAATTTAAAAGTTGCCAAACAACTCCAGATATGCAAGTAAAGTCAAAAACAGCAATGCTTCTCGAGATGAAAGCTACAAAGACCTGTCTTCTACTCATGCTTGTGTATATTATTTGTTGGGCGCCTTTAGGTGTGTTTTACATGTATGATCACTTTTGTAAAAATTGTTTATCTACGAGAGAAGATTTGGAAGGGACGAGAGCTGCTATAAAAATCCTTTCTTCTACTTCAAGTTTATTCGCTCCTGCAATTTATTGCTGGTGGAACGAAGAGTTTCGCCAAGCAGCAGAAACTCTTCTTCGAAAATGGGGATGTAAATTTTTCCTCTGTAAAAAAAATAAGAGAGTAGACTTTGTTCACCGATTCTCCTCTAGCAACTCCTGATCAAATTTAATGATGGCACCAAACTCGTGATCAAATTTAATGATGGCACCAAAGTGTAGCAAATGTATTTTTGCATCGTTTTGAGAATGCTGTAAATGTGTTGAGAATTAAAACTTCAGAACATATATATTGTTTCAATAAAATTGATAATAATTTTATTTGATATAAATATATGTTCGGCAGTTTTCTTATCTGTTTACATCTTTATGAGAATATTGTTATTCGCATTGCCGAAAAAGAGAAAATATTCTATAAAAATAAAGTTATTAAATCTCGGTGAGCGGTTTTTTATAATACGAAGGTTTTTTTTTTAAGTAGAATTTTTTGTAGTATTAGAATGAGATTCTAGTTAAGTATTGAAAAGTTTTATATTCTATTTTAGTCAATTATTTTTATAATTTTGGATATATGGTGATAATAAGGTCAAGGTAAAAAAAAATCTAATAGTTATTAATTTTTTAAAAAGAATTTTCTAAAAAAGAGTTAACACAAATATAATGACGTCATCATTCGCCATTGTTCTAGGTCCTAAAATCTAACTGAAACGGTCGTTTGTTTACGTGAACGCTTTAAATTAGGGCCGCGCTACTAAACCTCAGCTGGATTAGTTGTTAAAACGACTTTAAATACGGCATTAAATCTTATAAAAGTTATAGAACATTACCATAGTGTTACCACAGCAACCTTAAGACAAAAAGCTCTCCCCATGACGCCGCACTAGTTGACCGCTTGCTTTCTCATCACAAAATGCACAAAACTATGATTGTAGAATTTTATTTCATTTATAACACATACATGTTTTACATACATGTTTCACATACCAATATTTCATTTATAACACATACATGTTTCCTTTATTGCTGTACATATTTTCTTCACATAACTACATAAGATACGAGAAACCTTATCAAAGCATTCCTAGTTTTAACACTTTACTTAAAGTTTCGACATTTGTTTTTTTAAATGAATACTGTATTTTTTTTACAAACAAAACAAAAGAATTTTAAACTTAATGTGGCATTGAAAATAATACCCAGTTCATATAAACAATAAAACATGGCTTAATCATCGTATCTCAAACTCGTTATATAATTTGCAAACCGAACGAGTTTAATTTTATCAATAACGTTAAAATGTTAATAACGTTAGAAACAGTCAAACTAAAACAACGATATTTTTTAACTTTGTTTTTTAAGAAAACTGATATTAAAACGCTAGAAGAAATCTGAGAAATGAAAGTTACAACTAAAAATAGAAAGAAATTCACACATATGGGTGGAGAAATATTAAAAAAGCAAAAAAAATGATCGGATAATTCAAAAACGAAAAAAAAAAAAAAAAAAAAAATTAAATCGTTTTATATGAATCCATGTTCGCACATAGTAAGGGCATTTAAATAAAACCGTAAAACAAGCTTTATTTAAAACATTTAGTGTAAACGAGGTAAAGTTTAAAGCGTTAAGAGACAAATTTTTTATACTTAAAAATTTAAATATTGATACAGTAATAAATTGTTTCTAAAAGAACCTACAATTGATAAGATAATGTTTAATTTTTTCCTGAGTTTTTTTCCATTTTGGAGCAAAATGGACATACGGAATACTTAGAAAGCATAAAGCAGTTAACACCCAAAAGGTTCCTGCATGACTGATCTTTTAAAACAGGCTATGTAACAACTAACTTAGAGATCTAATTGCACCCACCAAGAAGTCCATATCTCGAGGTGATTCATAACTATAGTTCCAAGAAGTATATTTTAACCGTAAATTGTATTTACCAAGCTACAAAAATATAATAGGTCACTTCCAGTCATAAGAAGCTATTTATGGGGCAGCTTGTCTTAATAATGAAGTGCTCCATTATTCTAAATAATGGTTGTAAACCAAAGCAAGTTTACAAAATTCCTTTATTGGCTCTCTTACCATTTAGATTTTATGATCGCATCTTTGATTGCTTATTAATTAGTAGTAAGTTATAAGATTTTTAGAGCTGAATTGCTAAATAAGAGAAATCCACAAAAATAAATCCAAAAAATGCTGCAACCATCGAAATAACTTTTATTTCAATCAAACCAACTCACAAAAAAACTAAAAACAAACTAAATCAAACGACATATTGAGTTACAACACATACATAAAGATCACTTCCAGTCATAAGAAGCGGCTTGATGGTATTTCTTGGTAAAATGCTTGTTCCTCTCAATTTTCACTTCTTCTACACAAGCTTTATATAGATTTTTACATTAAAAGGAACTCTCATTATAAAGATTAAAACAATCGTTTTAAGGCACGTCATAATTATCACCTAATAGCAATTTGAAGCTATTAAAGGTTTGTTTTAACATCACAGGTTTTTTTCTTTCCTTTCCTTGAAAAGCGTTGAAAGAAAAACAAGCCAGAGATTAAGCACCAGGTTTAATGCTAGTAATCGCAGCATGTATTCCTTTGGCATATATAGATCTACTGTAACACACTATTCATCATATGGGGGAAGAGAAAGAGATAGCGAATTAAAAAATCAGAAAATTATTAACACTGGAATCAGAAAATTATTAACACTGAGAGAAACATTTTTAAAAGTTTTAAATTCATGACAATATCATAGAATATATTATTTATAAAAATGTTTACACAAAGAGATAGAATTATCAACTATTTAAAAAATATATATATTTTTGAATATACCGGCAAAATGTTGATAAAAATTAAAGTTGGAACTTATCTTATGTGAGAAGATGCTAAAAATCTCATACTTTTTCTGGATTGTTGCAGATGCCAGAAACTACTGTTTAAATATATCTACCAAAATAAAGCACTTTAACTTTTGTTAAATCGTTTCTTCTTAATTTGTAAAAATGTATTTATCTTTTTAAAAAATTTTGTTTTTTTTTACTATTGTATTTTTGTTTATAAATGCTTATAAGGATTTGTAAATGTTTATGACACTTTCTAAATATTTTTAAGGGTTTATAAATATTCTTGAGGCTATTGTAATAACCACAAGAGAATGGCAAGGAGTAATAAACCTTTTTTGAAAATGTAAGAATACCTTGATGCATGGATAAGTTATGTAAAATGTTTAATCAAACCACTTTTCTCTTTGATCAATAAATTCAGTCTATTTGAAAATTGTTCAATAACCGACGCCGATACGGCAAAGTCTTGATGAAGGTTTTGCCAGTAACGGAGTATAGCAGTCTTCAAATGTCTCACTGATGTGTATTTTATGGTATACATATCATACTTTATGAATGGTATTTTATGATGATATTTTCGAAACACTCGAGCTGCTCCAACAAACCCCATTGAAAAAAATCATAGGGAACAAAGTCTGGAGATAAAGCTGGCAATTCTTCCTTAGAAACAAAATCATGGAAATTTTAGCTTTTCAATGAAAGGCTTCTTGGAGCAAGTAGTACTTGTTTTAAAGAAATATTGAAACTGTTAGCAAACAGCCTCAATTACTAATACCTTTTAAATCAAAATTGATAATAAAAAATCTTAAAACCAAAGTTATCGACTCACATTATTATGAAATAAATTAAAGGAGAAGAAAAATTTCAAAATTTTAACCAAGATTAAGCGGAATTTTTTTTCACACAATAATTCACACAACAATTCACACAATAGTTCCAAAAGGAGATGCCAACAATCACAGAGGAAGCCTTTTTTTCTCTGAACTTCATGTCAACAGAGACTAAATCTCTCGTGTTTTCTCAGAAGGTAGGTTTGTTGCAAATATGTGGCATACCCTTTCCAGTAATTATCAAGCAAACAGAGCATCTTTTTTCAACTTTTGTTAGCAGATCAGCTGAAGATGCTTGAGATAATGCTAGATGTCTCATATAGCTCCAGATAGCCAAATATGCAGATAAGACAATCACATCCTTGGACTTTTTATGGAGGACGAATTTTGATAGAGAAAAAGTTGTAATGAGATGGTAGAGAGACATTTTCTCCATTGTACTTTTAAAGGCAATTTCTGCAATAGTTACGTACTCCAACTGGTACTCTTGATAAAGTTGATTTTAAAAGAAATGAATTCTTTAACACGGTCTATCAAAAAAGATTGAGCAGTCTAGAACACTTTAGCCGGCAGAGAAAACTAACAGTTTTTCTGCAGTCATGGTGAGTTTTAGGACAAACAAGCTTTTTTTTTAAAAAAAAAGAAAACCAAGATAGTAAAATTTGGCAAATGTCTTTTCCAAGAAAGTAGCATTTTTTTTGTTTTGTTCTTTAACTTGCACGATATAAAACCCTTTCCTGGAAAAAAAGCAAACAATTCTTTGACACATAATGGAAATTTATAAAAATACTTTTAAATTGAGTGAGAGCTATCTTACATTTCATTTAGGTTGATGGATTAACGTAGAAAAACTTCACTTGCGCTGTAAAAATTCCAAACTTTTCATGCAATTATAACAATATTTTCTACTAAGAAAAGAAATTTTCAAACTAAATTTTCTTTCTTGGACGAAATAGCTGGATTTCAAAGTTTAGATTTTTTGAATCAGGAATGTGTATATATTAATCCCTCCAGAGTGTTTTTTCAGAAATTTAAGTTGAGGTTTTTTTCCATTTTGGCTTAATATGATATGACAGTTGAAAGTTGATTTCTTTTACAAACAAACCAAAAATTGCGAAACAAATGTCTCTTTCATTTATCGCTACAGACTGAGAAAAAGAGAATAAAGAAAATGTGACTGCAACTAATCTCTTTTTACTTGGGTGATATTTTAGTTATTAAATGATTACGATATGCATATGTATTTCCTAAACATAACATATTACGCTGGGGTAAATTTAGCTGAATCACCTTTGTAAATGTTTATACACATTTTGGTAATATTGGAACTTATAAATTACCAATCAAAAAAGTTTTGATTGGTAATTTATAAGTTCCAATATTACCAAAGTTTCTTTTGGGAAAAAACAGTCCTAGATCCTCATCATATTATTTTAAACAATTAATTTTTGAAATCAATTTATTTATTAAGTTTATTCACTTATGAAACCGATAAATTTGTAAAACCAATAATTTAAAGTAGCTTTGAATCTAAAAATAAAAAGTGCAATTTTTTTTTTGCATAAGAAGCTCCTGGTTTTTTTTTAAAAAAAAACATTCATTCGCACTGAAAACTGCCGCTGCGAAAGGTGCATCATTATTGGTGTTGAGTTGCGTCAGCTCTTGCTTTATACTGGTATAGTTGCATCACGTGGCACAGTTATTCATGAAATCTGCACATTGTTTATATTATTTTAATTTGCAATATCCGTTCTGTTGTCAGAATATGACCATCTGTTGAATTCTAAGACGATCGGTTAACATTATGATTGTTTTTTGTCGTAATTTCACAATCTCTTTATTTAAAAAAAGCAGAGGTAGTGAATATTACGACAAAAGTGATTCTTACATTTTGATCACTACGGAATAATGGTTTTATAAGAAGGGTACTTATAAACAAAAAGATTATTGTGCAGGCCCGTCGCGGATGCTTTTGATGTACGCGATATTCATTGTTCAATCCAGGGCGATAAAGCACCAAAGGTTACGCCCGAGCCGGCATAAAGCCGCGCAGTGTGTACTTTGGCAAAGCTAACTTATCATCACTTAACAACTTCTTCCCTAAAAAGTATCAGCAATTTATTGCTTGGTTTTATTTTTAACTTGAAAAAAAGTTTGGGTAGTTCTTTTAAAAAGTGTGAAAAAGTTTTTGTTAAAATGTCACCTGGATTTGTATATAAAATAAAAGGAAAATAATCTGTAAAGCATCGCTATTTCTCATTTTACTTTTTATCGTATCGTTTAAAGAAAAAATTTTTTTTTCTCGGTTTAAACGTTCCGAGACACAGATACTAATGATCTGTGCACATTCAATCTATTGAAAACACGCAGATGCGAGCAAAGAAGTCGAGTTGTCAACAAAAGACCAGTGGGCCACTTCTTCAATCAATAGCTGGATTTCTATTGCGGCAGAGATTCGCCGAGAACAAGTGTTGTTCAGATATTTATGTTTTATTTTGCTTTTATTATGTATTTTAAAAGTTTCATTTACTTTCTAAAAAATAAAAATAGCAATTATAAAATAAAATAGCATATGTAAAATAAAACGATTTGGAAAACCATTAAATGATATCTAAATTAACGAAAACTTTTGTAGTGTACTTTTCTAGGGGGATTGCGATGAGATTTTCAAAACATATTCTACCCATATATATATATATATATATATATATATATATATATATATATATATATATATATATATATATATATATATATATGCAAACACTTTGTATTTTCAATAACCTCTAAGTTAAGAAAAAGGGTTTCAGCTTCTAGAAATGAGATTTGAAAAAACTTATATGTGTTTTTGTTACATCAGTTATATTTTGAGTGTTCGCGCCGAAATCTTCAGTTAAATTTTGAAAACATGGTTTTTCAAGTTGGTATCAATGATTCCGCTGGAAAAGATACGTGAAATCAAAATATTCTGGCGCTTTTTCGCCAGTGTTCATTTGTGTAATGCATCCTTTTAACGTTTTTCTTCAATTTGATCGACTGTATTTAAGTTAATCACTGAATCTTATTCTGTAAAACACTGAATCCAAAGGAAGCAATTATCTTTTTTGGATTTTATATCAAAATTCAAGGAAAAGAAGTTACTGATGTTGTCGGAGCAGCAGTCAAGCCTAACCACACGCAACTAAGTCAGAACGAAAACTATAGAGAGCTGGTGCTGAGACTTTTTCAAAATTTCTTGATTAGTATGAAGTGAGTGCTTTGTGGTTATTTAAAAATGATAGTTCAACGTAATATCGACAAAATCATCACGACATCCAAAAAGTTGAATAACATTTTAAAAACCATTACTCTCGTATTACCAATGGTTTTGTCCAATTCTACTGCCCATTGTAGCAATTTTGAAAAAGTGTAGCAATTTTCTCAATGGTGCTGTCCAATACTGCTGTTCTGGAAAAAAGTTTTGAGTTAAAAAAAAAAATTATGCATGAAGAGGAGCGCCATTAACTGGTTATTGAATAAAACATAAATAACTTTTGCTATCTAAAGTTCTTAAAACAAAAATGACTCGTAATTAAATTTGTAAAGGTTAAACAATTTACACTGAAGATCAATTGCGATTTGCAGTGGAACAAATCAAATAAGTTGAAACACCACTCACTAATGCTTCTGAGGTATACAACATACCAAGGCGTGTATCACTACTGTATGCATAACAAAGTCCAATCACATGTTAAAGGTACAAAAATTGTGCTACATACAACGTTTGAAATAGATTTTGTTTCAGTCCTTATCAGTTTAGTCGATTGGGCATTCGACAGAACGTTCACAAATTTTACCGCAGTAATTGGGGGTAAACTCCCTTTAAAGTTGGTTACAACGTTTTCAGTTCATAGTTTACAAATCAATATCACGTCTATACAAGGATTGATGTCCGAGGGGACCACCAAGCACCGGATAAACAAAGTTCAAGTTGGGGTTGAACGGAAGCGAAACAATGTCTTTAACGGCTCACTAAAGTATTCATAGCAGCAATCAAGTTGAACTTTTTAAACTTTTTAGTCTAAATAATTAGTTTGATCAAACGGTCACATTATGAAATTGGGTGGTTTAATCAATTAGTGCTTTTTTCAAATATAGGTATTCACATTTGTTACTTACGATGTTTCACCTATTTGCATTTAAAATAGCATCAGACTGATATGTTTACCTGCTCATTCGTCCAATATACTTCAATCGTTAGACGTAGATGTTATTGCCACGTTAAACAAGTTTGGCGCAAATTGATTAAAGAATTTTATGCAGCTATAATTGTCAACAATTTAGTAAAAGAAATTTTCATTCCATTACATGCGAAACTTTTTAGGACTAGTGACGTATTTGCAAGAACACAAATAATCGGTAGATTTCAAAACTTTGGCTCGTTTCCATTTTATGTTAACAAAATTAACAAATCAAAGTTAAAAACTATTAAAAATTGCTGAAATATTTCAAGTATCATCTCAGCCTGCATCATGATATTCATCCAAGCTTGCCTTATTATCCTCATCCCAGCCTACATCATCATCTGACATCAGGCAGCATCAAACTTCAACGATTTGCGAACTTCATAATTTAACAACAACACCAGTGACTCCAGCTCAAACGCATCAAATGTAGCAATGCTTCACAGAAAGACTCGAATGCAATTTGAAAGATGTTTTGCAGCTCCACCATATTGTTACACACACACACACACACACACACACACACACACACACACACACACACACACACACACACACACACACACACACTCACACACACACACACAAAATAAATTAAAAGACAAACTAAACCAAGACAATGACCCCAAAAAGTCAAAGCAGTTAAAGAAACGCAAGATTGATTTCAGTAAAGCTTCAGATGAAACTCAGCAAGTACAAAATTGAAAAGAGCCGAGACAAGACAAAGATATTAAGAGGTACAAAAAGTGTTACAGATTTTGGGAATAGGCATTCCAACTCAAAACAACATGTGGTACCAATATGAAGCTTCTAACTGCAAGTCTAGAGTTGGCCGTGTATACTCAAAAAATACAAATTTGGTGAAGAGTTGATTTACACGAAAAATACCGTCGACCTGCTGCTGTCTATAAAACTAATTAATAGTTTTTTATGTATATTTATTTGTAATAAGATTAGTTTTCATTTTATTTTAAAAAAGTTTAGCTTAATTTTTATAACATCTTAAAAAATTGTTATCAAAATTTAACAAGAATATTTTTCCCAATTATAATAGGAAAAAAAACTTTTTTTCTTTCATTAAGTAAATTTTCTAAAATGCTTTCAAAATATTTTACGCATTTGATGAATTCCACGAAAATCGTAATCTTAACTTGATTTTATAAACTAATTTTTTACAGTATATTTATGGCGTAATTAGCTTTAATATGTATCTAATCACAAGAAAATATTAAATAAATGAATAAATAAGTTCGCTAATTAATGTTTATGGTAATTAGTGAAACCGAGGTATGTTTACAAATTGCCTGGGAATTTTTTGTGAAAAATGCAACAACAATATATCTTTAATTATTTAATGTTATAAAATACATCAACAGGTAAGAATGGTATCATTTTAAAGAAGAAATGTTGTACAGTAAATATGTAAAATTAGTTTTTAGAAACTATTAGGTAAATTTAATAATTTAATTGAATTTAAATCGATATTGTATTTCATTGATTTTCTGTGATTCCGTCACGAAATAATTACAAAACTTTATTTTATTACTGTTTCTGGCAAACATCAAAGTAAATAACTACACATTATCTTAATATTTAAAATTTGGAATAAATTGTATGAATATTGGATATATTGTTTATGCGAATAAATGTTTAATGTGCGTGACGGAATCACACAATATCGTGACGGAATCACGCAATATCGTGACGGAATCACACACTTTTAATTTCAATTTTACATGCTTAATTTGTACGGAGCTTTCTAATGTTTTACCTTTATACTATTTGCCAATAAATATATCTACTATTAGGATTGTTCTTTACAACTATGCTGCATCAATTTTCTATTGTAGATATAATTTATTAATTATTAATTAAAACATTATGCCACCAAAGAGTGCTGTCGAAAGACAGCGAATACACCGTGCAAAAGTTAAAGAAAACTCTGCTATGCTCAAAGCCGCTAGAGCAAAGGATTGTTTACGAAAGAAGAGACGGCGCTCAGAAATGGACGACGAAAAGGCAGCTGATTTTAAAAAGCGAGCAAAGCTGGCCACTCGTAAATGGCGTGTTAATAAATCTCGTTCCTTGGCTACACCTTTTACTGCAATCGAAAATGAACTTCCTTACAAATCGTTATCGTCCTTTGGAAAAGCAAGAAGGAGAGTGGAAAACGCTCTTCCCAAAAGTCCTCGAAAAAAAGCAGCCGTTGTTCGAAAATTGGCCAGTGATATTTTGAATATTGAAGTAAAGGGTCCTTCATTAGTGACAACAGCAGATTACTCATGCGTTACTAACTTTTATAATAATGATAGTATATCACGAGTAATGCCCGGAAAGGCAGACGTCGTTACAGTTTATTCAAATAGCGGCAAAATTAAAATGCAAAAACGTCATCTTGTAATGACTGTTGCTGAAGCATACCAGACTTTTAAATCTGAATTTCCAAATTACATTATCAAAAAATCCAAGTTTGTCTCGATGCGTCCAAAGAACGTACTTTTAACCAGTGATATGCCACAAAACGTATGCGGATGCAAATACCATAGCAACATTATTTTGTTACTGGACTGTTTACATCGTCAATATCCACAAATATTTCTGACGTATTCAAATGAATTTGTATCAAATTGTGTATGTAATTCACAGCAAGAAGCTTGCATGTTTAACAAATGCGGTATGTGCAAAGATTTTCGACTTTTTACTGAAAATTTCACCAGTAAACTTGAGAATACTGATGATTCAGTGACCTGGTATCAGTGGAATCAGGACAATGATAGTTATTTAGTAAAAGAGTTGCAGGAAGGTAGTGTTCAAGATGCAATTGATTTGATCTCATCTCAGCTTATTGCCTTTCTACAACATGTTTACATAAAACGTCAACAAGCGATATCTTACGAATCACAGAAAGCTGACGCACAGTTGCCTGACAGTACATCTTGTATCTTGCAGATGGATTTCGTAGAAAACTATACTGCGACTTTTCAGGACGAGATCCAGTCAGTACACTGGAAACAAAAACAAATAACTGTATACACGATTATGATTTGGCATCGCTCTGAAATAATTTCAAAAATATTTGTCTCAGACTGTCGTGATCATGAAAAACATTCCGTCGCCGCATATACTGCGAAAATTCTCGAGTTTATCAAGCTGTCTTTACCCACAGTTGATACTGTGCAGATATGGACCGATGGACCAAGTAGTCAGTACAAAAGTAAATTTGTATTTATTCTGTCTATAAAATTGAAGGAAGTTTCTGATCTACAGCTACAGTGGAATTACTTTGCAACCAGTCATGGCAAAGGGCCAAATGATGCGCTAGGTGGCAATGCGAAGCGAATTGCCCATCGTCAAGTGTTATCCAGAAAGTTCGTAATACGAGATGCTTTATCATTTTCTGCTGCTGTTAAATCTGTACAGAGCAATATAAATGTTACTGTCATTTCACCTAATGAAATTGAAACCAAATGCAATGAGCTGAATGCTGATATTTTGTGGAGTGATGTACCGGCTGTTCCAGGTACACAAACTGTTCATTGTGTTATTCCGCAACAGAACAGCGTTAAGTGTAAGATGTACACAAATGCTGTGAATGTAAAACAGCATGTTATGATTAAAACTACAACAGAAACTATCACTCCAGCTTTAACTTCTATAACACCTAGCATGGGTTTTATTTCTACGCCACCGACTGTGGATGCTGGTTCTACGCCACCGACTGTGGATGCTGTCAGTATTATTCCTAAAGCTTAAATAGTTAATAAATAAAATAGTTAATTAATTAATTGAATGAATGCTAATTGTCTAATTTGATTAAGAATGGTTAACTGTTCTGTAGTCATGTTATTGACTCGCCTTTTGAAATATTACAGTGAGTAGACAGTAGGTGTTTGTTAGTATGGCTAATAGGTGATTCCGTCACACCATTTATGTGATTCCGTCACACATACTTTAATATAAATATAGTATTATCTATTAAATAATTTATAATTGTTTCTAATTATTTGCAAATGGTATGTATTTTAACACACACATACACTTGTGAAGTTAAGCAAATTTACACACATACTTTAATATAAATATAGTATTATCTATTAAATAATTTATAATTGTTTCTAATTATTTGCAAATGGTATGCATTTTAACACACACATACACTTGTGAAGTTAAGCAAATTTAAATAGGAGAGCAGAAATGTGTTACTATAATAATATACCATAAAATGCTTGTCCATAAATTGGTGATTCCGTCACGCATATTATTATATTAATATTATATGATTATTATGCATTTATAGTTTTTTGGTATTAGAAGTATTTCAGGCCAATGTGTGACAAACACATATATCATATAGAATAACAATATGCACATTACAGTTTTTTTATTTTTATAACATAAATGTGGAAAATAAGCTCAAATCGGTGATTCCGTCACGATGGAATTCATGATTTACATAATGCTAAAAATGTAATGTTGAAAGAGGTTAAAAAAAAAAAAAAATAAAAGTGTTTTTTCTTTAAAAAAATATTTTAACTTGAAGCTAAACCGTTTAGATTACCCCAATTTAATCTTTTCGACAAACTAAATTTTTATTCCATCCCATCAATAAACTTCGGAGAAATCTCATTCCAACTGCTTTTTCCCTGAAATATCGCGTGACGTTAACAAATATCGCGATCACGTGAAGTAAAGGTGAGTTTCCACTCCTCCGTTTTCGCTACGGGAAAGGGAAAGGGATGGCTCAGGTGATTTAAGGCCAGTCTGAGAAAGTTTCGTTTTTTTTTCGTGTTATTTTCGTTTGAACGCGTGTGACGTGTTTTCACCTCGCGGGATTGATCACATTAAGAATTTGACGTAAAGAATACCGTTTTCAAAGGCCGACATTATTTTTGAAGAAACAGCTGATAATAGATAAAAATATACAGGTAAATATAAAAATTCATATTTAACAAAAATAGTACTTTATTTTTATTAAATATAAATGATTTTACTTACCTATTTAAAGTGTATATTCTTATTGAACTTGAGGTTCCAAAATATTACATGCTTTTTGAGAATGCTGCTCAGAAATGCCTTTAATCACCGATAGGAGATTTTCAAATTAAAATCTCTGAAAGATTTTATTTTGAAAATCTCCTATCGGTGCAAAAGGTTATCAGTTCTATGCTGTGCGAAATGCTAGCTATAATATATTGGTATAAATTTTTTACTGACTTGACTTTTGGTCTGTAATTTATTTATGACACCATTGCCATATAACTGTAACATTATCGCAAGCTTAATGAATACGTAGTTTTGTTGCTCCTTTTCAATATTAATAATGCTTTTATAAATGTTCAAGTTAACAAAACAAAATCACATTTTCTGTTTTAAGTTGCAATTACTTACATTACCTTTAAAACGTTGGGATAGCGAAGAACATTCGGAACCTAACGATCATTTTTTGTTTTTTCTGAATTTGAATATTTAGTAACAAGTTTTATGTTTCTTAGTTCTTATCACCAAGTAAAAGAACGGTAGGGTAAAGATGAATTTTTTTTTAATATTTAAAAAGTAATCGTCTAGTTACTTTTACATTAAAATTGCAATGTTTAAGCAAAATAAGTTGTATCCTAATGACTTGCCGACATTTATTGAACGTTTATTTAAATCTACTAAATAAGTTTCCTGCATATTCCCGAAGTATTGGGTAGATTCAAAAAAGAGAAAGAAACTAAGTTTATGTAACATTTTATTAAAGTAAATAAATAAACCATTAGGCATTGCAAAATATACTTTTTTAAATGAAGACAATTCAAAGACTTGTCATTATTTAATTAAGTGTTTATTAACAGTCCGCTGCATTTAAAAACTAAGACGAAATACTAGAATTAATTCAAAAAGGTTTACAGAACTTCGGAAAGAAAGATTTCTTTAAATGTAAAATATTTAAATAAAATTAAAAATACACCAAACTAAGTGCAGGCTGTTGCGTTCTTAAACCGAACAAACCTGCACTTAGCTATGATTTTTTGAAAAATTTCTTTCCAAAGTTTTGTTTTATTTTCATTTTCAATTGGCGGTTTGATGATGAAAACAACCTCTTTGAGTTGATTAATTTTATTGTCGTCTAAAAGTTTAAATGCAGCACTTTTTTTGTTATAACAAGTCTGTGACATTTCTTCATTTGTAAAAAATATATTTAGTAATGCCAGTGCAAGTACATGTCTTGAAGATGCTTTTGAAACTTGCCCCAAAATTTCATCTTTTATTTTTTCTGGGTAATCTTTTATATATTCATCAAGCAAACTGCTTGCAGCTACATTTTCACTAGTTTTCGTCAACTGTGAAATTAATCTAAACAAACAAAAAAGTCTGTTAAGTAAAGCTGTAATAAGGTAAGTTTCTCTCTCTCTCTGTCTCTCTCTTTTAAAGTTAATGCAAATTATTTTTTTTAAGTTTTTGTTTTTTAAAAAATGAAATCTAGGTTTTTTGATTTTTAAATCTAGTAATTTTTCAAGCCAAAATTTTTTTGTTTGAAAAATTGAAAAAATGTAAAAAGCAAATAATTTTTAGAATGCTCACACGTCAAGTTTTTTCTCAAGACTTGTTATTTTGTTGTTTGCCTCCTCCAACTTTTTGGTGGCATCCTCAAGTTTTTTTGTGACATCATCCATCTTTTGGGAGCAAAAGCACTTCTATAAAAACCAAAGTGATTTAATCTTTAAAAGTGTAAAAGAAAGAAGAACCGGTTTGAAAAATTGGTTTAAAATAACAATTGTATGAGTACATTTTATTTACCTCAGCAGCTGTGGTTGAGGACTTACAAAGAGAATTCTGTTTTGGTGTTTGTATGAAAGAAGATTGAAATAAAGGGGACAAAGAAAAGTGAGGCTCTGTTCGTCTGGAGATTCCAACAGATCTGTAAATTTGTTGTTGCATAAAATTATACTGTATTGTATTTTAGTATTAGAAAAATTTTAAATTTAATTCAAATATAAGAATTGTGTTTTTTTACTTAATTATTTTACTAAATACCTGTGTTAATTGAGGAGAATAGTCTTTTGACAGGTGTTTTATGAATACCATTCATTCTAAAAGATGGAGATAGTAAAAGATGACTTCAATTTACTTTACAAGCACTATTATGTTGTTTTATGAAAATTACATTAAATGAAAAGTAATTACCAACCTTGAGTTTTTAGAAATTTTTATTGCAGCTTTTTTTTGCGAAGTAACTATGAGTGAAATTATTTCAAATTCATTGTAGCTTTTATACTATGACCAACTCGAAACTTCACGTGAATTTGTTTCTTATGGTGGTTTCCACATACAAGTTTAATACAAATGTAAAAGAAAAAAATCTCTCAGTTGTTTGCTAATTGTTCGTAGCTTTTTTTAAAAAATCATTAGTTTATATTGTATATTATTTAAATACAGTTTTTTGAAGTACTACTTCAATTGTTTTATATAGCGTTATATATAATCCAAAATCTTGAAAGAATAGAAACCACATCAAGTTGCATGTAATTTTTGCGGTGTGGCCAAATTCGAAGATTCGAACAATAAAATTTATGTAGCAATAAAACTTATGTAGCAAGCTAATGCCATTGTAATCTCATCTTATAATTTTAAAGTGTACGTTTAATACGTGAAAATAATCCAAAATATCGAAATTATATAGCTGCGTATAAGAGTTTTAAAACGAATTTAATCAGATATTGTTTGCACGGTGCCTAGGCCTAAAGTAAAGATCGCCGTGGTAAACCCCCTATTCTCTATTCCCTGCTTCAAAAAAAATTGTGCCTAATAATTTTGTTTTCTTTAATTACGAAACAGCAAGTGGTTTAATATTTTTAAAATCGACCCTGTATCAGATTATTTTTTTCCTAATTAAATTGGGTTTAACTTTCAGCTCGCAACTTTACATATTTCCTAAAATATTCCTTGTCAAAACTTGGGCGTTTTGGAAAGCTGTTGAAAACCGCCAAAGTGGACTTCAACTATTTCAAATGAAATACTATTGTTAAATCATTGAGTTTTAGTTGAAAATTCTAAAAAAGACATTGAAGTATTAAAAAACCCAGAATCGCTAAGGTTTCTTCAGGACTGTGCCTATCCGTGTGATTAAGCTCTGATATAGTGAACGTTTTGTGCCTTGTCACTCTGTACTAACTGTTCACGACTAAAGTTTTAAGCTGTGAAATCGCAGCTTAAAACTTTAGTCGTGAACAGTTAGTCTACATAACAGTTCTGCGATTGACTAGTAAACATTTTAATTTCTAAAAATGTTTACTAGTCAATCGCAGAACTGTTATGTAGAAAGTATTGAGCACACGACTCAAAAAGTCTACAAATAAGTTAACCATTTTTGAAGATTACAGGTATTGTCACTTATTGACTTTCGGTTTTCGATATGTCCTGCTTCTTAAGTTTTTAAAGTTTTCCTAACTATTTAAAGTAAATTGACCTACTCGACAGTTCTAAATTGCCTATTACGCTGGTCAACAGGAATTTTGAGTCAAAGTTTAGCATATCTGATTGTTATTTCTTCCACATTACAATCTTGAAAAAGAAAGTTCACACCCAAGTTTTTTTTATACCCTCCAAAGAATGTAATACTGAAACTTTTATTTCTTGATTATAAACTTGAAGTTTTTTTACAAGAGTACTATTTAACACAAACAATTGTTGTAAAAAAAATAAATATATGTAAAAAAAGTTCAGAAATTTATGTTTTTTTTTTATTTTCCCTGTAATTGTATGGGCTTTCAAGTATTATCCTCCAAGTATAGTCTCCCACCTTGCTCTCAGTGTATTATACCTGATAATGACGTTCAATACATCTTGATAAAAATGTTTACCACTGTTTAACTACTTTTTAATCTCAAATAGTTAACTAAAGTAATACAAGTAAAACAGTTTGCTTTAAATCAAGAAGTGAATATTTATTAAGGGAAGAAGTTACAAAAATCGCATACTTTAAAAACAAGAAGCTGTTGCGAGAAACGCATCCTATAAAACAAGAAGCTTCTACAAATAGTTCGTTGCATTAATAAAAAATGCAACAAACACCATTTTTCCGAATAGACACCCATGCTATCTTTAAATTTTTCCATGCATGTAACATGCACTTAAGGTATTTTTTATGTATTGAAACGTTTCAGACATTAAAAACTTGCTTCATCAATACATGCTGAAGCGAAGAATCATCAATACGTCCCATATCACTGCTCAAGTATTTTCATGTTTTAGTACTTTTTTTGAATGTGTTGTACTACTGCAATGTATGGACATTCTGTTTATGAACAATAAAAGTGAAACGTTATTTACTTTCCATCCCATTTTCCATCCTTAATAAAACACGCTTCTCCTTATTTAGTCATAAAAAGAAAGTAAGATGAAAAGATTGTCGTAAAGAATCAAAGTTTGTCAAGAAAATGGTTTTAGCTATTTTTTTGTAAAAAGAATCAGAAAATATTCATTAAAAGAAACACTTGAAAAGAAATAATTTTTCAGCTGATCACTGCTATTCTTAGGATATTACTTTTGGGATCTTAGTTCTAAGTGGCTAGTTAACTTTGATACTGGGGGAACATATTGAGTGTGCATCTGTACCTATCACCACTAATCAAATTTTAAAGTAGTCCATGGGAAGATGGAGCACTTTCCTATTCGAGATGTATTTTTACAAAAAACATTTGCATTAGGTCAAAATGAGAGGGATATGGATGGGGAACTTCCCTTCCCCCATTGAGAAAACTCCTTTGCATTTTAAATTTTTTCAACTGTTACGTTATGCATCCGCCCTTTTATAAAAATTTTGTAGTTGTTCATGAATATTATTTTAAAAAAATCTTTTAACTTTTTCTATCTGATATTTTAAATATGCACAGGTATTAAGGAATTGGAGAACTGTGTAGAAGCCCAATTAACTAACTTAAACCAGTTGCCACACACTCATAAAAAGGCTAATC
Source organism: Hydra viridissima (assembly GCF_058129835.1). Classification (NCBI taxonomy): domain Eukaryota; kingdom Metazoa; phylum Cnidaria; class Hydrozoa; order Anthoathecata; family Hydridae; genus Hydra; species Hydra viridissima. The sequence goes on from NW_028324310.1 coordinate 2,721,053, forward strand.
AGTGAGTGGGTGGCAACTGATATAGCAACTAACTTTTCATCTCACTTAAATGACTATATTCATTTAAAAAAATGATAACACTGCATTTTGAAGGTGGTAACATCCCCCTCCGCCTTCCCATATCCTACAATTTAGAATGATGGAAAAATAAATTAAATGAATAAGATGAATATAAAAGTCTCATAACAGCTATCTATGGATTAACTTCTCATTTCTACATAGCCAAAAGTCATGCAAGTTATTTGAAAGATTTAAAGAACGCGCTTGAGAATAATGAATGCATTATTCTTGGTAACTTTGCAGAGAATTTCATTTGAAAAGAATTTTAAGGATTTCCTTGTATCACAAATCCTTTACTTACATTCTTAGAGGATTTGTTTTTCAATAGAACCCATTTTATTAACAATATTGAGAGTCCATGATACCAATTTTAAGAATGATCCTAAAGAAGTTTAATCTTTGACAAAAGATATTTCCGAAGGTATTGGGAGTTGAGAGAAATTTTTTGAGTAGTTCTAACTCAAATGTTTGAGCGACTAGTACCAATATTAAAAATAGTGTGACATATAGTTTCTTTATTATAAAAGTTTAGTCGTTTTGATGGGAAATGATTCATGTTCGTAACATAATTATTCCTAAGTCATTTTCAAAGAAAATTGTTTAAATTCGTTATTCATTTCAGTCGGGATAGTAAATGAAATACTTGGTAAAGTTGATTTAAAAAAGTTTGAGCGAAAATAACTTTTATATTCCTATTTTTCGTTTTGAAACGGTTTTGAAACGGTTTTGAAATGCTCAATCGAATTTCGAATTTTGCTAAATTTAAAAACGTAATAATATTTGCTTATCGCTTGAAACTGGTTTGCAACGCGTTTCAAATCCGTTTCACAACGGCTCGCAGTGAAAACATTCCACTGTTAAAGTAAAAAATATATTTTTGAGCAATTCATAAGTATCACAGAAAAATAAATTTTTTTAGATATGAAACTGGTTGATTGATAAATGAAACACCAAACGTGAAAAAAACGTCTTTTTCGTCGCTATCGAAGTGTTTTGTCACACCAAACCTTTTATTGGAGAGAAAATAGTTTTGTCTAAAATGTGTTTTTGTAACATTCATATTAACACGAAATATATATTGATAAAGTTAATCGAGAGTTGTTAAAAGTAGACAATATATAAGTAGAGTCCATAAATCCCCAAATTATTATCAACTAAATTTCAAACTGAAAATATCTACAAGTTTTCTAAGTCTTTTTAAATTTAAAGTAAAGTTGAAAGCGCATTTTATTAATTACAACTGCATTAATTTACTAAGTTTACACGTTTTTTTTATAAGAAACATGTTTATAAGAAACTAGTACTAGAAATCCAAAAATCTTAAGAAACTTATTAGTACTGAGTTACTTTTCGATAATAACCTTATTTTGTTAAGAGGAATTTTCATAATTTTTCACCCAAATATCAACATAACACGAAGTTAAAACAAATATTATCTACAATGGAGAACAACAATTCAACAAGTAATTAATTTTTACGCGCAATCGAAAAATTCGAAATTAAAGAAAAAAGAAAAAGTTTTGAAACCCTTAAGAAACTCTTATAAAACTTTTAGTGATAGAATTGAAAAAAAGTACCCTTAAAATAAGAAACTTGCTAGTACTAGCCCATTTGCTTGGTTTCTTATTAAAAAAAAACAACGTGTAACTTTATTGTATAAAGTTTTCTTTACAATCTAGTGGTGTGTAACCTTGTGATTTTAAACTTATTTCACTTTTTAAGTGAAATAAGTTTAAAAGAAATGGAGTAATCATATTATGTAAAACTTTCTTAAGTAAGATATTGTTCAATCTTACTGCAAGCAAAACTCGGGACAATAAAAGATTTAGAATTAGCTGAAAGTTCTTTGTTTTTAAGTCACAAATTTCTATTTTCTTAAAATTTCTTAAATCTAGAAACAAATTTATGATGGTTTTACTCAGTTATGATCAAACTTTGTAACTACTTTTTGTTCATATGTAGTTATAAACAGACTCTTAAAAAAACAACTTTTTTTTTGCTTGCGAGTTTATTCCCACAAAATGTTACTTCATTAAAGGTTCCAATGCAGAAGTCACCTAATGCCTGCATAATTTATATAAAATCGATTTTTATTTATTTATAGATCTCTCTTACTCTGTATTGAATTTGAAAATTGTGCAAAATAGATTAATTTTTTTATTTTAAATGTTTTTTTGTTGCTTCTCCTCCGTAAATCGAGGAATTTATATCATTATCCCCTGGACAATCATACCCAATTTTTGAGGAATGAATTAATTCCTGGCCTCAATGTCCAAAGAGGGTTAATTTTCTCGGGGATAATTTCCCCCTCTATCCCAAGAAAATTAACTCCATTTTGGAATTTATGTCTAGGGTGTCAATATCATCGGCCATAGAAAAACATGAAAACTCGATTTTTGAATTTTGCGATAACTTGATGATATTTTGTTTTTAATATACAATTGTTTATTTTTTCATGATTTTTTGATAACAGAGAATAAACTAGAAAAAAGGAGAAAATACGTATACTGAATTTTACTAATTTTTTCATTTTTAGGACTGATTTTGATTGTTTATTATCTTTCGCCAATACTAACGATGGGGATATGTGGATCCTCTTCTGGCTGCCATTGAAAATTTACATCCGTATTTTTAATTCACATTTAAGAACATTTTTCCCTCAATCTTGGGATATTAACATTTCATAAAATCTAGATATTTTGTTATTTTAATTTAGGTTAAAACAAAAAAATATTTAAATAAAATAAAAATCCGCGCGCATTTACACTGCTGGGCACCATCAGCAAATAAATGTTATATTTTTTATCAAATACAATTTTCTAAATTTTATAGTAACATTTTTAAAACAACTATTTTGTAGTTTCTTTCTCTTAACTATATTTTCTTAAATATGAGTGACTTGATGCAATTAACTGTAATTATGGTGCGACTAATTGTAACATGAAAAAAAGGAATGGAGCTCTCATGTGTGCCCGTCCTTGGCCTATACTAGCTGTTTTTTTCTCTTTATACCAAAGATTAACTAACTGTATTACTGATCTTTTTTTATGGAAATTTAATATTTAAAATGTAACATACTAACTTTATTACGAAAACTATATTTCATTTCTCCTAAAAACATGAACTTTAGAATAAATGGCTGAAAAACTTTATCTAGTGATATAACTCGGTGTTGTGATAAGTGAGAAATTTTCATTCAAAACACACTTAAATGATCTTATTCTCAAATTAAGCCAACGGAATGTTAGCATAAGATCGACTTAAAGTTAAATATAAAACGTTACTATTCATATAACACTCATTCCATTTACAATATGTTTGTCAAGTTTGGGGACATCTAAAACCGCATGCTTTTCTAAAACCGTTACATTTCAAAATAGGACAGTACGAATTTATGCACAATAATTTTCGTAATGACATCCTAAGTTTTTCCCTTTTTAACTTAAATCAGTTTTTAAATTGTTCGTTTCTCTGGGAACAAATACACGATATCCTTCCAACCTTTTTTCAGAACTGTTTTAATAATATGATAACGAGTCGAGATAACCTAAGGTCAGTCACTTAACTATATTTTTTGGAATACCCTCCCGAACGTCCTAACAACAGGTTTTATCCGTAAGTCCAAGAATCTGTTTTTAAGGGACTTCACCATTTCTTCCTGAATAGTTCTGGTTAATATCATTCTTTAACCTCTATATATTTTTCTTTGTGAATATATTATTTATTTTACCTAAAAATTTTTAAATTAAAAATTCTGATTTAACTGTTATAATATAAATTTTGTGAAACTCTAATTTCATATTGTGATTAATTTATTTCTAATGATATTCTTGTATTTTATTAGTAAATCATTATTTGCTGTGAACTGAGTATTGTAACATTATTCTTTATAAGAATTTTTATTTTGTTTTATCCAAATTATCCGTTATTATCTAAATTACGATTTATTGCCATCTTTATCGTTGCTATCTAACTATTATATATTATCTATTTTATTATTATAATATATTATCTATTTATCATTATTGTTATAATCTAAATTTACGAATTATATAAAATGGGTTTCCAACGCGTTGCAAACGGGTTTAAAAACGCAATGCAAGCTATTTCATTCTTAAGATTAGAAAATTCGAAACGTGACATACTAAGCGTTTTAGAACCGTTTCAAAACGAAAAACAACAATATATAAAAAAAAAAATTTTTTTTTTCTTCTTTAATCGGTTTGTAACCCTATGAAATTGAATCTCCATTATTTTTAAATCAAAGACGAAAATATTACCCAGGTAAGATATTATACCATTATTGATTACAGGCATTAATTGAAAGATGTTTCACAAAAATAAGGAAACTTTAGAATTTCTGTAAGCTCATTTTGTTACAAATATGTTCTTAATATATTGATAATTTCACGAATTCATTACAGTACAGTTTTGTTATTTTTAAGTTAGTTCACAACGAGTGAAGTTTTAGCGAAATTTGATAATTATGCTTTTTGGCTTTGCCACTCATCGAAGTAATTATCGACTTAATCACAACCGTATTCTTGATTTAGTTATATTTGGGCGAACCAATAAAGAAGCAGAAACATGTCATTTTAGCGGTGGTTTTTTAAAACGAACTTTACAAAACAAAATAAATCGTCATAGAGCATAAATAAATAGTTGCCCACATTCATTTTATACAGATTCGTAAAAATAGTAAAAAGATAGAGTTGAGGAGTTTTTAGAAATTTTAATTTATTATGTATTAATAATTTCTGTACGAAACTCGTTTTTAAAAATAACTATATTTACTAAACGATAATAGTTTCTGAACATATTTTCGAGATTTTAAAAAAATTTAAGATTTTTAAGAACTTATAATATCACTTTACTCTAATTTACAGCTAAACATGGCATCATTTGTACCCTTGTCAATAAAAAAGCTGGAAGAAGAAATAGCTCATCTTAATGTATACGATTTGCCATTAAATCCATCAATGATAGTAGGCGAAGGCGCATCCGCAATCGTATACATTCACAATTTAAGAAAAAATACAGTTGCTGTGAAAGCGTTTAAGAGGCAAGTTTCGAAAAAAAAGATCATGGATATCGCTCATGTATTAAGAAAACTGGAAAATGATAACGTAGTAAAGTTCTGCGGTTTTAGTACAAAACCGTCAGCGCTACTCTTTGAATATTGCCGCGTTAATGTTACGGGGAAAAAGTACACAACCTGTCATCACTTTTATCAATATTTAATGACAATACTTATTTCAACTTTAAAGAGAGATTAAACTATATATTCCAAGCCACCAAAGGATTGATTTATTTACACAACAATGGAGTTGTCCATCGTGACTTTAAACCGAGCAACTTACTTGTATCCGGAAGTTTAAATGAAATATCAGTTAAGGTAGCTGATTTTGATGGAATGTTGCTCCTAAAAGAAACTATAACTGCAACCGCAACTTCTTTTCCGACAAAAGGAATGACTTTATCGTATACTGCACCAGAAATCTGTTCTGGTTACGTAAAAACTCCATCGAAGAAAACCGATATATTTTCTTGGGCTATTTCTGCTTACGAAATTTTATCAGATCTGTCATCACCTTGGCAAAACGTACTTCGATCTTTAAAGGATCACTTACTAACTGAAGCTTTATGCAAAGGCATCAGACCAATATTGGATGATGTAAAAAATCTCTACCAAACAAAATCAGTAGATGCAACAATTGCAATTTCATTTATTCATTCTGCATGGAGCGGAGAACCATCGGAACGACCTGAATTAGAAAAGGTAACTGAACAATATACTAATTATTAACGTAACATATGTCCGTAAAAGTAAATTTATTCCGAATAAAATGAAAATACATTTTTTAAATTTATTCTTAATAAAGTTAAAAAAAAAGTTTTTTTGTGCAAATTTTTTCGGTTTTAACTCCTAAGCAATATTTTATTTGCAGTTTATTGAATCCATGGAGAACACCTTGTCATCCAAGCAAAAGGAAGCTCTGATATTGGAAATTGAAAAACTGCAACCAAATTCTCAGGTAAAATAAGTTAAATCCAAAATTTCAAAACTTTTCTTATTACTAAAAACAATTTTGTGTTTTCAAAATTTTGAATTACTGTCATACATTTGAAAAATGTGTAACTATTTACTAAGACAATAGTGAGACTCCAAAAAACCTTTTTAAAAATTTCGTTCTTATTAGAACCAAGAATTGTTAATGATGGAGTATCCAATGATGAGGTATCCAAGATGACATTAAATTGCAAGAATTCTTTTACAAGTGAAGAGGCTAAGAAAAAAAAAATAACCTCATTTGAAGAATCAGAAATACATAATAAGAAACTTGACCTAGCAACTAGTTCCCAGGACAAGCTCCTTGAAAGTGTTTTTTTTAAAGATAATTTAATTGATAACTTTAACAAGGACAATGTTCTAGGGACTAGTTTGCAATCATGTAGTGAGCTCAAGAAGGTAAAGAAAAAAAAAAACTAACAACTTTTTAAATTTTCTTAAACTTTTTAAATTTATTAAACTATCAAATTTGCATTTTTATTTATTTATGATTTGTAAAGTTTTCACATTTTATAAGTTTTTAATGGTATATTGCTTATATCTTGCTAGAATATTGAATTTATGGACTTCACAGTTAATACGTTTTCTTGTAAAATCAAAGAAACCCAACCTGAAGAAAATAGTATAGGGTTTAAAGAAAACTCACAATGGTTAAATGAACCTAATTCCCAGGGCCTTCTCCTTGAAAGTCTGGTTATGGGACAATGTTATCCCAATAACACAGAAAATCAAGAGAATGCCCAGGTTTTAAGGTTAAATTTGAACAACAAGGTATATACTAATAATTTTTCTTTACATTTGTTGTGAAATTTTTCTTTTTACTCACATACTTTTACCAAACTATTTATCTGACAATAATCAACTAAAAAAAATTTTTATTGCAATTTTTATCAAAATCCTTATAGATTAAACTGAGTGAAACAGCTGAGAAACGAACACGCTCTAATGTTCAAAGAGGGATATCTTTTGAGGAGGAAGCTAAGATTTGGATTGCCAAAAAATCAGACAAACCAAATTTGACAAAATTGTTTATTAACAATGATATTGGTAATTCTCTTAATATTTTACAATTTTTCTTTCAAAAGAAAACATTCAAATTTCACAATATTTTAAAACTTGCTTAAAACATCAAACTCAAATACATCTAATAAAAAACAATTTGTTATTGCTAATCTTATTTTCTTGTGTTTTCCTTCATAGGATGGGGAGTTTTCACAACTGTGCCTATCAGTAAAGGAGAATTTATTGTGGAATATGATGGTGAATTTAAAAATATTTTCAACAGATTTGGATATATTTAGTTCAATAATTCTTTTGAATATTTTTTAAATAACATTTTTTAAATAAAAAATAAATTAGTTTTCTAATGAATTGTTTAATTTAAAATAATGATTTTATAACTTTTACATTATTCAAAAAATTCTAATAAAATAGGTGATCTGACAGAAAAAGAAGAAGGTTGTAACAGAGAGGAAAAGTATGATGAAGAAAAAGAAGGCTCTTACTTGTATTTTTTTAAGTACCAAGGAAAAGAACTCTGGTAATTAGTTCACATATTTAAAAAAAAAACTTTTAGTGAAACATGCATAATGAAAAGTTAACAAGAAATTGTTTAACTGTTTAGAAACTCACTAAAAAGTAATTGAAACAAGAACTAGAAATTATTCACTCATAAACTCACAACAGAGTTTATGAGTGGATAATTTCAAGTGCTTATTTCTGATAAGTTCATCTGGAGTTGTAAAAACACACTAATAATTTCATCTAATAATTTGTTAGTGTATTTTTAGAACTCTTTTATTAACATCTAATAATTTTAATTATTATTCATAGTATCGATGCTACATTTAACAACCGATTAGGGAAACTAATAAACGATTCATCAACACCAAACTGTGCAATAAAGATAGTTGAAATTAACAGTGTTCCTCATTTGTGCCTTCAGGCTCTGCATAATATAGAAAAAGGGAAAGAGCTCAGATACAACTATGGAGTCACAGGATTATGGTGGAGAGGAAAGGTATATTTGATACTTAAAAAATAGATAGCTTTTTTCGCTGACTGGGAAGCACACACAGCAAAAAATTTGGATAAAGCTGATTAAGATTTGATGAGTTATAATTATTTTTAGAAAGAATACAAAATACCCCTGGACATTGAAACAGTTTTAAAAAAGGTTCAGTTATTTGTTTATTTATCATTATATAGAAACTTAGTTGGTTGATATTTCATATAAAGCAAATTAGTTACCTAGCATGACTTCTTTTTTTTTCTTTACATCATCCAATATGAATATTTCATAGCTCTTTTAAAGTATTTAATTTACCTAATGAATAAATAAATGATTCGCTAATAATATTATTCCAAATTGTAAAAAAATTTTGATTTCAATTCTAGAAAATCTCTGAAGACAATGAAAGGGAAAAAAAAGAGGTTGGTTTTTTAGTTCACAAGTAATCATTAATTTTATGACTTCTAATAATTGAATGTAAATAAAGTTTTAATGAAAATCTACAATTTATAAGGAATTAAAACTAACTCTTTTTTACTGAAAATATTGTGATGTCATAAAATATTTTACTTTCAATCTAAATCAGCAATGCCAATTTTTGGCATTGTTTAGGCGTAATGGCATCCCAAGCAGCTTTTATTTTGATCCAAAGTTGGTCTAAATTTGTTGCAGTTGACCAGTTTATGTTTCTATCAACTTCCTCCCATAAATTTTCTATCTGATTTATGTCTGGTGACTGTGCGGGCTACTCCAAAACATCAATCTTGTTAGCATTAAACCACATTTTTTACACTTTTGACAGTGTGCTTAGGGCCATTGTCTTGTTGGAATTTTTAAACCAAAGAGAGATTTTAGTTTTTAAGAATAATAAACTGACCAGTGCTTTAAATGTGATGTTAAATAAATTAAAGAGTGTCCAGATATCATAAGAAATGAATAGAATTGAATAAATTTTAGAAATTAATTCACTGTTAGTGTAAATTTATTGAACTTTACAGTTTGTACATTTGATAATGATTTTGAAAACAAAGCACTAAGGAAATTTAAGGCATTTTTAGCTGATTTTATGTATGAAAAGGGTTTTTCAACACACAACACATGTTGACCAGTTGAAAATCACATGCAAAAGGTTTTCAACACGTTTCTTTGCTTTGCTCACAAATCCTCAGGGCTAAATCCATATGTAGAATAAGCGCAAAGTTACAAGAGTAAAAAATGTCAAGATTTTTCATAATTTTCATCAAAAAATCTGTAAAAATGTCTCAACTAACTTCTAAGGTAGTGGTTTAGTTAAAAGAATGCTTATGGGACACTAATAGCACTGTCATATAATGTTTTATATAGAAAAAGGTGCATATACGGTAAATAGGGCTCAATCAAGAACAACAGTTTTGACCCCCCGAAACCAAAAATTTTGGTAAGAACATGAAAATCCCTATTTTATAATGTTGTCGGTATATTCAACTAGAGCACATGTGTTACCCACATTATGGCCTGGGGGCTTGTAATAGGCCATAATCAGAAAAGTTTTGCACTGTAAGTGAAAAAATCAACAAAAATCAATACTAAAACTACCTTAACTTTTGTTATACTGCAGGGATTGGGATGAAACTTTACCCAAATCTTGGTATTGGCATAGGCTACATTGCCACCAAATTTTATTGGTCCATGACTTATGGTATGGATTTTATAGCAGTTTTGCTATGTCAAAAAAGAAGGTAAATTTTTTTCATTTTTGTAACTTCAAAGTCATTTTTTTCCCGCAGGCGTACCTAAAAGATTTTAAAATTTGCACTAGGTGACCCTGGGATGTGTACACTATCACCCCATATAAGTGGCATTCTTGGGTCAGCTAGGTTGGCAATATTGGATTTCATGATAATTGTGTTATAATATATATGTCGCCTGGACTACAAATACTTGTTAGTAATTAAATTACTTCAAGTATTAGTAGTTAAAATGAAAAGTAATTAAATTATTGTTAGTGTTAGCAATTGAATTATTAACAACTACCAAAAATATGTTGTTGCTATGCTATGCTAAGTAAGGTATCCATAGTAACCAAAAAAAATTAACCTCATAAGAATTGTAAATCTCATTTTAATTCATACCCCCAATATTGTGTACTTAGTGCAAGTAAAATACTGTTAAAACAACATTATTGTAAAAATATGTCGTTGCTATGCAAAATTTAGTACTATAGCAACCAAGTTAAAACATATAAAATCTGAACAAGGATTTAAGGGGACGAGCAATCAATTAAAATTCGATTGAAATGTCATATAGCTCAAATAAATATTAGACAAAAGATGGCAAATTGTGGTAATTATAAGTTATTGTGTGGCAAAAAATAAATTTCTTAAGGAATTTTTTTTTTTAATCTGTGATTTTCAAAGTATAACTGAGATAACATGCTATGACAAATTTATTTCACATATTGGTTTTTCTTATCTCTAAATACTCTAGAATAACATGTACTAATTTTTTGTTTCAAAATTGTAGATGTAATTGAAATATAACGCAATGTTAATGTCACCGTTAATTACTTATTTATAAATATTTTTTTTTTTTCTTTAATTTCAATATTCAAATGCTTAAAGTCCTGGTAACTAAGGGGTTTAATATAAATAAATTATCAATAAATTTCTCCTATTATATATAGATACTAAAATTAAATAAGTTTTCAAGATTAGACAACTAAAATTTTTCCCATTTTGTCCACCTACTGGCCCACTGCGGTATGCCGGTATGAAACTTTAGGTACCAACAATTTCGTCATCCTTCGCTGTATTTTCAATGTAATTGCTCTTGCCACCGGGCTATTGTGCACTCTTGAGTGAAGAAGTCTTTTACTAATCACACTCATATATATATATATATATATATATATATATATATATATATATATATATATATATATATATATATATATATATATATATATATATATATATATATATATATATTGATTAAAAGGTGTTTACCATTTAAATACATTTTACTAAATAGAATGAAAAGATGTTTTCATGTTTCTTCTTGCAGTATAACCAAAAAATTAAAATAATAAAAGCTAGGGCATAAAAATGAAAAAGCTTTTAATGGATTCAACTAAAGAAGACCACATTTACAATTTTCTTAAATCAGAATAATAATTGATGTACTTCTTAGAACTTTTAATGAATTTAATGAATAAATTAATGGTGAGTTAAGCCTAGTAATAGTTATAACATTTATCTTTTGTTATTTCTTTGATAAAAATAAGAAAGTAACTTACAGTTTTCATTTTTATATTTGGTTTTTCCTAACACATAAAAGAGAATAAAATATAGAAAAAAACAACTAACTAATGTTAAGTCGTTGTATTGTCAACCAAATGCAATGTATTATATTTATAATTTTAACTATGGTGCAATATGAAATGCGTATGGCAATCTTTTTACCTCTATGTAAATGTAAATTTGAGTTAGTTTAACATTTTCTTGTTAATTAAAAGTTGACAATAGTAAATAAAGTATAAAAATAATGTTTAAAAATAATAATTAAAAAAACAACAATAAAAATACAGAAAAGCTGGTATTTGAATCTTTTAATATAGATATTCAATATTAAAAGTAGTTGACCTGTATCCCATCTTTTTCTACAAAGTGTCTTGGTGTGATATCCTAAAACTAAAGTTTTTGCAATAGCATGTTTTCTTCAGGATAATTTTGAGTTCCTTCATTTGTTTTGACTGATACCTTTGGACTCCTAAGTAACCTTTAAAATATCCCCCTCCCCCCTAATTCTTTAACAACCCTTGCAGTTCTAGGAGACACTCAAGCATTTAAATGTGCTCAACCATCTAGTCATGTTATCAATAACTTCCACCTGAAGTAAAGAATGTTTTTGAAATGATTGCTTTATTTAAAAAATAGATAAGAAGCACCATTTTGAAGATCTATTTATAACAATCTCTTTTCTTGAATTCTGTATTGGAGATTGTGCTAGTAATCTTTTTGAAAAAGCTATCAAAGTTTGTATATTCTTTCTGTCTGTCATCTGATGATGTGTCTCACTTTTCAGGTGAACTGACTGCCAAAATATTTGCTGATTTTCTTTTGATACCTTCTTGCTCCTGGATGATTTTCTGGTAAAGCATTCTTTTTCATTCATTTTTGATAATGTTCACATTGTTATTTAATAACTGTCATTATGGTGATCTTCAGTAAACAAGAAGTTTGTATTTTCATGATAAAAAGCATTTACTGCAAGTAAAACATGAGTTAGTTCTAATCTCTTCTGATCAAGGCAGTTCCAATAGTATAAAAGCAAAGGTTTGTACTCTGCAGTTTGTATGATAGCAGTGATTTTACCAGGATTGTATATTATTGTTAATAAATGAGTTGTGAGTTACTGATGAGCCACTGATTTTATGTATGATCAAATAGAAATACTTTGAAGTTTAGAATATTAATGATTAAATAAGGAAGTTGTATAAACTTTTTAAAGGCACAACTCTGAACTACTAATACCATTAATAGAAATGTTAAAGCATGTCAAATAGTCAAATATTAAATTGAACTTTAAAAAACTTTAAAAAACTTTAAAAATAAATTTAAAAAAAAACAACCAAAAAAAATCAGAAATTTAAAATTTTTGCTTAAATTTGTCTGTTAAAAAAAAAATCTCTACATTTTTAAAATTTTTTGAGAGCTATAGCAGCCAGTTTTTCTTGGCTCTGGCTAGAACTAGTGGCTCCATGGCTCCAGCTCCTTTGCTTTTGTATAAAAGGCTCACTTTTAAGCACTATAGGCTCTTAAACCAAATGAATACAATGGTTGTTTAATTGTCTATTTAGACAGATCCTGATTCAGCAATTCTTTGATTATTCTTGTTAATGATAGTCTGTTTTTTTTGAAATTCTCAGGCCATCAGTTGGTTTTTTTGTGAGATATTATTAGATTACAGTTTTGAGTTTTCTCTTTTTTTCTTTTTTTTAATCAATGTCTCTTATCTAGCTTTGACTAGAAGCATCTTGCAATTTTCTGATAATGTCCTTTTGATCCTGTCCAAAATATTCTTGTCATCAAGTATTGATACTTCCCTGTATTACGTTTTAATTTTATTGCAAAAACAAGTAGATCTGAGGATTAGATCTACTTGCTTTTACATGCTTGCAATCATGTTACAGTGTTGACTCAAGTGGATATTCTACTTGTATCTACATCATCTTGGATGAAGTGGATCTTTTTTTTCATCATAGTCATTAGTTACTTGCTGGCAACTAATGGCTGTGATGAAAGCTTTGAAGTTATTGATAGATCTATAGAGAATAATAATAATAAAGAAAATATTCTGTAGCTCTCTGAGTTTTTCTAGGTAATCAGAACAGCTATAAACTCAATCATAAACATTCTCTATAGGTTTATCAATAATGTTAAAAAGAAATCAACTCTGAAGACCAACCTTACAGAATGAGACAACTATCAAAGTTAAGGGCTTTTAAAGGAGGACCACATCTGTTTAGATGTGATCCTCCTCCTGTTATGCATGCTACAACACAGTGAGCCATAAAGACTGCCAGGTTCAACTTTTCCCCACCTCTATTTTTTTTTTCATATTAAGATAAGTGCTGGTTAGATATGTTATTTTTTTGTATTGGGCAAATCTGAAATCAATCAGGAGTAACATAAGAGCTTATTTTTTTACCCTATTTACCTCCCTTCAAGTGATAAAGTTACCCCCTTTATGATGATATTACCTCCTCTCTAAAAGTCGTTGTTAAAACAATCCTTACTTTTTTTTACCAATCTTAAATTAAAGTGATTTAAACTCCTTTTACACCATTACAATAATAATGGTGTAAAAGGCCTAAAAGTTTTTTATTGAAGTTTATAAATGAATATTTCATAACTTTAAATTTACTTATCAAGTATTTTATTATTTATTCTTTAACCTCTTGCAAGAAGAGTAAAGCAGCAGCTGCACATATTTTTTTCAGAGATTTAACATCTTTTGTATTAACATGAGATGATCATATAATATCACTAAGCTCAGTACTATGTCTAATTCTTGGTCTGTCAACCTAATTTGAAAATAGTACTTTATAAAAAATCTATATCTTTATATGTATTAATTGTTTAGCTAAAATAAGTTTTAAGTCATATACTTGAGAAACTTTACTTATCCAGTTTGAATAAGCGTCGAAACAACACTAGTGTTAAAATTGTCACGTCATCAAAAAGAAATTTAAATCTGTCTACAACATTTATAATTTATTTATATTTTATAAGTGTTTGATCCTTTTTCCAGCAAAAAGATGTTTCTTCTGCAACTTGAACAAATTACATCTGGACAGACATTAAACTCTGCATTGTTCTCAGGCCAGATATACTCATTGATTATATTTGCTACAAATGGTCATACTTTTACTAAAGATTTTGCACAAACACACTGTTTTAAATCAGCCATCTTTACCGTATGTTGTTTTTTACTTAAATCAATTCAAAACTGTTAAAGAAAAAGATGCCAAGAATGGCGAATTACATTATTTTTGAGACTTAATTTTTTAGGTTTTTCTAATCTTTAAAACTTAAAAAATACTAACTCTTCTGATCAACTTTAGATTTGTTCTGCACTTGAAGAAGACTTATACAAACTGCATTTACTTATTTAAAAAATAAAATTAGAGGTGTGGAGGAGTCGAACCTGGTGGTCTTTATAGCTCACAGTGACTACTGCTAATATTGGCTTTTTTTTTGCAAAGAGTTTCTGATTGATTGATAGATTTCTGGTTGATCAATTTTTTAATCTAATATCTCTAGAGTTATGAATGGATATATGCTTCATTCCAAGAAGTTATATGTAGCGTCCATGGAAAGTAATACTACAATTGAAACAGAACAATTTAACTTTAAGGTTGTTTTGCTTTCTTTATTGTTATGGTTCTTTAGTTGTTGTTTATTTATAAAACAGTTTTTTTTGTTTATATTGTTTGTTAAGTACAAAGATAAAGTAGAAAAATTATGATGTAGTATGTCAAAGAATTTCAACGGGTATATATTAACTCTATACTTAAGTCTATTATATATTAATGCTTTGTTAGTAAACTTTAAAAAAAAAAAAGAAATGAAACCCTGGATAAACTTTTATTTTTCCAATTTTAACTGAACAACTTTTTAAAACATTTTGATTCTATGTAAGTAGTTAAAAACAACTGGGTATTTAAAAGTGGTTACTTTATCAAAACAGAACTTTTTATTTATTGTTGCATTCTTAACATAATGCTAGATTTTGCATGGATTAAAACATTAAAAGCTAAGCAATTTAGTTTTAATAATCAATTATTTGATGCAGGAAGTGTTTTCCTATCAAAATAGATATGCAGGATTTCATCACTATTTGTTCCTCTGTTATTGTCATTATCACAACCCAGATGGTGCTGTAGAAATATGCTAAACACTTAAAACAGGGATCAGTATAATAATGCTTTTAACATACTTTAGTTAAATTGTGATTTATCATTAGAGTAAAAGGTCTACCAATAACAGAAGCCAGCAAACCTTTTTTACATTCTGTACTGACTTATATCTGCTCTTGTACATGTAGGACTGAGTACAATTGAATAGAGATGAGCTGAGAACTGAATATAGCTGTACTGAATTATATTTGTTCTTCCACATGAATTACCTAGTATTGATAATGTTTTATCCTTGAATCATGAGTAGTGTTATTTTGCAACTGGACAAGCTTGATTGTTGTTACCCATTTGTTCTAATTCATTTTCAGGAAACTATGCTGTCAAAATAGCCTTAATGTTTCTGTTAGCATTTTTAATAGAACCTTAACCCTGAGTATGATGAGACTTGATGTACCTGAGGAAGGAAAATTCAATTCTTGCTGTACTAAAATCAAAACAGGTTGAGTTGAAGCTTACTCATCTCAGGCAGAAAGAATGATGAATAAAAGTTAGCCTTGCTTTAATATATAGAGAACCTGGTGACAGTTCATTAGTGCTAGTAATGTTGGTTGATTGTGGCAGAGTTGATCCAAATATTCTAAGCTTTATAATGAACAGTGACTTAGAAAAAGATAGGTGAAAGATTTCTATCAAAGCTTGGAATTGAGCAAAAAACCTTTCTAGAAAATAATTTGACTTATGTCATATAAACTGCCATCTAATGAGGATGTCTGTATGGACAACCATGTGTCTTTGCAAACAAGGATTATAGCTCAGTCTTGAATATCATTAATGGTTTTATAAATAGATGCATTTACTCAAATCAAAAGACTTAAGAGTAAATTTTTGATTTTCCTATCCCTTGAGTTCAGGAAATACCAGAATTTCCTGGAAATAATAAAAATTCCTCAACAAAACAACAAGTTTTCAAATTCACTGAAATTGCTTGGGAGTTTGAAAATTAACTGTTTCTAATAATTTATTGTAATATTTGATAATGAATGAAAATAAGTGTCTCAATAAACTTAAATCATAACTGAAATTTATTTTGAAACATTTTTTGCTTCTTTGTTAGACATGTTGAAAACAACTAAGCTTCTATCATTTCTAAATTTTCAATAGTTTTGGTTAGTTAGATCTTTTTTTTATAAAAATAAAAGTTATATTGCTTTTTTTCATTCAGTACAAATATAGTTCTCAAATGAATTTGGCATCGGCATTGCAGAAATTACCCCAACTTAAATTATTTGTTGGAAATTTGGATGAGGAACTTGATACTAGTACTGAATGCCATCAGGTAAAATTGATATCAAGTTTATTTGATTTTGTGTTGCTTTTTAATGAGTGAGTGTTTTTACATTAAGAACTAAAAATCCAAATTTTGCTTGTAATGCATTAATCCAAGAATTTTTGTCTTTAATGAATTTGTTCAGTTATCAAGATAATTATACCTAAATGCTGAAAAATAAGTAAATCATTGTATATTTTGAGTCAATATTTCAAAAAGGAAATATTTTTTTATTTTTTTTTTTTTTTTTAATAATGAAGTTGTAGTTTGAACCTAAAATATAAAACAAGTTCAAACTGCAAAAAAATTAAACTTTTTTCTGAAAGATTTTTTTTTTAGATCAATGAATGGATTTAAGTATCATTCCAAACAGCTCCTTGTAGATTTTCATAAACCTAAAGTTGAAAAGAAAAATGAATCATCTGTTGCAAATTTGAATGTAAGAAAATTTTTTTCCTATAAAAGTAAAAACTTCTGTAGGAGAATATGATAATATCTATAGTTCTAAACAGTCAATCAATCAATATCAATATATTTTGTGTTAAGGATGTTACAAAAAACATAGGTCATTGCAAATAGTAATTCACTAATAAAATGCAATGACCTAAATAATATAAAGAAAAGTCAAGAGAAAAGCATAAGAAATAAACTAGTCACATAGTAAAAGTAGAACTTTACAAAAATTTATGAGTAATACTTATAAAATAGACTTTTAAAAGAGTTAAAATATAGGTCAAGTAGTTATTATAATGTATTCACATATACATACATGTATAAACATACACAAGTAAGAAATTATAAAATATACATAAACATAAAGAAAAAAGTTATAGAGGTAAAGAATAAAGTTAAGCGTAACTTTTTAGGTAAAAATGATGGAGTTACTTTAAGAACAGATTCTTGGATCTAAGAATAAAATCTGTTTTTAGGGTGTACGGAAGGGTGTCCTAAGAAAGGATATACTGATATGTAATGGAATTTATTCCATGTTTAGTTGTCCGTTTTTGTGGGATGGTTAAGTTGTTAAAAGTGACTGATCTTAGGTTATGCCCACATGTTGTCCTACTATTAAAATAGTTACGAAATATGGAAGGAAAGAGACTGTGTTGTTGATCCCAGATAAATGAACAATTTAGAAACTGGATTAAATCATAGAAACGAAGAACTTTGGATTTAAGATACAGGATGTTAGTAGGGAAGTCTCTTGGACAGAAATAAATTATTCGTATTGCTCTATTTTAAAGCAAAACGATTTTAGAAAGGCAGATGGTTTTAGATTGTCCCCATACTTGGCATGCATATTGTAAATGTGAACCAAAAATTGCATAATATATAGATAGCAATGTTTCAAAATTTTCAGTAGTTTTGTTCTGTTAGATTTTTCATTACAAAAATAAAAAATATTGTTGCTTTTTTTTCATTCAGCACAAATATAGTTCTCAAATGAATTTGGCATTGGAATCGCAGAAATTACCCCAACTTAAATTATTTGTTGGAAATTTGGATGAGGAACTTGATTCTAGTACACTGCGGAGTTTATTCACTCCTTATGGAACTATAACATCTTGTAATATACTAGAAAAAAATGGTAAAAGTAAAGGATATGGCTTTGTTTCCTTTTCTACAGAAGAAGAAGCTCTGAATGCCATCAGGTAAAATTGATATCAAGTTTATTTGATTTTGTGTTGCTTTTTAATGAGTGAGTGTTTTTACATTAAGAACTAAAAATCCAAATTTTGCTTCTAATGCATTAATCCAAAAATTTTTGTCTTTAATGAATTTGTTCAGTTATCAAGATAATTATACCTAAATGCTGAAAAATAAGTAAATCATTGTATATTTTGAGTCAATATTTCACAAAGGAAATATTTATTTATTTTTTTTTTTTTTTTTAATAATGAAGTTGTAGTTTGAACCTAAAATATAAAACAAGTTCAAACTGCAAAAAAATTAAACTTTTTTCTGAAAGATTTTTTTTTTTTAGATCAATGAATGGATTTAAGTATCATTCCAAACAGCTCCTTGTAGATTTTCATAAACCTAAAGTTGAAAAGAAAAATGAATCATCTGTTACAAATTTGAATGTAAGAAAATTTTTTTCCTATAAAAGTAAAAACCTCTGTAGGAGAATGTGATAATACCTATAGTACTAATTAGTTTTGTGTTTGAAAATTTTTTCATGATCAAAAAATCATGTGTTCTTCTGACTCTGAATAAAATGGGCTTCTACAGATTCTATGTTGTGTAAGATAGACAAATATAACCATAAACAACCAGCAACTTTGAAGCATCAGAAAAACTTTTTCAGGCATTAGTTTCACATAATTTTAAATATTTAAATTATATTTAAAAATTGTGTTTATTTTAAATATGTTGTGTAAGACTGAGTATAAATTTACTTAGTGAACTTGCAATTTATACTAAATTTATACAATTTATACTAAATTAACACAATTTATGCTAGATTAACACAATTTATACTAAATTAACACAATTTACACTAAATTAATACATTTTATACTAAATTGATACAACTTATACTAAATACATTTTATACTAAATTATTACAGTTAATAATAAATGAATACAACATGTACTAAATTAATACAGTTTATACTAAATTAATACAATTTATACTAAATTAATAGAATTTATACTAAATTAATACAATTTATACTAAAAGTTATAGTAAAGGAAATTTTACATATCCATCATTTTGAAGCTCCATGAACAATTTCTGTGAACAAAGAGAAACCAGTACTATGTTTAAGTTCTTTTTTAAAAATATTTTTAAATACATGTTTTGTATAATAAATACATTTCGTACTCTGAGCAGTATAAAAGATAACTAAAATATATACTTGGCGTGCTCAACACCCGCAGATATAAAACTTTATTCTATTGTTTTGTAAACATTCTTTTATGATGCTGCTGCAATTTAAAAGCTCTAGGAAAATAAAATCCTTCTACTCATGATTGTTTATAGCAAAATTACTGCATCGAAAACAAAAATGCAAAAAGATTTGTGATTAAAAAACTAAAGGAAACAAAAGAATAATGACTGACATTTACTAAATTATATTTTTGTTTCTAACTCACTAAAAGTTATTGATGGTTAATTTTTAGAATAAGTTAAAGTTCCATGCTTCAACTTCAAGCCTAAATAAACCAGAAAGCAGACAAAACAAGTTATGCATAGGCAATTTAGATGAAGATGTTGATGATGATGGACTTAAGCGCTTATTTGAAAGCTTTGGAAAAATTATATCAGCGAAGGTCATGACCAATAAATGGGGAAAAAGTAAAGGGTATGGATATGTATGCTTTGAAACTGAGGAAGAGGCTAACCAAGCAATCAGGTAAAGCATGCAATTTTATACTATATTTATTTCACTCTACATTTAAACTAAAAAAAAATTGATTGAGCAAGTTGTTGAGACATTCTCATTCGATGTCATAGTTGAGCCAATTTAAAGTTTTTTGAAATTAACCTTTAGTTGTTTGTTTTTTTTGTAACATTTTAATGAAATTGAAATTTTTATCATACCATTTAGAGTAATGAATGGTATGAAGCTTCCTAAAAATACAATCACTGTTGCGCATGAGCAAAAGAGAAAAGCTTGTACACCAGTTGCAAGTCACCAAGAAACAGCTGAAAAGGTTTCATTTTATTTTTCAACCAGCTTTAGTCTCATCGTACGTGTATTATGCATAATTTTAGAATTATCCTTGCAAGTTTGAAACTGTTATCCGCCTTTTATAGCCTTAGTTCTAACTTCTAAATTCTTTATTATGTTATGTTAAGCAATTAGCTTGAAATATGAACGCCAGCATCTACTTTTTGCAATCGTCAAAACATAGAGATAAAAAGTCAGTGAATATTAGAATTTAAATTAGAATTTAAATGACATAAAATTTTTATCTTTAAAAGGTATCAAGCCAGTAATTATTTGTATGAGTTTCTTATATTTAAGATTTAAAAGCAAAAAGCTCTATCTTCTTAATTTAGG
Organism: Hydra viridissima; assembly: GCF_058129835.1. Taxonomy (NCBI): domain Eukaryota; kingdom Metazoa; phylum Cnidaria; class Hydrozoa; order Anthoathecata; family Hydridae; genus Hydra; species Hydra viridissima. The sequence continues at coordinate 2,741,930 of NW_028324310.1, forward strand.
AATGCTGCATTTGTTATGAACATCTAACTACCCAAATTGCATTTGATCCGTGTGGCCACACTTGCGTCTGCGAGAATTGTGCTACTAGAATAAAGGAATGTCCAATATGCCGATCGGAGTTCGTCAAATACTTTAAAATCTTTACGTAAAACATCTTTCTAATTGCAAGTTCACAATGTAGTAGAAATGCGAACTGCCTATATACACACTAAGGGTGTTGTGATTAATCATTTTGAGAAATTTTTGATTAACGATTAATTGGTTTTAAAAAAAAAACGATTAATCGATTATTAATCGATTAATTTATGAAAAATAAAAATAAAGTTTTTCTTTAATTACACAATAAACAGTATTATTTGAGTTTTTTTTAATATAAGTTAATTTTTTTTCAAAGTAATAAAGTATTCCACTCTAATAAGAATGGTTATAATATTACAATGGTTGAAAGAGGCAAAGAATTTTAATTTAGATAGTTGTTGAAAACATAAGTTTTACAGCTTATTCGTAATACATTTGTGAAAAACGTTTCAGAAGTTCAAATATAAGTTTTATAATATATTTTATATTTTGATATTTTATAATAGAAATTTTTAATATGAGAAATTTTTAATACAGTTAAAAGTTCAAATATAAGTTTTATAATATATTTTATATTTTGATATATTTTGTAATAGAAATTTTTAATATGACTAAATTTAAATTACGTTTATTTCATGTCATTTTTGTTTCTGTAAAAGATATGAGTGAAGAAAGCATAACGAATCAATAGTTTCATTTAATGATGTTCTCAATTTAGTTACAAAAAGCCCTGCCGCATTAAAACATCTTTCAGTTTCGACCGACGATGGTTGAATAGTTAACAAAGCATTGTATATTTGTTCAAATAAATGACTTCCACTTCTTTTGTTAATTTTTTCAAAAATGCTCATTTCTTTTTTAATAGATGAAACGTTATTTTGAAAATTTACTACAGTTGAAACATTGGTGTTTTTCTTTGACAAAATGCGATTCAATTCTTCTTTTTTTATTATGTTTTCAGTACATTCATATGTGGCCTCGCCTTCTAAATTTAAAATATTTTCATTAACATTCTCATCAATGAGAAATAAACGATGAACAATTTCTTTAATTGCTAGAGTAATTTCGTTTCTTGTTGATCGTTTTAATATTACATTTTTTTGTGTAAGTGCTTTAAGGTAAGTGTTGGGATCATCTAAATATTCTAATAAGCCTTTTACATTAATAATTCTACGTTCAAATATTCTTTTACTTACTGCTTCATAGAATTTCATACCAGTTTCACTTGATTGAGTTTTCAATTTAGAAAGTATAAATTCAAATGTTTTTAAAGCATCAATTATATTGCAATCTCGCCTTCCCAATGCAAGTGAACTTACCTCAATTATTTCTAATGATTCTACAATTTCCTCAACCTGCTTAATTTCACAATTTGTTGGATATAAATGGATAACTGAAAAATTTATTAGTACTTATTACTACTATAAAAAGCGGGTTCTGGCTCATTTCCATTTTCTATAGAAAAAATGTCATATCAGGTTCTGGCTCATTGACATTTTTGCGCAGACTCATTGACATTTTTGCGCATTTTCATAATGAGATGACATTATGAAAAAAAGGATGTGAATGACTTAATTTATTCTTTGTAGTAGTTCAAGTATGGAAAAAGATGTTTATATTTTTCTCTTCGCGTTTCTCTAATTCTTTTCGCATGTTGTTTTTGTCGTTGTTCTTCAAATCCATGTTTTAGTAAGAGTTTAGTATTGGTATGAATGGGTAAGGTATTTAATTTTTTAATTTTATTAATATAATTTTCATCAATTCTTTTTTTGTGATTATCATCGTGGAATTGTATGGCCATTCTGTGTAATTCTGGATCAAAAGTGTTTATTTCCTGTAGTTCGCTGTAAAGGAATTCCTCAAATTCTTCTTGTTCTGTAATACTCATTTTTATAACAAGAAAAAATTTATTTAAGTCATTTTAAAAAAAGTTTTTTTTCACTGTATAATTTACAAAATTAAATTTAAAAAAGGGATGCTTGAGAATGGAGAGTTTGGTCCGAGAAGCAAACCAGCTCCGATAGATTCATATCCTCTTCCGCTTTTAACGTAAACTCCGTCTTTGAATGATCCTCCTTTAGGCCAGGGTGTTAAAAATAATCCGTTTCCTCTGTGCGTTCCCATTTTCATTCCATTTCCATTCTTTTTCAAATAAACGATACCTCTTCCTGCAATTTTATCAACCATAGCAGAACCTGCAGAAGATCCTACACCTGCTAACAATCCGGTGGCAAGAGCTGGAACTACTCTTGTTGCAAGTGTACTACCCAACATACCCAATAAAGGTAGAAGAGCTCCAATAAATCCTCCTTTCACATTTGCGTTATGTTCCAATTGGGTTTTGCTCATTTTAATGGTGACTCCAACTCCTCGATGGAGAGCGTCCAAAAGTTTTCGATGTTGATTTTGTGTTACAAGTAAAACGTCGTTTCCGTTAAAATCATCTTTTGAAATACGGATGCTCACAGGTTTACCTGCTATCATTGATTTTTTTATTTTTTCAATCTGTCCCTGAGACACATTTAATTTAACACTAACATATTTGCTCATTTTTAAATGTGAGAAAAAATATTTATTTCACTTCTCGAATGTGATAACGGATCGTAATCTCCTCTCCACGAAAATCAACCAAATTTCCATTTTGATCGACAACGCGAGTGATCATTGTGGAAATTTCTGGGACTTTGATAGGGAGGTAAGTCAAATGAGTTGGTCTTTCGATGATTTTAAAACCAGGACCAACAGCTGGATAAAAAGAGTAGATGCAATTGAGTTGGGATCCGTTGACGTAAGCAGACCCGATGACGTTGTTGAGGATTCTGATCGTGTTGATGCTTGAAATTCTAACAATATCGTCAGACTCATATTCGGAATTAGGATCCAATTGTCTTTTTGTAAATCCTAAAACTGAGGCGATGCTGTTTTCCACATTCAAATCCATCAAATAATTCATTCCAAGTGTGATGGTTGATTTTAAAGTGTTTAAATTGGGTCCGATTTTTATGTTATCGGGAGAGTAGCTGATTTTATTTGCTGTGACGTAGCTAGCGCTTTGAGACGCATAATTTTTTATTGTGTTTGAGACGACCTTTTGTAAATAATTGTTGATGTCTTTAATGTCGTAGCTCCCGTCTGGAATGGTGACATTTTCCCAATTCCTTCCGTTGTTCATGCTATACCGGAAAGAATTGTTTTTGCTGATGATGTTTGGAAAGCTGTTGTACGTCTCAAGCCCTAGAAAAGCCATTTCATAAGTTTTTCCTTTGTCAAAAACGATTTTGTCTAAAAATTCTGTTATGATTACGTTGGAATTTCCGTCCACGTCGATGGTTATGCCTGACATTTTTTTATTATGTAACATTTTTTTTAAATCCTTCGGATTCATGGAATTTCACAAGTGAAATTTTAGATTCTTTGAATCCATGGAAATCTACGATTTCTTAAATGGTTTCTTTTGGAAAATAAAAAGTGTCAAATCCGCTTCGATATTTTCCATTGTCCTTTTTTGACGACAAATCAATCACCGCAAATCCGTGAGGTTCAGACCAACAATGCCTACAAAACTTTTCAAACTCTTTTTTTCCCATATCACTCGAAACGTGATCTTGATAAATGTGGTTAATGTTTTTTAAGTCTTGAGGAAAGAGACAGATAAAATTGGTGTTTTCTCTGATCGTTTGTCTTGGGAGCATGAAATAATTTTGAGCGAGGTAAAAGCAGTCGACGTTAGAGTGTCTTCCTCGGATGTAATATTTTTCACATTTGTTTTGTTTGGTAAGTTGCAAATCGTCAAAGATCATTAAATTGTTTTTGGATGAATCAAGATCTTCAGGATTAGGCACATCGTCAGCCGTTTCAAAAAATTCACACTCCATACCCTCGGTTTCGGAAAAATTTTTTGAAAGATCGTTGATAACACATTCAGGGTCTAGTTTCAATTTTTCAATTTCGGTTTGCACCTTGAACAAGTCGAGAATTATTTTTTTTGGTAATTTTTTTTCGAACGAACTTTTTAGTATTTTGTACTCGGGTTGGAAAAGAGATTTTCCAAAAACTTGCAAATGGTTATAATCCAACCATCCAGGTCTGAGCAATAAATTGAGAAGCAACGTTGTTTTTCCACATCCGGATTTCCCAACGATGATTCCTCGAATGCTTCTCGGTAAAAGCTTGTTGTTGTTTCTTTTGATTTTTCCAATATTCCATGACAAATCAGACACTTCCATTTTTTAGTTTAAAAATATTTTTTTAAAATAAAATGTACTGTGTTAAATGTAAAAGGAAAACAGAAACGAATCATTTGAGAAACGAAATCACAAAAAACAACCGGCATATGGTTAAAGGGGTTTGCAACGTTTGCGGAACAACCAAATGTAAGTTTGTTTCTTCGCATGCGTTCAAAGGATCATCTTCGCATACGGCAAAAGGAGGAGACTTGGTGGAAACGATTAACAATTTTTCAAAAAAAATAAAGCTTCCATGGGCAAAATTTCCAGGAAAAATGCACATTCCAGGAATGAATTTTGCAGGACCTGGCACAAACTTGGACAAAAGACTCACATCCACAGACATGTATCAAGAGTGGAGCAAACCGGTAGATCGAGTGGACAATGCAGCATACCATCATGATTTAGCTTATAAATATTTAAACGACGTTCAAAGCAGAAATTTAGCAGATCAAATGATGCTTGAAGAAATGAACTCTATACAAAATCCCACTCAGAGAGAAATAAACGAAAGAAAACTGATCACTCCCATCATCAAAGCCAAAGCTAAATTCGGATTAGGTGTATCTGTTAAAAAAAACCACCGGAGAACCTGAAATGGACGGATCAACTTGCAAACGAGCTTCATAAACCAGCCATTCGTCATTTTAAAAGAAGAAAAGTGTTTGTGAACGACATGGATGAAATATGGGCCGCAGATTTGGTTGACATGCAATCGTTTTCAAAATTCAACAACGGCGTAAAATATTTGCTCATGGTGATCGACGTGTTTTCAAAGTATGGATGGATCGTTCCGTTAAAGAGTAAAACTGGAGTTGATGTAGCTAACGCTCTAAGCAAAATATTTGAGGAGAGAAGGTGTACAAAGATGTGGGTGGACAAAGGTAAAGAGTTTTATAACAAGCATGTACAAGCGTTGGGAGTGCAATTGTATTCCACTGAAAACGAGGAAAAAAGTTCTGTTGTCGAGCGATGGAATAGAACGATGAAAGAGAGAATGTTTAAATATTTTTCAGCCAACAATACCAATAAATACATTGACGTATTAGATGAAATGGTGAAAAATTACAACAACGCCAAACACTCTTCTATCAAAATGACTCCAGTGGAAGCCAGGGATAAAAAGAATAAATATAGGGTTTGGATGAACCTGAATGGAAAGACGCAAACAGAAAGAGCAGAACCAAAATTTTCAATGGGAGACAAAGTGAGGATCGTAAAAAAGAAGTCTCATTTTGAAAAAGGGTATACGCCGAGATGGACTGAAGAGGTTTTTACAGTGTCAAATGTTCAGCATACGAATCCACCCACGTATAAAATCGCTGATGCTAACGGTGAAGAAATTAAAGGTACGTTTTATGAACAGGAGATGCAAAAGTCAACTCAAGACATATTCAGAATTGAAAAAGTCATTCGAAAGCAAAAGAACAGATCTTTAGTCAAATGGTTTGGATATCCAGATTCATTCAACTCTTGGGTGAATAATGAAGAATTGATACGTTTGCAAAAATAGTCTCGTCGTTTTGTATGGCAAGAAAAAAAGAAATTTTTGATTTTGAGTTAAATAAAAATCTTGTATATAGAAAAGAAATGAATAAGATGATTGAATTAATAAATGTGTCTGAAATTGCTATGTATAAGCGCATGAGAGATAATGATTTGTATATGTTCATGTCTAGGTATCAATTGTTGTTGAATGAATTACGTTGTAGTATGTATGAAGCAGAGAATTTAGATGATATGAATGATATCCTTAAAAAGATGTATTATTTAGGAGAAAAATTGGCTGATGATTTTTTAGAAGTACAAGATGAATATCGTTGGGATAGAGAAAATATGAAATTGAGAACAACCAAGAATAACTTGAAGTTTTGCTATCGTAAAATGAGTGAAATAGTTCAAATGATGATAAAGTTAATTCCTTAGTCAAAGGGTTAGGATAATAAAGAAGTGAAAAAATTTTTATTTTGAGTTAAATAAAAATCTTGTATATAGAAAAGAAATGAATTTTATTACAATGGAAAATTTTGATGAGAGCAAATTATCAGTTGGAGAAATTTACGCAGCAACAAAACCAGTAGTCTATCAAAAAGTGCCAGTAAAATATTCTTATCCAACTGGAGATGGTCCTCTTGTATTACGAACACCTACATTATTTTCGTATGGTGTGTGTGAAAATAAAGATCCGGTAACACAAAAATTGACTGGATATTCCATGTCCTTTGTTTGCTTTGATGCTAAAAAGGGTAAAAGTGAAGAAGAAGAAAAGTTTATTAGCACAATGGAAAAGATTACTTTGTTTATTAGAGGTAAAGTAGATAAATTGTCATCCAAACTTAAAAAGGGAGGAAGAAGAAAGCAAATTAATTCAGACGAATTGAGTATTTTAAAATATAAAGCTAACCATGCTGATGCAGCGCCAGTGTTTTATGCTAAAATGTATATAACTAAAGGATCTAAAAATGAAGACGAAATATTCATTACTTCTACATTTCATAGAAAGAAAACAGCTCTTGATATAAAAAATGGAGTCAAAGGAGAACATCATAATAAAAATTTGGTCTTATCTTCTGGTCATGATTTTATCAATCAACGATGTTATGCTATTGGAGGACTTAGAATTGAGGGGGTGTATATTGGCCCTTCGATTGTGTCTATTCAAGTTAAACTGTCCGAAGCCATCATCGTAAAAAATGCATCTTTACCTCATAGCATCATGATGTGTGAAAACTTGGATTTGAGAGAAATGGATTCTGACGAGGAAATGTAAAAGCACAAAAAACTGAAAATAAAACATTTAATTTAAACTTAAAACATTTTATTTTCATATTAAAAAATGCATGCCCCACACAAGTTGCTTAAAAACAGCGCCTCAGCAGAGATTTACAATTTTAATTTCCAACTGAGTCATTTAGAGGATAGAATCAAAGAGTTGGAACGAAAAAATATGAAAAACATTATTGTAACAAAGAAAAAGTTGGATTATCCCACCTATTTCAACACCTACAGACAGCACGAGATTTTTGCTCAACAAGACATTAAATTTCCTCCTGTATCTCACAAGCAGATATCGTTGTCTGTAGGTTTACAATTAGACAAAGGAATTGCTGTCGTCACTTTGATGGATAAAATAAGCAACCAATTGAATTATTTCAAAAACGATGCTATTTTTTCCGAGTCTGTGGATGACATAGTTATGACCATACACAATTATAACAACCAGGAAGTCATAGTTAAAAAAGGTGAAAAGCTTTGTAAAATAAACTACATCGATTCGAATTAAAAAAAATGTGTCTTTGTTAAAAAGATGGAGATAATCAAAAACACTGAAAAAATTTATCCAGTTCTTCCAACGGCACCATTAGATGGAGGACATATTTACCGGCTTCAAAAAATAAGCGAGATCCAAAAAGAAATAGAGGATGAAAAAGTGAAACGAATGGCTTTGAGTAAAAAATACCATCGAGCGGCAAAAATAATTCGTTTCACCGACGACGGATTACAAACGGTATGCATTGGTTTAGGGGTTACAGGTATTGCACTTTTATCAACCGTTGTTGCCACTCCAGTTTCGATTGCGTGTGAAGGGGTTGCTGTTGTATTGGGAGCTTTATCCATTTTCGGAAATCATCAGAACAAAAAAATGATGCTAAAGGCTGAAAAGCATAAAAAAAATTGAAAGTTCTTTCCGAGACAAAATTGAATACGATTAGTGACCACATTTCAAAATCTCTTATGGATGGATTTGTGAGTGATTCCGAGTACGAACTCATTCTCAGCGAGCTTCAAAAATTCAAAGCCATGAGTGAAGAAATCCGAACCAAGACAAAAAGCGTCATTGACGAATTGACTAAAGAGTCGTTGATCCAAAAAGGAAGAGAAGACGCGATAAAAGCATTCAACAACTTGTTTAAGAAATCATCATGATTTTCCATTCATCCGCAAACGGATCTAAGAAAAATTAAAGAATCAAAAAAGAAATCGTAAACGCAATCGAGTTTTTGTTTTAAGTTTTTTTCTCCGTATTCTAAAAATGTCTTTTTTTAGAATACAAGATCCTGAAAAGCGAGATGAGATTTTGAGAGAATATAGAGCTAATAGAGAAAAGCTTTACAATGAAAGTCTCAACACCAACATTTCAGATGCAAATTATCAGACTGATTTGAGCAAGTTTTTTAAGCCTCTGATTGAGAGCAATGAAAATATAAAAAACGAATTAAAAAGCATTGCATACAGAGAGGTTGAAAACACTCCACTGGCTTTGACTTATCCAGAAAGCGAACCGTCTTTTGAAAGTCCAAAAAGTGATAAAACTTTTGGAAAAATGAATGTTGGAAATATTGCTTTGGAATATTTATCCAAATATGCAGCCAAAAAATTTTATGCAGACAGAGTGTTTGGAATTCACGCAAAAGAACGCGGAAAAATGTTTATTGGAGACAAAGAAATTTTTATCGACAATAACGACGTTATTATTGATGGAGAAAAGTATGAGGGGACGACAGGTCTTTGGGAGTTGATCACAAGATCTGTACCTGATACAACAAAGGTAACAGACGAAGACATGAAAAATTATGAAAAAATACTGGTTGAAACACATGCAATGGAGAAACCAGGTCAACCAACCAAGCCAAAAGCTTTGGGAGGTTATAAGTGGAAAGAGATTGTTTCAAAAATTTGGAAAAAAAATTACACACTAACGAGTGGAAAAAAAGGTCGAGGAGTGATCATTCTTCCGAGCGATCCGAATGTGCTTATGCAAAGGCTTAACTTGAGCATCGCTGCAGGACATGCTGGAAATATAGCATCGAGAAACGAAGCCGTTGCCATTTGTGACGAGCTTTTGAGACAGGGGGAAATTAACAAAGAGGAATACAGAGCGATTCAAAAATACATCGAGTCGTGAGAACGGATTTAAGAAATCGTAGATTTCAATGAATCCAAAGGATTTAAAAAAATATTTTCTCATTTTAAAAAATGCTCATTGTGAACAACAGAAGATATTTTAAAAAGAACGTCGTTGGAGGTGGGGGAATCATGGACGCGATTAAAAATTTTTTGAGGAGAATGGCAGCCACAAATGCTTCACGATCGTCTCTTCATTTATTGAGAAAAGCAGCAGCAAGCGAAATTGGAAGAGAAGCAATCACAGCCGCCAAATCAGCTGGAAAAGAATTAGCCTCTTCAGCTATATCCACTGCTAAAGACGTTGCCATCGACAAAGGAAAAAAAGCGCTTGAAAAAGTTTACGCCAAGACAGGTACGGCGAATCCAAACCAATTACTCACCACGATTGTAAACGAAGCGGTAAAGACTGATCCGTATATTAATCCAATGGAAGAGCTGCATAAAAAAATGTTTGGTTCTTCCATTCAAGTGAAAAAGAAAATGACGAAAAAGAATGCGGCTAGAATCCAAGATCTCGTTAAAATGGGGAGCGGGCTTTTGATTGCTTGATTATTTTAACAAATCAAAAATGACATAAATTTTTTTTTCTCATTTTAAAAATGATAAACACCGATAGATTAAGAGTTGATGAAATGCCAGAGTATGACACTGGAATTGAAAAAGTTGATTTTTTCGAGTACCACCCAACAAACCTCGATTTAAATTCTTCAGCAGAGATCATTTTTGAAATTGATTGTCAATCTGTGCAAACAGTTCCGTCTGAGGCTTACATCCTCGTTGAAGGGGTTCTCAAAAAAGCAGATGGAACTGCATACACAGCAACAGACAACATTGCTCTGATAAACAACGCCATCATGTATTTGTTCAGCGATGTCACCTATGATTTAACAGGACAACAAGTGGAAAGGGTTATGTATCCAGGTCAAGGAACAACCATACTTGGATTGTTGAAATACCCTTTTGGTTTTCAGCTTGCAGATGGTTTGAAGCAAATGTGGTATAAAGACACTTCAAACGCCACCGGAAATTCAGGGTTTGTTGTAAGACGAGACCACTTGTTTGCAGACACGACATCCATTGGTGCATTTTCGTTCAAGATACCATTAAAACACATTTTTGGTTTTTGCGAAACTTACGACAAAGTTGTCTATGGATTCAGACACAAAATTACCTTTTCAAAAAAAGAATACGACGACGCCATTTACAGAGCCGAGACTGTTGCCGCAGGAATGATCGACCTTAAAAAATTCAGACTTTTTATGCCTAGAATTTAGTTGGATGTTTCGAAGAAATCCGAATTCTTGAAATTAATGGCGAGTAAAATTTCCGTCCCAGTAGCTTATAAGTCAAACAGAGTCGAAAGACAGGTCATTCCTGCTGGTCTAACAGAATTCACTTGGACCCTAGGAAGAATCACAGACAAAAGCGTTCCGAGATATATCGTGCTTGGACTTCAGACAAACAAGAATTCCAGTCAAATTATAAATCCAGCCATTTTCAACCATTGTGATGTCAGCAATTTTTTCGTAACCGTCAATGGAATAAAATATCCAAATTACAATTACGATTTGAATTTTGGAGAAAAGAAAATTACCATGGCTCATTCTGATACGTTCTCTTTTGACGATAAATATTATGGTACAAACGAACTTGTTTGTCAATCTGGTTTGTCTCTGCTTGAATATAAAAATTTGTTTCCGTTGTTTTTTGTAGACATTAGCAAGCAAAAAGAAAGAGTTGTTTCTGAAACGGCAGAATTGGTGGTCAACCTCAAATTTCGAACAGCAGTACCAGAAAACACCGTTATTTTTGCAGTGATCATTTCAGACAGATTGATCAAATTCGATTCCGACGGAACCAACATGAACGTTGTTTATTAGGTTTGAAAGTTCGTCATGAGATTCTTAACAAAAATGATCTAAATAAATTTTTTTCTTTTTAAAAATAAAACATGAGATATACAAAAAATTATCTGAAAAATTTGCTTATGGAAAATGGAATCACATTAACCTCAAACAAATTGTTGCCTTTGATGATGATTGCGATTGATAATAATCTAATAAGTAAAGATTCGCTTTTGAAAGGTGTAAAAGAACACAGGTCAGTGGGTCGACCAAAAAAAGAAATAAAAATGAAAAATGAGAAAACGGAAAAAAAACCGATCGATCCAAAATATGAGAGGCTTGCTTCAATTCGAAATAAACCTGTGTCTGTGAAAACAACCAATATGGAAACCGGGGAAGTGGTTGAATACAAATCCCTTTACAAAGCAATGAAAAAGACAGGACATGGATGGAGATATTTAGAACGTCGAAATGGAAAAGTGGAAGATGGAATAAAGATTGAAATTTTAAATTCGGAAAAGCTTGAAAGAAAAAGTCCGTGAGAAATGTAAAAAATTTTTTCAATTCTCTGAAGAATTGAAAAGAAATAAAAATATTAGAAAAATGATTTTGGGTTAAATAAATTTCTTGCTATAATAAAAATGGAAAACAAAACGTTGAAAGAATTAAAAGAAATTGCTAAAAGACAAAAAATAAGAGGGTATTCTAAAATGAGAAAGGGGGAACTTATAATGGCTTTGCAACCTCCTAGAGTTGTCTCTGCTCCTGCTTCTCTTCGTAGGCGAACGACTGAGGCAAGACCTTTGCCTGTTAATGCTACCGTGGTGAGGTTTGTTAGGCCAGCTGTAAAAGTTTCAATAAAACCGGCAAAAGTTTCAATAAAGCCAACAAAAGTAAGGATTGTTCCTTCTGCAGTGATAAAACCTCCTATTGCTCCGAAACCAGCAATCATTCCACCAAGACCTGTGGTAAAACCTCCTATTGCTCCAAAACCAATTCATTTGCAAAAACACATCCTTGATGAACCGGTTTTAGATTTAACACCTGCCATAACACCAAAACCAGTCATTCCACCGAGACCTTCACTTTTTTCAAGTCTGAAGGCAGCTGCAAAAAGTGTGGCGTCGTATGTTAAAACTAAGTTTGATGATGTTAAAGATTGGATAGAACCCTACGTTCCTGAAGTAGTCAAGGAGAAGGTAAACGAATCAGCGGAACAAATCGATAAAAAGATACAGTCTATCAAATCACTTGTATTAAAAACAGTGTATAAACATCCCGTGCCAAAGCCTTATAAAATAAAATTCAAGTTGACTGAACTCGCGTTGGGTAGTACTGTTAGGTTATATTCTTACGAGCCTTCTTCTCAATATCAAGACATTGCATCCTTTTTTAATTTGGTAAGAGAGTCTGCCATTCAAACCATGGAGGGAGAAAGGAATACAAAAGTAAGAATTATTTTAACGTGCGAAATGAAATCTGTAAGCATCATGACCGGTGAAGAAGTGACTCGGGAAGCAAGCTTTTCATCCAGCTCGGAAATTATTCGAGCAGCTACAGATGTAAGAGAACTCATGGGTGAAATGGAAGAAAAAGTCTTGGAAAGTAGTGCCAAATACAATGCTTTAGGTTCTAATAGCATCCTATCTAAGATTTTAAGAATGGATATAAACTTTATCGATTACACACCTCTCAGCGGTGGATCCTACATTGAGCTGACTGATGATCTAAAAGACAAAAAGGCAATCATCAACATGAAAAACAACGACAATCAATGCTTTAAATGGTCAGTTACCAGAGCGTTGAATCTGAAAAATAAAAACAACGAAAGAATTGATGAAGACTTGATTGAAAAGTCAAAAGAGCTGAATTGGGAAGGAATGGAGTTTCCTGTGAATTACCATAATATTGTCAAGTTTGAAAAAAATAATCCAACTATTAGCATCAGCGTTTTTGAGTATGAAAATAAAAAACCCAACCCTTTGAAAGTATCTGACTTTCTCGATCGAAAGCATAATGTTGATTTGCTGTATATTAAAAACGAAGACACAGAACATTACTGTCTCATTAATAGTTTCAGTCGATTTGCTGGCTCCTCAGCATCAAAAGGTAAAAGAAAACAACATTTTTGCAGAAGGTGTCTTCAATGTTATGATCAAGAAGAAAAGCTTCAAAAACATCGAGAAGATTGTTATAAAAACGCGTCAATGAGAATTGAACTTCCTAAAAAGGGTGCAACTCTTCAGTTTAAAGGCATCGGAAAGTCAATGAGGGTTCCATTTATCGTATATGCTGACTTTGAAAGCTTTATCAAGCCGATAGACACGTGCGCTCCCAACTCAAACCAGTCTTACACAAAAAAGTTTCAAAGACACATTCCAAGTTCCTTTTCCTATTACATTAAATGTTTTGATGAAACCGTTTATGATGCTGAACCATCCATTTCCGTATCGTCAAACGAGAACCAAGACGTGGCTCAATTTTTTGTCGAAAGTTTGGAAAAAGAAATAAAAGAAATTTTCGGAAAAATCGAGAAAAAAAAGATGGTTTTGACAAAAGAGGACGAAAATAATTTCAAATCCGCAACAGTTTGCCACATTTGCAATAAAAATCTCAAAGACGACAAAGTACGCGATCACTGTCATTTTACTGGAAAATATCGAGGAGCGGCTCACGACGATTGCAATAAAAAATTTCAAGTTCCAAAATTCATCCCAGTCGTTTTTCATAACTTGTCTGGTTACGACGCTCATTTGATCATCAAGAAATTAGGTGGAAAGATCACTTGTATACCCAACAATGAAGAAAAATATATCAGCTTCTCGAAAAAAATCAAAGTGGGAGAGTACATTGGAAAAGATGGAAAACCAAAAAACAAAAAAATTGAATTGAGGTTCATCGACAGCTTTAAATTCCTTTCCTTCAAATTGGATACTTTGTCTAAAAATTTAAAGCCAGAGCAGTTTAAAAGCCTTGCATTACATTTTGAAGGTGAAAAATTTAATTTGCTTTGTAAAAAAGGTGTATACCCTTACGATTGGGTGGACGGATTCGATAAATTTCAAGAAACGCAATTACCACCAAAAGAAGCGTTTTTCTCAAAACTTAGACACGAGGGAATAAGCGACGAAGAATATGCGCATGCGCAAAAGGTTTGGAACACGTTTCAATGCAAAACGTTCAGAGATTATCACGATTTGTACAACGTGTCGGATGTGCTGATACTGGCAGATGTCTTTGAAACTTTTAGAGACACTTGTATGGAACATTACAGTCTTGATCCTGCTTGGTATTACACCTCCCCTGGTTTGTCTTGGGATGCTCTGCTAAAGATAACTGAAGTTGTAATAGAGCTTATAACCGATATTGATATGCTCAACATGATTCGAAAAGGAATACGCGGTGGAATCTGCATGATCTCCAATCGACATGGAACTGCTAACAACAAATACATGGGTAAAGATTATAATCCTTCAGAACCTTCAAAATTCCTTCAGTATTCAGACGCCAATAATCTTTATGGATGGGCTATGTGCAAACCTCTTCCCGTTAGAGGATTTAGATGGATGACTGAGGATGAACTTTTAAATTGGAAATCCATGCCTTGCATTCTCGAAGTTGATTTAGATTATCCTGAAAGTCTTCACGATTTACACAATGATTACCCTTTAGCTCCTGAAAGAATGCTCGTTGGAAAAGTGGAAAAGTTAGTTCCCAATTTAAACAACAAAGAAAAATATGTCATTCACCATGAAAACCTAAAACTCTATGAACGAATGGGATTGATCACTACTAAAATTCATCGAGGTATCACCTTTGAAGAAGAACCTTTCATGAAAAAGTACATTGATCTCAACACCGAATTGAGAACAAAAGCCACCAGCGAGTTTGAGAAGGAATTTTTCAAGCTGATGAACAATTCGGTGTTTGGAAAAACCATGGAGAATATTCTAAAACGCGTTGATGTTAGACTCATTACCACGAGAAAAGAAGCTATAAAATTATCTAAAAAAATTAAATATAAACGAAACACCATTTTTGATGAAAACTTAATCGCGGTTCACATGGAAAAGACATTTGTTTTTTACGACAAACCTGTTTTCTTGGGAATGAGCATCCTAGACATCAGCAAAACACTCATGTATGAACATCACTACGACTACATGAAACCTAAATACGAGGATAAGCTGAAATTACTCATGACTGATACTGATTCGCTCTTTTATGAAATAGAAACGGAAGACTTTTACAAAGACATTGCTGATGACGTTGAAAGCAAGTTTGACACGAGCGACTTTCCTAAAGATCATCCTGCCATTCAAAACTTTGGATTTGACGTTGGGTTTAAAAATAAAAAGGTTATCGGCAAGTTTAAGGATGAAACAGGTGGTAAGCAAATTAAAGAGTTTGTTGGGCTTCGTCCTAAGCTCTACTCTTATGAGGTCTTTAATGAAGAAAAAGAACACAAAAAATGCAAAGGAATTCAGAAATGTGTTGTTGAAAAGCACATCACTCATCAAGATTATAAAGAATGCTTAATGACTAAAGAAGAACAGCTCAGAAAAATGAACGTCTTACGATCTCATCATCACAATATTTTCACTGAAGAAATCAACAAAGTCGCACTCAGCGCTAACGATGACAAAAGAGTCATTTTGGAAGATGGAATACACACGTTGGCTTATGGACACTACAAATTAAAAAAGGTAAGTGATAAAGACGAGTAACAAAAATGAAAGATTTAAAAAAATAACAAAATAAAAAAATGAGAAACAAAAAAATAAATGTGGAGGGAATTGTTTTACCAAACGAGGCTTTATCCACTATTCAGTTGATGGAAGCAGCAAAAAAACTAAAAATAAAAAACTTTAGAGGAGTTTTTGTCAGAGACGCGTTGCCAAAAAAGCCAAGAAAAAAAGAATATGGAATTGTTAACACAGGGGATTCGAGCACAGATGGGTTTCATTGGGTGTGTTGGTTCAAAGACGGTGATAAAAAATTCAGCTTTGACTCTTACGCTCAGCCACCTCTCGTCGAGCTCGTTGACTATTTGAAAAGTCCTGTCTTTTACAACAGTGAAAGGGTACAATTTGGAAACACGTCTTATTGTGGACACTTGTGTCTTTACGTCTTGAAAAAATGCGAAGAGGGAGACAGCTTTCAAGACGTTGTCAATACCCTTTGGTGATTTTTTAAAAGTTTTACTCATTTAAAAAATTCGAAGAATTTTCAACAGATCTAAAAGATCTAAAAAAATTTTTACCCCATTAAAAAATGATTGACAAATTCAACAGAAGCGAATTCAGTGCTTATTTTGATAATCTTGCATCAGACTCAGCCAGCAACGTTTATATTAAAACGGACGGATCGAGCACCATCACTGCAGATTTGGATTACAACTCTCATAAAATCATCAACCTGGGTGAACCCACCAACGCACACGATGCCGCTACGAAAAATTACGTAGACAATCACGTGACAGGTGGTACTGGAACTGTAGTGGGAACTGCAGATTTGGATTTAAATTTTCACAAAGCCATCAATTTGAACGAACCAACTAATCTTCATGACGCCGCCACTAAAAATTATGTCGATGTGAGTTCGAGTCTATGTGTTAAAACAGATGGATCCAGCACGATCACAGGGATCATCGACATGAACTCACACAAGTTGATCAACGTTTCCGACCCCACCGCTTTAAAAGACGCAGCGACAAAAGGGTATGTAGACACCAAAGTCTCTTACAACACTATTTCATACACCGACATTAACATGACGTCGCACAAATTGACTAATTTAGCTGAACCTACATCAGCTTCGGATTCAGCTACTAAAAATTATGTGGACACACATGCTTCAGGTGGAACAACTGTAGGTGTAGCAGATTTGGATTTGAATTCACACAAATTGATCAACGTGACTGATCCAACCAACTCACAGGATGGATCAACAAAGAATTATGTAGACTTGTTGTTGCAAAAATCGAGTTTGACCAGTGTCGTTCCAGGATCCAGTTTTACCAGTTTAGGGTTTAAGTCTCAGACGGTTGCGGCGCTAACCACTTCTCCTGTGTTTGCGTTTTCTGGAAAATCCGGAGTGCTGAGAAGATTGTGGTTGGCTTTATACGGCTCCTCTGGTACGAATATTCCAGGTCAAGTTTTTATTCGAATCTTTACTGATGGAGAAATCAATGTAGGGAATTATGCAGAAGTGACTGACGGAATTGGAGTGGATCAAACAGGACTTGCTACTGATTTGCTTTTTTCACCATTGGGAGGAGCTTTTTACGCCAATTCTTTGCAGGGATGTAACATGTATAACACCACTTCCTTGGGAGGATATTTCACGTTGGACATGCCTTTCAGAAACGACATCTCCATTCAACTGGTCAACAGAAATGCTACTGCTATCACGTATTGGATTCAACCATTCATTTCCACTCTTACCTCCATTCCTGCAACCATCCCTCTTTACAAGCTATACTGCAGAACGTTTCGATATTTGAATACCACTTACGGCAGTGAATACGTTTTGATGAACACCAACGGAAAAGGAAATGGTGTGTCGTTGAAATACATAAAGATGCACATCATTGGCGCCTCTGGAAACTGGTGGGAATCTAGAGTCAGAATGTACGATGGGAATTTACCTCCAGGTAACGGCGCTGTTCTCACTCCTTGGACACCGTACAACACCAACAATTACACGTATTTTCCAGGATATGACGGTGACAGTACATGCTTCTTTTCCTCATCCGGACTGGAAGATTTTTATTTGTCGTCATGGAACGGCTCAAATTTGACTTCCTTCAACAACAAATCGACTGGACTTTTGTATCAATCCACTTCATCCATCGGTTCCACCACCACCATCTCTTTTTACAGAAATTTTGGAGAAGCAGATTCTATGCCTACGGTTGCAGCTGGTAGAAGACTCGTTGTCACGCTCAACTCTGGTGATGCCCAAGTCGGTCAATCCGGAAGCTTTTACCTTCTTCTAGGACAAGTCTATTATTACGCTTAAAAATTCATCATGATTTTCCATGAATCCGCAAACGGATTTAAAAATTCAAAGAATTTCCATGGATCCTTTGGATCTAATGTACAGATGAAAAAAAATTGAAAATGACTTAAATAAATTCTTTCTTGTTATCAAATAATGAATTCTCGACGAGAAACAATAATTACAAGAACCCGTGTAACTGAAGATGTTGAAATTGTAGAAAGCGATCCTGAAGATTTACGTTATTTTTTTTATTACGATGAAATGATAGAACGGCAATATGAGCTTTTAAACCGACGAGAAAATTATGAAACGAGAGCAAACATAATACGCGATGAGAGAGAAAGAAACCAAGAACATGATATTATTGAGCGACGTCGAAGAATTGAAAGACCTCCGTCTGAAATAATTATAACAGAACCCACTGAACCTGGTGGAAAAATTAAAGTTAAACTTATTATAAGAAGACCATCTGTACTTGAAATTACATTAGAAGAAAAATTAACTCTTAAAAAACAAAAACGATATGAAATAATTGAAAGAGGACCAACAGTAATACTTAATGGACGTAGACAATAGTTTGAAGAACCACTACAAAGAATAAATTAAGTCATTCACAACCTTTTTTTCATAATGTCATCTCATTATGAAAATGCGCAAAAATGTCAATGAGTCTGCGCAAAAATGTCAATGAGCCAGAACCTGATATGACATTTTTTCTATAGAAAATGGAAATGAGCCAGAACCCGCTTTTTATAGTAGTCTTATTCTATTATTTCTTTCAACTCCAAGAACCGCTTTAACATTGGCAACTTTGAGTTCCAGCGTGTACTTACATCAATTATCATCATTTTTTCCTTTCTCAGTTTTTCTTGACACTCTTTGCAGAAAATCATTTTTTAAAGGTAATTTTCTAAAAAAACGAGCAAATTTACTTATTGCTGAAGAAAAACCTTGAACAAATTCGATTTCATAATTGGCAGGAGCTACTTCAACCCAACTTTGTCCTTCGCTTTTTTCAAAATTTCCTCATCATCATCATTACATTTGTCACTTATTGAAGAGTTATCAAGTTCTGTTTCAAAATATTCGTCATCAGTTTCTACTAAATTTGTATGATTAGCATATAAAACATCTACCACAGCCAAATGTATGCCATGGCTAAGACAAATTTGATGATAAATACCCATCAATCGTCCCATTTTTTTCATTATAGAAGGTCCATTTGTTATAACAGCGATTATGTAGTTTTTGAGCTGCAAACCGAACTCGCCTATTTTTTTTAATAACAATCTCAACTGGCTTGGTAGCTGGTATTGTGTCTTTTACTCTTATCATACCAATACTAATCACATTTCTGTTTTTCATATGGATATTCATACACATATAACGTCTGTTTTTTTTCGAGCTCCAATCGTCTAATGATAATGAAAATCTCTCATCATCTTCTATTCTCTTTTTTAAATCACTTTTTAATTTCTCTCTAATTTGTTCAGCATACTCAAGTGTAATACTTTTATTTCCTTGTCTTGTTAATGTCATTTTTAAACCTTGAGCTTTCCATCCTTTTATAATTTCTTCACTATTTGTTAAAGTTGAAAACGGTATTTTATCTAAAGCTATTAACTTTGCAAGAATTAACCCAGGACAAGAATTTTGTCTTTGAAAATAGGATGAAACTATCTTTTGAGAATTACTTTGTGCAACTAATGAGCTTCCTGAAGCAGGTTCTAATAGAAGGTCGTGTTTGTGTTGCATGCGGTACGTTATGGATATAGTTGATAAATGCGATTTAAATTTGGTGTCACAGTGCTTGCATTTTAAAGTTCGTGAATCGTTTATATTTTCTTATAAATGAACCCAAACCTTAGACTTTCTTTTTTTTTGGCTGCACCCATATTGGTGTTGCATATATTGTGTGAGAAATCCTAAAATTATAATATAATTTACAAAAATCTTTGCAGGTACACTATAATTCAAAACAGAACACACATTCCCACGAAAATACATTCAAAAAGATTATTATTATCAACATACCATTATGAAGTAAAACACTAGGATTAAGGTTTTTCTAAAAGTAATAAATGTAAATATTCAAGATGTTCTTGGAAATTATGGCTTATTCAGTTAGTTCCGCGGTTTAACATGAAACAATTACAAAATCCAGTGTCGACGATCCGGTGTATAAAGACGGAAAAACTCTATATAGAGTTTTTCCGTCTATAATATTTATATAAAAATAAGTACTATATAGTACTTATTTTTATATAAAACCTAATCCTATTATAAAACGTCGATTAATCGTTCTTATTTTTCGAATAACCGATTAATTAATCAAATCAAAAAATAAACGATTAATCGATTAATCAATAACACCCCTAATACACACACGTGCACAAACATTTAATTGTAATATTCTCGCGCATTATAGATGTCGCAAACATTTACATGAAGTTCTTATATTTAAAAATAAACTGTTTTTCTTTGGGGGCATCCATAAAGTACGTACGCAGGTATGGGGGGAGGGGGGGGGGTTACCAAAAAACGTACAAATG
Source organism: Hydra viridissima (assembly GCF_058129835.1). NCBI lineage: Eukaryota > Metazoa > Cnidaria > Hydrozoa > Anthoathecata > Hydridae > Hydra > Hydra viridissima. The sequence goes on from NW_028324310.1 coordinate 2,762,543, forward strand.
CGTACAAGGGGAGGGGGGGTTTCAAGACAGCGAGTACGTACGCGGTTTGACTATCTTTCTCTGGAGATGTTTTTAAAACTTGATCTGGGGCCAATGCTATAAACAATTCGAAGTTTTTTTCGAGAAAAACAATCTTTCGTAAAAACGCAATTTTTCACGTACGAAAAAAAGTTCGTAATCTCGAAGAATTTATCGCTGTTTGTATTTTTTTCGCCCATTGCTATAAAGCATAAAACGTAAACGTCACTAAAATTCACGAACTTTTTTTATCCGTAATATATAGTAGTAATATAATAGTAATTTTTATTGTAACTTTTATTTATTAGGCCTACTTAATGAATTTAATTAGTCATTATGTATGCTGTGCTGTCTATTCTATTTTTATGAATATTTTTAAATTCTAGTATTTGGTGTTTAAAAAATCTGTGTAAAATTAAAGTAGAAACATGAATTTAATTTTTTCGGATGAAGACTTAGATTTCGAAGTTGCAGAAAATGAGCTTCGCCACCGATTGCCTCGAGAGGTTGGTGTTTAAAACATTACTTAAAATTACTATATATATATATTTTTTTAATGATTTTTTATCGAACAAAATCAGAAATCATACTAAATATGCGCAGAAATTATATTTTTGTTTTGTTTTTCAATTTCATTTTAGTTTAATGGTCGCTTTTTTAACGAAGATGTTTCTGACAACGTTTTTCGAGAACAGTATCGAGTACCAAGAGCTGTATTAGATTTTTTAGAAACTAGGCTTAAAGATGATTTGCAACATTATACTAAGCGAAATAAAAGCATTTCAGTACGTTTCCAGATAATGGTATTTCTTCATTTTATTGGCACAAATGTTTTTTTTCATGTTCTCAGAGACTGTCATGGAATCTCTACCAACACAATTTATCGTATTATACACAGTGTAGGAGAAGCTATTTTCAATGTTAGTGTATTAAGTTAATAAAACTATTGAAAGTTTTACAATGTCATATAAAGTTGCTTATTATTTTTATTTTAGTGTGAAAATTAAAAACTAAGTTTAGTAAAGAGAAAAATTGTTATCTTATAAGATTAGATTCGACAAGAGATCATAAAATGGCCGAATGATTGCTCCACTCTTCCACAAAAGTTTATGGAAATCGGAGGTTTTCCGTTCGTATGTGGTGTTCTGGATGGGTCTCATATACTCCTTTCTAACCCTCCTCAAGCAGATGAAGATTCTCTAATCAATCGCCATCATGTCCATAGCATAAATGCAATGGCAGTATGTGGACCCGACACGTCCATATTTTATGCATCGACCAACAGTTCAGGAAGGTGGCATGATGCACATGTAAGCCTGTCACTAAGTTATATTTTACAACTGTTAGTTCACTAATGCTGGGTATTCAACTAGTACGTGACATTCTTCGGTATGTTCATATTGAACATACTATTTGAACTATTATGATTGCTAATTAAAATGTAACTTAGACTAACTAATATAATGTATTATAATGTAACTTACAGTAAATTTAAATATTGTGATTTTACTACTATTAGGTTCTAAGAAATTGTAACCTATGGAACAAGTTTGAAATTGGAGAGCTTCCATTTAATGGAGCTGTAATTTTGGCTGACTCTGCGTACCCATGTCGAGAATGGTTAATTCCACCTTTTCCTGGTGATCCAGACGGAGCTCAAAAACGTTTCAACAAAGCACAGAGAAAAACTAGAAACATAATTGAGCGATGTTTTGGCATTGTCAAAAACAGGTTTTATGCTTTGAAAACTGGAATTCGTTTGCATAAGGTCGAAGATGCCTCTAAGCTTATCATGTGTGGATTTGTTATCCATAACTTGTGTATTCAACATGGAGACAACGGTAATGACTTTGAAGAACGCGAAGAAGAACAAGCTGATGAAAATCTAGCTCAAGAAAATCAGAATGATGGAGCTTTGAATAGACGATTACAGCTACTTAACTACTTTACTTAAAAGTATTGTTTAAAAATTCATATACAATTTGCTCTAGAGCATAGGATCTATCAAAATAGTTTGGACATGGATCATAGATTTGTGCCTAAATTAGTTGAATTAAAATTGGAAAAAAATTCACACAATGACTTTTTAATAAATGCAAGAAATTTTTATAAAATATTAGACCATAAAAATATATGTTTATATCTGTTTTTATATAGTATGTGTATTTTGTTTTTTTATAGAACACGCTTAAAAAAAAATTAGGAGATTTGTTAGCTTTTGTTGTTAGGAGCAATTCTTATTAAGAGTATTTTAAAAAGGTAAAAAATGCTTAATAGCATAAAATTAAGATATGATCGTATTAATATTAAATTAGATTACAAAATAAATTTAAAATATGAAAGATATTGTTTTGTTTAAATTTTAAAATCAACCACTAGCCAATGCAATACCTTATATATATTTATATATAGTTGTGATGCTTGTATCTATTTCACATCGCAACAGCATTGGTCTTAATGTTTGTGTGAAGTTTTACAGAACTTATTACTGTAAGGTAATGGTGATAAAAAAAATGAAATAACAAGAACAATTTCAGGTTGAAGTTATATTTTTATTGTTACTAAAAAATGTAATTGGTCATGGCTTTACAGTTAAATACCTTCAAGGTGAATGTTTAAATATAGTTATACAACATTTTTCGAAATTTAACATAAAATTATGATGTAGCTCTTCTCTTAATGCTCAAGAATTTCCTCCTAAAACAAAAAAAATTTGTTAATGATAAAGTTATACTAAATACAAGCTACAAGTTATACTAAATACAAAAAATTTGTTAATGATAAAGTCATACTAAATATTATTACAAATTAATTTTAAAATACCGTTTCTGTATTTACAAAATGTTACTGGTTTGAAGGTTGCAATTTCTCATTCATTAGCTTTGTTGCTGTTGTGTAATATATTGTTAAAGCCTTTTCTTTTCGAATTTGCTGTTGTCTGAGAGCAACGTCCAATTTCAGAAGTTTTACTCTTAATTCTTGTTCTTTTTTTAATCTTTCTTTTTCTAACCGTAAAACACTTACTTTCAATTTTTTAAAACTTCCATCTACCAGGAGACTTTCTCTAGCTTGTTTTCTTTTTAATTTTTTTAATGCCCCCCTTGATGGTTTATTTTGAATTGAATCTAAAATTTAATTCTAGGTGTCAAAACAAGATCAGTTAACTAAAATAATAAGAAAGGTGGTTTAGATTCCTTTAAAAATAAGAAGTTTTTAATGGTTTTGGAAATACTAGTTGTGTAAAAATTAAGCACAAATTGATGATGTCTGTTATATAATTATAAGTCTAAAACCTACAATTAACTAAATTAAACAACTGAGATTTAAAAAAAATTAATTTATAAATTGCATTACCTTGAAGTATCTGACAACTGTCACTAACAAGAGTGGTATTGTCTAAACTAGGGGAGGACATACAATCAAATCTTGCATCTAATATAAACAATCAATTAACTCTATAAACTATAGAAATAGAAATATATATATATATATATATATATATTTAATTTTATATATATATATATATATATATATATATATATATATATATATATATATATATATATATATATATATATATATATATATACACACACACAGACATATATAAATATATATATATATAACAAAACTATACCTGTTTTTAGTCTCTTAGCAAAATTTTGCATTGTAGCTCTTCGCAAATAATCCCACTCTCTACTACGTAGCTGGTTGATATCTTCAATTTTTGCCCCTAAACTATTTAAATGTGACATTATGTCTTCCCAAATTCTATTTCTATGCCTCATAGTAATAGATGGACCTAAAAGTAGATGAAATAAATAATCAATATATAGTATAATATAGTCTTATATAGTAAAATACTAAATATTCTATAATAATATATTATTTTATAATAGGAATCATACCTAAAAAAGCTTACCTATATATATATATATATATATATATATATATATATATATATATATATATATATATATATATAAAATAATGCAATTATACATATTTTTATTTAAATAGTTTGCTAATTAAAACATACCAAGCTTCCAAGAAGAACCTCTTTGTTTTCTCTAATCTTTATTGCTAGTATCATTTTAAGTTCTTTAGACAGCATTTTATTTTGTTGTGTATTTGTGTATTATTTTGTTGTGTATTTGTGTATTATATGGCATATTTGTTGACTATTTATACTTTTCTTTAGTCAAACATTATGAAAAATTTGTTTAACCAAAATTACTATCGAAAACCTAACAAGGAAAAACAACAAGGAACTGAATAATCGATTAAATGCAGATTTTAAGTAATTAGTTTATTATGGAGTTACCAAAATCCTTTTCAGTTTTATCTATAAAATATCTACATAAAAACACAAACAAAGAATGTTCAATAATTTTGAAGCGCTAACGTTGTTCCAGCAATGGCCGCCAAAAATCACGAAGAAAATATCTAAAATTGAGATCAAAAATCTATCTGAAGTTTTTTTTCGAAAAAACGCATTTTTTATCTGAAAAGGCGATTCCCTTGTTCGTTTATAGCATTGGATTTAAAAACGAAGTTTTTATCTTAAAAACGGAATTTTTTGAATGTTTATAGCAATGGACTTTTTTTTTCTTCGCTTTTTACGGTAAAAACTTCGTGTTTTACGGAAAAAACTTCGTTTTTTATGTTTATAGCATTGGCCCCTGTACAAAAAGCAATGAACTTTTCGAATGTAAAAAATCTTTTTTTTTATATACGCAACCTGGTTTTTATCTTTTCAATTAAAACGTTACAACAAGTTAATTTTTTATTATTTTGAATTAATATTTTATTATTAACTTTTTATTAACAATGTACTACTTCAAATTTTAATGCTAATAGAAACCAACACCTTTTATTGCAAAATGTGACTGCAATTAATTTGGGTCAGGTTTTTTTTTTACGTTCTTCGCTTTAACGACACTGAATCTTATGTTTAAATCGTTTATTTCCAAATAAACAAAAACTTTTATCTTTCCATTCAAATAACTGAATACGTTGCAACAAAAAAAACTGCTTATTTCCAAGATGTCGAACGAATTTGTTGGGAACGAGAAAAAGTATCTTCAGCTCCTTGAGTTATATAAGAAAGCATATTCAACACTTGAAAAACAAAAGCAGTATCAGCACGCACAGGAATTGTGGAAAATAGTAAAATATGATCAGTCTTTGTATGAAAAAAAAGTAAACGAATTAAAAGTGAAAGCAACAAAGTCAAAAGGATCAATCATGTCATTCTGGGGAAATACTTTATCACCGCCTAGCAAAAAGAAAAAAGATATTCATCCAGTGCCGTCTTCGTCAAATAAAATACAAAGTTTTCCGAACGCAACTACGGCAGAACCTGAAAGAATTGAACTTAGTAAGCCATTTTTTGTGATAATTTACAAACTTTTTCTCTCGTGATTTTTTATATATTGAAATCAACCGAATTGGTAATTTAACTACCTTGTACGACTATATTGCAATCGCATAGTTTTATTGATTATAATTGGACAACTTGACCAATTTCTCTACATCCAATCTCTATAACTGTCAAGAATTTATAATAGTTTATTTTTGGGTATTTCCTAATTTAGATTTAACATCAAACGAGAAGGAAAGAGCAAATCCGGCGCAAGTTAAAAGTCGGAAGAAAATCTCAGATCTTGAATCACAGCTTTCATCCTTGATAATCTTACGCGATTCTGGTTTGTCTACCGTAACTAGGAAACAATTAGACAATGTGAAAGAAAGCATAAGAAGAGAAAAAAAAAACTTGGACAGGTAAATGTTAAGAGATATATCGAATAGAGCTTAGAAGTATAGAAAGACGTCTTGGCCATAAAAACCAAACTTTTAAGCAGGCAGCAACTTTCAAAATTTTGTTTTTCAAATTGTCAATAAGAATTTCTAATTGAGGATTTACAAAGTTCGTAGAATCCAGGTAACCTTAAGTATAGAAGGTTTTATAACGGAATCAAAGACTTGTGTAATATTTTGTTTTCAGATTGATTCGTGAATCGGCACGACAAAGAAAACGGAGACAAAAACTTAAAGAGGGCATCGAAACAGTTTGTCAAAACAACCCTGAAGTATCAAGTGCTTTGAAAAAGTTTATGCAAAACCATCCTGGACGACCACGGCTCGAAATTGATCAACCAGAACTTTTATCAACAATCATAAAAGTTGTGCAAAGTTCATCAGCAGCAGACGAGCGTCGAAGAACAGAATGTCTTCGCAGTGTCTCCACTTTGGATGATCTTCAGAAAGAGCTGACGAAAATAGGCTTCAACTTGAGTAGAAGGGGTTTGTACCTTCGTCTTTCACCACGACGTGAAAACACTTCTGAAGGAAAAAAGCATGTAAACACAGTTCCTGTGAAGCTACCACGTCCAGAAAATTCACTGCGAAAAAGAAATGATGATAGAATGTTTGCCAAATCTTTTATTGATGACATGTTTGAAGTTTGCAAATTGTTTGGACCAAAAGCTGTGCTTTTCATGTCCAATGATGATAAAGCCAGGGTACCGTTGGGTCTTACTGCTGCAAGCCTTCAAGCTCCGTTGCTGATGCATATGGAATACAAGGTCAAACTTATGGATCATGACTTTGTCGTTGGCCCACAGCACAAGTTAATCCCATCGGTGTATGGCATATGCGAAGTTAACAATAATGGAAATGTATCCTACAGTGGAGACACTTTCATACGCATAAGAAGTGGGAAACACGATACATCGAATGCTTTTACACATGCTTTTGATGTTAGGGAGCTTTTTGAAACCAAGTTGGTTAGACGTAAACCAATTATGTTAATGGAGACTGATGGAGCTCAAGATGAGACACCACTCTTCCCTAAAACGTTAGCAACTGCTGTTGATCTCTTCCGCTTGCTGGATTTAGATGTCTTGCTTCATGGTGTGAATGCAGCTGGGCTTTCAGCCTTCAACCCCATTGAAAGAAGAATGGCACCTCTTTCTCGTGATTTCGCTGGAATAGTTCTTCCCCATGATTATTTTGGCAATCACCTTGATTCTTCTGGGAAGACAATCAACCAAGAACTGGAGGTAGAAAATTTTCAAAAAGCGGCTGACGTTTTATCCCAAGTTTTGGAGAAAACCGTCATCGACGGTTACCATGTTAATTGCCGGGCAGTACCAGTTGGAAAAGCATATAAACCGCCGAATCCTGATCCTGTTTGGGTAGAGAAACATTGCCAGCAATCGCGATATTGTCTACAAATTGTGAAATGCCAGGACAAGTTATGTTGTTCATCGTTTGAAACAAATTGGCTGAATACCATCCCCCAACGTTTCATTCCATTTCCGGCCATCTACGAGTACTGCGAGAATGGTTACAAAGCGATGGAACCATCTCGATATTTTAAAAACGTATCAAACCATTCAAACTTTGCACCTCTGACGCATAGGCTTTTGCTACAAGACATACCTACAGAAGGCTTAAAGTACAAAATTATACCATTTGATCTGTATTGTCCATCATTGGAAAAAAAGTTTTTAAACGAAATTTGCGACAAATGCAATAAATACTGGCCGAGCGAGGCAGCAATGAAACGGCACAAGGAAGCACACAAAAAACAAAAGATAAAGATTGATATGGAGAGTGATTTAAGTGAAAGTGAAGAAGTCAGTGAGAAGATTACTAATGAAAGATTAGAAGCAGAGTTCATGCCTGTTTTCCATAACATTTTCAATTTATTTAAGTCACCATTTGTGGAAATATAAATAGCTAAATTTAAAATACTCGCAACACGAATCCTTTCTAAATCATTTTTTTTTCCTTTCGTTAATAACTGCCCATTTTTTAGTTAAGTACAGAAAAATCTCTAACTAAAAATGTTGATCTTTTTTGTATTTAATGTTTTGAAAACTTTTTTTTTTTTGGGTGGGTGGGTGGGTGGGGAGGTCATACTTTTTTAATAAATAACGCCTACGTACGCAGAGGGGGAGGGGGTGGTTAAAAGCGTACAAGTGCGTACAAGGGGGGAGGGGGGTCCAAAAGCATTAGTTTTACTGCGTACGTAATTTATGGACGTCCCCTTTGGTCAATCTTTTTATGTTAGTTATGTCAAATTTATGGCTCGAATTCAAATTACGATTTTTAAGATGAATGATTTTTATAAGTGAAATTTTGTTTAAGTTTTTTTTTTATATTTTATCAAATTTTACTTTAAAAAGTCATTATGATAATCTTGATTTTTTTAAGTCACTCGATTGCATAATTCTTCGCATTCTCTTACAAAGAAGAAAGTGTTATATTACTTAAATAAGATATAATGAAATTTAAATTTCACTTTAATTTATATATCTTATATTTTTATATATTATAATTTTAATAATAACGTACTATAATTTAATATTTTACTTATATTTAACAACGCGTGCTAAGAACTGTCTTTAATTTTGTAAAAAGAAAAAAGAGAAGCAAAATTCTCGTTTTTTACAACAAAAAGGAAGCGTAAGAGGCTTGATTGACTGCGCGAATGCGCGCAACATTCCCCACCCTATATTAATTTTTAACTAAAAGCCCGAACTGCTGCTGCTCGAATTTGCTTGTCATGTGACCTGATCGATTTCTGCACTATTCCAGTTTTCCATAATCCGTGTTTAGCATTTGGGTCATGGATTAATACAAAATCAATTATTGGAATTTGCCTTGTGGCATTTCTTTTTGTGTATTTATGATATTCTCAAAGTTCGGTGATGTATTCTTTTCGCCAGCGCTTCAAATAATGATTTAGAACGCTCTTGATATACAGCTATTCACGAAAGTTTAAACGATTGCAGAATTTTCAAATCTAATCTTCGGTTTTTCTTGAATAAAAAATCTAACGGAAATAGATATCAAAATAATTATTTTTCCAATTAGGTAAATAGGTTATTTGTTAATAGAATAAAAAAAAAGTAGGTTTTGACTCATTATCGTTTACTCAGAAATTTCATTAAAAGGTAGGTGATACAAATTAAGAGGTTTCACAAAAGTTTAAACGATTTTATTTAGGATCAATTATTTGCTAATTAATTGATAAATCCGCTGCGAAATTTTTTTTCGCAGCGAATTTATCAATTAATTAGCAAATAATTGAGTAGTTTTTCAATCAAAAAATTCATCACAACATCATCAGGCAGCTTTTAATTCATTAAAAATCAACTTAAAGTATTGTGAATTTCAAATTAATTTCAATTGCGTGCAAATGGGTCGAAAATCAGTTTCTAGTGACATCAAATGGCAAGTTATTGGTATAGCGCGGACAAAAAATCACACAAACGTTCAAATAGGCAAAATATCTAACATTTCTGAATATTGCGTTAGAAAAACCATCAAAACCTGGGAACTTACCTAGGACGTCTCCGACATGCCGCGTACTGGGAGACCATCCAAACTCAGCAAAAATGGTATATTCAGAATGAGCAGAGAAAACCCCAGACTCAGCTACGAAAAGCTAGCACAAATCTTCAATGAGTCAAAAAATAATCCAAAAGTTAGCGGAGAGCTCGTGAGACGAACGTTGTCGGACAAAGGTATTGGAACGTACATAGCTGCTAAAAAACCTATTTTTTCAATCACGGATAAACGTAAACGACAAGTGTGGTCCAAAGAAAGGCTGGACTAGTCTGTAGAACAGTGGGCAAAAGTTATTTGGAGTGATGAAGCTAACTTTCAAGTTGTAAACCGCAAGGGAAGAATCTATGTCAAAAGATTTGCAACTGAGAAATATTCAGACAGGTTTTTGCAACATCGTCGACAAGGCGGTGGAGGTTCGGTTGGCATCTGGGGATGTTTTTCTCACAAAGGTGTAGACTTCTGTGAGCTGTATGAAGGCCGAATTAATCAATACACCTACAAGAGCACATTGGAAACGTGTTTAGTTCCATCAATCAGACACTTGTATGGCAGAAGCAAGCAATTCATCTTTCAACAAGACGGTGCTTCAGCTCATACAGCACACTCAATCAAAGAATATTTTTTGAAAAAAAAGTTCAATGTGATGCCCAGGTGCCTTAGATCACCAGATCTCAACCCAATCGAAAATATTTGATCTTGGATCGACAATCAACTGACATACCATGAAATTCAATCAACTCAGCATTTAAAGCAACTTTTGAATGAGTACTAGCTGAAGGTACCTCGCGTGATGTGCATGAACTTAGTTGAATCAATGCATAAACGAGTTTGTCTTTGCCATAAAAACAAAGGAGGACACTTTAAATATTAATTTCGCTTTTTTTTTCATTTTTTGTTCGAATGTTGCTATTCGTTTAAACTTTTGTGCTTTTTATTTTTCCTATAAGATTTTTTGTAATAGCTTTTTTCTAACTAAACATTAAAATTTTTATAACATGTTCATATTCATTTTAAAGCTAATTACTTTTTCTTTAATAAATAAAAAAAATTAAGTCGATGTCATTTTACAGTTTTTCTTTATTAAACAAAAACCAAACATACTTGATAAAAATTCTGCAATCGTTTAAACTTTCGTGAATAGCTGTATGTACAACGTGTATTTAACTTGCACTCTATTATGTCTTCCTAAATTGCTTTGAAGTTAATTGTTCTACCATATAACATGATGTTAATGGAGTGTCTCCAGGCATTTCCTATGTAAATGTAATCTGGCAATTATTATAAATGGTTTCAACTTTGGCTAATATGGTCAGAAGTTCTTCGTATGTAAGGCGGAAATTTGCTGTTACTTTGTGGAGGCAACTTTTGGTTGAAGCAACAAGTCTTTCGAAGAATCCTCCCCACCAGAGGCAGCGGCAGTGTTGAAATGTTGTGACAAACTATAAGATGAAATAAAGTCTTGAGTAATTTTAGATATGAATTGTGAGCTGTTATTGCTATAAAATGATATTTCTGCCCTCATATATATTCTTAAAGTATAATGGGCCTGCGTAGTCAACACCTGTTAATTGAAAAGAGTGATCATCTTAAAGCCTGCTTAAAAACTGCAGTTAAAAATAGATTTAAAATTTCAATATTTTGTATTTTTCTTCAGCTGATTTTGGTGTGGCTGGTCAATTGACTGTAAGTTCCTCTTCAATTTATTTTATTTTTAAATATATTTTCATTTTATTGATTTTCATATATTTTAGTCATATTTTTGGGTTTCTATTTTGATGCAAAAAGAGGTTTTCATGTTTAAATTTGATTTAATTTCATTTGATAAAAACAGATTATACTTTGGTAGTGCTGAGAGGCTGAAAGTTTTGTTTATTTATTAAATTCTCTAATTCTTTACAGTTTGGTTCAAATTTTTGTATATTGAAACCTGCATCTTGGAGACAACATTTGGCTTTTTGATAAAATTTAAGTCCTGTATTTATACGACCAGCTCCTGTAACGAGATCATGTACGAGTAATGAGCTTATTAGTTTGTGAAAAAAATTTGAATCGTTGTCTATGTATTGTTCAACATGTGTGATTAGTGTTGCTGAAAGGAAAAATGAAGATGATGTAACTCCGAATAGTATCCTTACAAAGTCTGTACAAACTAATTTCTTTCATATGAATGTTCATTAATGTCGTAATAATGTCGTCGAGATCTTTGAACCATAAAATCCTGACATAATCACAATCTAGGGGAGATAATGCTATTGGTAGAAAGGCTTTTTCAATCTTTTGGCCTCAGAAACGTAATAAGACGCTATAGAGGGGTGTTGTCAATGATGATTCTGCATACAGACATTCGTTTAATGATGGACCATCGGCTGAACTATTTGCATCAAAAACGATTCTTATCTTGCTTGCAATTTTATCCTCACTCAAAACAGGTAGGTGGAGTATGAGTGTACCAGGCCTAGATCTTTAGCATTTTCGATTACTGGCTCGATAAAGCCTAGTAAAAATTGATCTTTTAAAATCTTATTGTATAATTGGAGAAGAGCCTCATCTTTAATTAGTTTCTTCTGCTCTCAAATTTTTTTACACAAGTCATAATCGTCACAAATCGGACGGAGATCTAATTTATTAGGTAATCTAATACCCCATTCACACTAACAAAATCGAGTTTTAATAACACTTGCTTTTAAAACGGTGTTCAGTTTAAGCATTTTTTAAATATTATCCTTGTCACACCAGAATAAATCAGGTTTTATAAAACCGGTTTTTACGAAACCGAAAAAAACTTAAATGTGCTAACTCAAGTAAAAAATTTTTTAAGTAATACTTCACTCACGTCGACTTTGAAGTATCTTTTAAAAAAAAAACAAAATGGAATAATTTACTAAATGAAGAGATATCAATTTTCGAAGATATTCGAAGAAAAAGTTGTTATTTGAACACAAATTATACTTTTAATACACATAAATATATGCTTAAATGTATCATATATGACGTAAGAGAGATAAAAAGAGAGAATATTAATATAATGCGTATATAAGTAACTTCTTTCGATTATATATTATTATTATTATTATTATTATTATTATTATTATTATTATTATTATTATTATTATTATTACTATTATTATTATTATTATTATTATTATTATTATTATTTATTATCATTATTATTATTATTATTATTATTATTATTATTATTATTATTATTATTATTATTATTATTATTGTTATTATTATTATTATCATTGTTATTATCATTATTATTATCATTATTATCATTATTATTATCATTATTATTATCATTATTATTATTATTATTATTATTATTATTATTATTATTATTATTATTATTATTATTATTATTATTATCACTATTATTATTATTATTACTATTATTATTATTATTGTTATTATTATTATTATTATTATTACTATTATTATTATTATTATTATTATTATTGTTATTATTGTTATTATTATTATTATCATTGTTATTATCATTATTATTATCATTATTATTATTATTATTATTATCATTATTATTATTATTATTATTATTATTATTATTATTATTATTATTATTATTATTATTATTATTATTATTATTATTATTGTTATTATTATTATTATTATTATTATTATTATTATTATTATTATTATTATTATTATTATTATTATTATCAATTTTTTAATTACATCTTTTTTTTCATGGAGATTTTCATGGACACTTTCACTAAAGAGAAGAAAGAGATGATTCTACTAACATGACATGTACCGTGTTAACGCAACTACCGGACTCACTATTTTCAAATACCTTTTTAACTAAACCTTGTTTAGATTTTAAAGCAATTGGATCATTGTGGTAACCTCTAATGATTGCATTCTCGACAAATGGCTAATTAAAGTCAGCTCCAATCAGAACATCTACTTTCATCAACAATTTCTTAAATTACTGTCTGCAAACTTAAGATTATGTAATGTTTACCATTTTCTCTAGCAAGATTTATATATTGCCCGTTAAGAAGAGAACATGTCTTTTACTTAGCAAACTATTCGCATTGTGCGGCCGAGTAGACATTTAATTTGTAGCTTAACTTTTTCCTAAATTTTTGTTATATTATTGTTACCAAATGCTTCTATACTTATTTCCTTTGCACCTTATATTTTGACTTTTAACTTTGAAAGTAACTTGGCCGATATATAACTTAACTGGGAGCAATTGTCGAAAAGTATTCTGCAATCATGTAAATTGGCATTGCTGTCCAAGACTTGAGTTGATGCAGTTTGCGACAAAACAGATTGTTGACCTCCAGATAAAGCTTCTGCAACTGAAGTCAATTGTCCTTCAGATTAATTATGATGAGATAAATGATGAGATTATAATAAGTTATGATGAGATTTATTTTTTAGATTAGAATTCTGTACACCAATACATAATGCAACATGATGATGACGTCCACATTTAAAACATTTTATTTGATTTTTTATATGTCCACTTCGTAAGCATTTGAATCAAGATTATTTATTACTAATGGTTTTCTTTCTTGATTGAATATTTTTAACTGAACGACATTATTGTGATTTATGTTGCTGTTCACAAAATAAACATTTATTTAGTTTTTGGAGACCTCTTAAATTGTTCCTTTCAAAAATTAGAAGCTTGACTTGTATTATTTAGATATGAGTTGTACCGATGTGGCATCCTGTTAAATGAATTAGATTAATGAACTTGATTTGACTCTCTGTTATTTGCTTTAGTGTGATATGTGTGATCTGCACTAATAAACCTGCCTGATTTGTCAAATGAGTTAGTTAATGCCTGTTCTCGCACGCACAATTCAGTCTTTAGAAGATCAACAACTGATTTAATATTTCAGTTGTCATTGTTACTAAACTGACGGTTGAGAATTAATGTTAGTTCTTCTGATATCTTTTCCAAAATTTCTGGGATTAGGAGAGGTCTGTACATATCGCTACTAATACAAAACTTCTCAAGACTTCTTACTTGTATTTCTAAGCTGTCAAAAAAATATTGTTATCATTATTATTAAAAATTAATATTATTATTCGTATTACCGAAAAAGAGAAAATATTCTATGAAACTCTATGAAACACTATGAAATAAATGTTGTTAAGGGTAGAATGCAAGAACCGAACTTCAAATTTGAAGTTGAACTTCAAACCTAAGTTACGACTTAAGCTAATGCATAAAGCGAACTTCAACTTAAGTCAGACTTGAAAACCGCCAAAAATTGACCGCTTTTCAAGTCCGACTTCAAACTAGACTTGAGAAAGCAAAAGTTCTTTCCAAATGCAAAAATCGGACTTGAAAGTTCAAGTTCAAACTTCAGATTTGAAGTCTGACTTGAACGGAATGCAAGAAGCAAACTTGAACTGAAATCACTCTTAAAAAACGAGAATTTTTGAAATTTCGAGTCAGTTTTTCAAGTCTGGTTCAGACCAATCTTGAAACCAAACTTGAAAAAAAAAAAACGAAAACAAGCAAACCGCCATTATCATTAAATATGATCATTGGGAAGGCAATGAAGTGTAAAATAGCGATGAAGATGGCGCTGAAGCATTCACAAGAGATAATTTTTGGAGAAACAAAGAGAAATCAAATTTTTTTAAAAAAAATTGTTTATGGATAAAAGTCTAATAGCAATAAAATTGTTTGCAAATATTTATACTGCATATTATTTCAAAGAATTGAATTTTATTTTTCAAATTACTATATATAAAAAAACAATTTCACTAAAAAATAGAGTGATAAATTAAAACATTCTAAAAAAAAGAACACACTAGATCTGATATTGTTTGAAAATAATAATCCTCAAATAGAATAATTCAGTTGTATCATTTTTTAAAAACTTATAGCTGTGAAAATTTTTTTAAGCTTTATATGGATTTTTATATCAAAAGGAACTCTCATCATGAACATTAAAACGATCATTTAAGGCACGTCATAGTTATCACCTAATAGCAGTTTATTATCAGAGATTTTTTTTTACATCACAGGTATTTTCTTTCCTTTCCTATTGGAAAAGCGTTGAAAGAAAACAGGCTTGAGATTAAGCACCAGGTTTAATGCTAGTAATCGGAGCATGTATTCCTTTGGCATATATCGATCTACTGCTACACTCTGGTCAGCATATGGGGGTAGAGAAAGAGATTTTAAATTCATTACAATATCATAGAATATATTATTTATAAAAATGTTTATATAAAAAGAGTTTATATAAAAAAGAATATATGATTTATAAAAATGTTTTTATAAAAAGAATTATCAACTGCTTTTTTTTCTAACAAAGATTTTTGAAAATATCCGCAAAATGTTATTAAAAATTAAAGTTGAAGTGTATCTTTTGTGTAAAGATGGTAAAGATCTCTTACTTTTTCAATCTGGATTGCTGGTGGTGCTAGAAGCTACTTTTTAAATTTTTCCAAAATAAAACGCTTTAACTTCTTTGGTTAAAATTGTTTTTTCTTAATTTATGAAAATATATTTATCATTTTAAAAAATGTTTTTTTTTTTTTTTTACTAATTGCATTTTTGTTTGTAAGTGCTTATGAGGATTTATAAATGTTTATAACGTTTTTTAAATATTTTTAAGGGTTTATAAATATTTTTCAGGCTATTATAATAACCACAAGAGAATGGCAAAGGAGTAATAAACCTTTTTTGAAAATGTAAGAATACCTTGATGCATGGATAAGTTATGTAAAATGTTCAATCAAACCGCTTTTCTCTTTAATCAATAAATTCAGTCTATTTGAAAATGAGTCAATAACCGACGCCGATACGGCAAAGTCTTGATCAAGGTTTTGCCAGTAACGGAGTATTGCAGTCTTCAAATGTCTCACTGATGATATTTTATAGTATATACCCAGCGGGCACACGACGTTGAAACAACGTTAAAATAACGTTGATCGACGTTGATCAACGTTATTTCAACGTTGATTAAATGTTAGTATGCCCACAATTATATTTTATGGTATATATATTATATTTTATGGTATATATATTATATTTTATGGTATATATATTATATTTTATGGTATATATATTATATTTTATGGTATATATATTATATTTTATGGTATATATATTATATTTTATGGTATATATATTATATTTTATGGTATATATATTATATTTTATGGCATTTTATGATGATACTTTTTAAGCACACGAGCTGCTCCAACCAACCCCATTGAAAAAAATCACAGGGAACAATGTCTGGAGATAAAACTGGCCATTCTTCCTTAGAAACAAAATCATGGAAATTTTAGCTTTTCAATGAAAAGCTTCTTGGAGCAAGCAGTACATGTTTCAAAGAATTATTGAAATTGTTAGCAAACAGCCTCAATTACTGATACCTTTTAAATCAAAATTGATAATAAAAATCTTAAAACCTAAGTTATTGAATCACATTATTGTGAAGGTGGGGATTTTATTTAAGATATATATTATTACTATGCTGTGTGCTCAGAGTATTGTAGAGTGATGCAAAAGTGTGGGACAGCGATAATGGCAACAGAGATGATAATGGCAACAGAGATGTGAGTGCGAGAGTGGGGATTTTGTTGATTTTAATTAATTATTGCTATGATCGTGTTCTTACTATTCTTAGGTGATATATATGTGTAGCGTAAGTGTACGGCGCAGATATGACAGAGCGGTTGTAATGGTATCGCAAATATAGAGTGTGATGCAATGTGAGGTAGGACTGTCAGTGTGTAACGCAGATATTGTAGAAGCGCGATAGGAGCATCAGACTTTTTAATAACAATTTTTAACGCATAAAGCAGTAATAAAAATATTAATGATAATAATATTGCCTTACTCAAAATGCAAACAAAAATAAAATACTTACGACTGATTTTTCTTCTCTTAAATATTTTTCTTAATCAACATTCTCAAGTATTTCTCATCAATATATATGTTCTCTTAATATTAACTCATACAAATAACAATACATTAATACTTATAATAACGCATATTGAAAGTTACTCAAATACATTTCCTTACCAAATCCTTCTCATAAGTTCCTCTCTAATTTGTCCATAAATTCTTTTCATTAAATTCTCTGTAAATCTTCAAAAATCCTTTTCTCATAAAATCCTCTTTTAAAATCTCTTAAACTCTTTTCTCATAAAATCCTCTTTTAAAATCTCTTAAACTCTTTTCTCATAAAATCCTCTTTCAAAATCTCTTAAAATTCTTTCCTAGAAAACGAGATATCACTGGGCTAATGTACTCTGAAAGAAACAGTTTACCTGATGAGTTCGAAAACTTCAAAAAAATGGACGCTATTCAATCTAATCAAATTGTAAAAAATTTGAAGTCAATGATAAATGACTGTGAAGAAAAATTTTATTTTGTTGAAAAAGAAAAAAATATATCTTTAATATCATATGAACATTGTGGACCAGTACCTAAATTTTCAATATATTTAACTTTAGAAGATTCTGGAGATAATTATTTTACTGGATATAGCCAACTTTTACAAATTAAACAAAGGAATTATTAAATATTATTATCAACTGGAGAATGCTGTTAGTTATGTTATTAATAATGAAACAGATTCTAAGTGAGCAAGTTATACTAGGCATCAAGTTGCTTTATTAAGTAAACAGAAACAGTAAAGCAAAAGGTCTGGATATTAGATTAAATGATATTCGAAGAAAGTCTATTACTTCAGTCAATGATTGGCAAATAGATTTCTTAAAGAACTATATTTCTTACATTGCTGAAAATTTGAAATGCATAAATTCAAAATTAAGAGAGAAAAAATTAACAATGGATACTGCGAGTGCTTTGCAAAAAACTTCTAAAAGATTAGCAACTTGTGCCAAGTATTTGTTGAATTGCGGTGTATCTTATGTATTGTTAGGACATATGCATTCAGATGCACTAGAAAAACAGTTTGGGAAATATCAGCAAGGGTCAGGTGGCACATATCTGATAACTGTGCAAAATGTTATTCAGAAATTTAGAATCGACAAAACTGGACAGTTGCTAGATGAGCAAGTAGATTTTACAATATTTCCTCCTGCTAACCACTACTGTGGTAAGTGTAAACTTGATGTGGAGTTTGATATGTCAATAAGTGAAAATTGTGAGGTTCAGTTACCAAATGAATGCAAACAAGGGCTTTTATATATTGAAGGCTTTATTGCTTACAAACTTCCAGAATTACATTCAATTTTAGATATGTTTGATATGTTTCAAAAGTATGGAACTTTGATCAGTTCTTTGAACAGGGGAAGACTAAGAGAACCTTCTGATAATTTAGTCTATTTTGTTATTTATTGTTTTTTTATATTTGAAGTGACACTTGTGAATAAAGTTTCACCATTGCTGTGCAAGAGAGGATTAATTGACATTTTTATTAACTGCAATAGTAAATTTTAATTGCTTGTTCGAAGTGTTAAAAAAGTTTGCTGCATTTTGGCAAACATTTTTTTAAACAGTTATTGTAAAAAACACTCTGCAAATTTTGGGAAGGAATGCTTAATAAAACAAGCAAAACTTTCAACTTCAAAATAAAATACTTTGAGTCAAAAAAGTCAAAATAATTTTTATAAAATAAAGTCAACATATTTGTTTGTTATATCAAAAAATTTATTATTTGTGTTACAAGTGTTAAACAGCTAAAAAAAGCATATAGTTATAAAAATGAGATTTAGTAATTTTTAGCGAAGCTCTTTAAATTTTTATTGTAATTAACTTATTTATAAACGCAAAAAAAATTCCTAGAATATTTGCTTCCGAAATTTAATCAAAACGTTTTGTCTTAATGGAGTTCTTTATTTGTTTCTGAAGTTTGTTTACAAAAGCAATGATAAAAAGTAATTTTAACCGTAAAAAAGTCGGCCTTCGCTAATTTTATAGAAAATGAGCTGTCGCAGCCTGTTTAAGAAGGCCTTCTTCATTACTCTTTCTTAATACATCTTCAAAACTCACTTTAAAACACTTCATCAAAATCTTCCCGAAAACATCTCTCCAAAGAGAGGGCCCAAAAGAAATCTCCCTAAAAAAATCTAAAAGGTTTTCTCAACCGTTCCTTTTCTATCTGTCCGCAGTTGTTATTTTGAATTAGACAATAGATTTCTTTTTCTTCAAATTCGTTCAGTACTTTTTGTTTCAACTTCTGAGTCATGGTATTCTTTAAAATAAGGTTTACTAGTTTTCTTTTTATTTGTCTTTACATAAGAATGGCTACAGAACTTTCTAGAACTTTATTAATAAAAATCATTTCATTGTGTTTCAAGTCGTGTTGTCCCACAAAATGATAAGTCATTTCAATACACTTCTAAAACAGCTTCTAGAAGCAAATATCAGCAATAACATTCCACGCGATGCTTCAGGTTATCTAAGAATGTCGCATATAATTTGCAGGTGTGGTGCTAAACTCCCTTTAAAGTTGGAAACAACGTTGCCAATTCATAGTTTACAAATCAATACCACGTCTTTACAAAGATCGGTGTGCAGGGGGACCACCAAGCACTTTATTTACAAGTTGGGCTGAACGGAAGCGAAACAATTTCTTCAACGGCTCACTTAAGTATTCATAGCAGCAATCAAGTTGATTCTAAATAATTAGTTTGATCAAACGGTCACATTATGAAATTGGGTGGTTTAATCAATTAGTGCTTTTTTCAAATATAGGTATTCACATTTGTTACTTACGATGTTTCACCTATTTGCATTTAAAATAGCATCAGACTGATATGTTTACCTGCTCATTCGTCCTGTAAACTTCAACCGTTAGACGTAGATGTTATTGCCACGTTAAACAAGTTTGGCGCAAATTGATTAAAGAATTTTATTCAGCTGTAAATGTCAACAATTTAGTAAAAGAAATTTTCATTCCATTACATGGGAAACTTTTTAGGTCCAGTGACGTATTTGCAAGAACACAAATAATCGGTAGATTTCAAAACTTTGGCTCGTTTCCATTTTATGTTAACAAAATTAACAAATCAAAGTTCAAAATCATTATAAATTGCTGAAATATTTCAAGTATCATCTCAGCCTGCATCATGATATTCATCCAAGCTTGCCTTATTATCCTCATCCCAGCCTACATCATCATCTGACATCAGACAGCATCAAACTTCAACGATTTGCGAACTTCATAATTTAACAACACAAGTGACTCCAGCTCAAACGCATCAAATGCAGCAATGCTTCACAGAAAGACTCAAATGCAATTTGAATGATGTTTTGCAGCGCCACTATATTGATACACACATACAAATAAAATAAATTAAAAGAAAAACTAAACCAAGACAATGACCCCAAAAAGTCAAAGCAATTAAAGAAACGCAAGATTGATTTCAGTAAAGCTTCAGATGAAACTCAGCAAGTACAACATTGAAAAAAACCGAGATGAGACAAAGATATTGAGAGGTACAAAAAGTGTTACAGATTTTGGGAATAGGCATTCCAACTCAAAACAACATGTGGTACCAATATGAAGCTTCTAACTGCAAGTCTAGAGTTGGTCGTGTATACTCAAAAAATACAAATTCGGTGAAGAGTTATTTTACACAAAAAAATACCGCCGACCTGCTGCTGACTATGAAACTAATTAATAGTTTTTTATGTATATTTAATTTGTTATATATTTAATTTGTAATAAGATTAGTTTTCATTTTATTTTAAAAAATTTTAGCTTAATTTTCATAACATCTTAATTGTTAATAATAAATTGTTGAAAATTTAACAAGAATATTTTTCCCAATTATAATAGGAAAAAAAAACTTTTTTTCTTTCGTTTAGTAAATTTTCTAAATGGTTTCAAAATATTTTTTTCTCAACTTTTACGCATTTACATAATGTTAAAAATTTAATATTAAAACATGTTAAAAAAAAACAAAAAAAAAAAACTAAAAGTATTTTTTCTTTAAAAAAATATTTCAATTTGAAGTCAAACCGTTTAGATTACCCCAGTTTAATCTTTTCGACATCCTAAAATTTTATTCCATCCCATCAATAAACTTCGGAGAAATTTCATTCCAACTGCTTTTTCCCAGAAATATCGCATGACGTTAACAAATATTGCGATCACGTGATGTAAGTTTTACTGCACACCCACTAATTTAATCAAATAAAATTTGTTTATGGGCCACAATAAATCAAATAAAAACAGCATATATATATATATATATATATATATATATATATATATATATATATATATATATATATATATATATATATACACACACACACATTTAAATTGTTTCATACGCAGATTTAAAATGTCAAAAAACAACTTGTATGTGAAGAACTTTGTAAATCTTGATGATGAGGATTTAAAGTTTTTATTTTCTGGATATGGAAAAATAACTTCTGTAAAAGTACCCAAAAATGACTCAGGACTTTGCAAAGGCTATGGATTTGTTTGTTTTGAGACTGAAAAGCAAGCAGAGACTGCATTAAGGTTTGTTTAGCAATATTTGTTCCTAATTTGGGGGAAAACTATTTTTGAGTAAATATAATTAATGCTAATGAATGTGTTAGTTGTTGAGTGATTTTATTTAAATTGTATTATTAATTGTATTCTTACATTTGCTTGATAAGATCAATGCAAAGAAAATGAATGTCTAAACTTTTTTTTAGTTGTTTAAAAAAAAAAGAAAAAAGAGAAAAGGAGTAATTGGTAGAAATTTATCAGGCAAGATGTTTTCAAGTCATCAACTCATAATAAAGGAATCAAATTTGAAAGCATCCAGTTTCAATTTAAACCAAAATTTTAAAATTCAATAGTTTTTGCATCTTTACAAGGGCTCAATAAATTTCAATCAGCTGATGGCTTCAATTCTTGTACTGTCAACTTCTGGACCGTAAATCTTAATGTAATTTATTTAATTCTGTGTCACTTTTTCACAAATATCTTGAGTGTTATAAATTCTCTAATGAATTTAAGAACTTTTGAATATTTTATAGTGGTTATGGAAAGAGAAAGATTTTAGTGCTGTGCAATGCATTGCACATCAGAAGTGAAGCTGTCCAGAATATGTTAATTACAAAAATTTACTTAAATGTAATTTAAATTTATGGTAATTTTTTTAGAAAAAATTATTAAGAAAAGTGTTTTTAAAAATTTTTCTGAATCAAAAGTAACTGATGGAAATTTATATTTCTTTTAAACAAACTTGGTGATTTTTTAAAAAGTATTTTTCTAACTGTTCATGAAACCAAAAAATAATTAGGATGTTTCCATCAGAAATAACTATTAAACTCTTTTTAGTGTCTTTTTCTGTGATACAAAAACACTAAATTCTCACTCATCAAATAAGATAAAGTTTATTTTTTTGCCACATACACCAATATAAAATAAGAAAGTTTTATTTAAAGTCAAAGTCATCAAAGTCATAGATTTGTTTAGAACTTATTAAGGCCACTGGAATTGACAATTCGATGTGAATATTTTTGTGGCTAAAATTTCTTTAATCAGTCACAAGAGTGCAAATCTTTAAATCTTAAATTTAGATTACATTTTAAATGCTAAAACTCTAATATCAATGCCACTGATTTCAAACTTGCCATTCAGGTATGATAAATTGCTTTACAGGTATGATAAACTTATTAGTTAAATTAGGTGCTGACTCCAAACCTGGCTTATCTATTTCTAACAAATTTACTCACATTTTCTATTAGATATTGGTGTCATTTCATATGACAGTTTTCTGGAATGATCTATTGGAGAGCTTTGATACATGCAACAAAAGTTTACAATCATCTCAGGAAGATTGTAATTTTTGCTCTATAGGAATTCCTAATTGTTTTTTTAATTACTATAGTTTTAACTTTGAAAGTATTGAAGGAGGAACAAAAAAGATTTTTCTTATATGCATTGACAATCTGTAAGTTTTGCAAAAAGTACGATTCATGAATCCTCTAAACATTAGCAACAAGTTTGAGTTCCTTTGACATTTGGCAAAATTGCTCCTTGGTGGCATAACATGCTAAACTATACAGGTTGTCCTTCCAAATCCATTGGTTTGTAAACAAAAGCTCTAAATACATCATTACAATTCTTAAAAGAAATTGTTTTTTTTTTTTAAATCAAGAATAAGTTAAGAATTAGCTTGTGTGATACTAGTCTCACTCTCTGCAAATAATTGAGAATTATCTACTGACAGAATTATCTAACCAAAGCAATTTGTATTTTACTCTTTCAAAAAGTTATATAAAACTTTTTATGTGTTTGTCATTTTGTGAGGTTTCATGTTTTTGTGAGGTGGCACATAAATGAAGTGACACATAAATAAAGTAACAAATGAACTCAGTAACACATGAAATTAGTCTTGAGCCGCATTAAAAAAGTTTTTGCAGTTGCACTGCTTTTATTAAAAGATGAAATGTTTATTTATTTATGATAAGTGCACCAAAATTCAGTAAATTGTTGCCATTATATAATTAGTAATTATCAAAGTAGAAAATAAAACAAAGTTCTTTCCATTTAGAGAAATGAATGGTTACATGATGGGTACAAAGCAACTTTATGTTTCATATCATGAACCAAAGGAATTAAGAAAGAATAAGCAGTTGTATGATGACAAAGTAAGTGCTTTTTACTACTTTATTGTTATCAGCAAAAAAAGGTCCTCTTACATTAAATGTGAAAGGTGAGTTTAATTCATAAATTTCACCGTTTTATGCATCAATCAATATACAGTTGCTCAAAATAATATCTAAATATTGGGTTTTCTCAATCAAAGAATTTTAGTACACATTTCACTTCATAAATTTATAGCTTCCTAAGAGTTTTGATTATGTTGAAAAATAATTTAAAATGGAGTGAAGTTGGAAAAACTTTATTCTTTTAAATGTTCTGTACTTCAAACAGTCCTGTTTTTGTATTAACTGTTGCTTTACATAAAAGTGACATTCTCCCCTTAATTTCTCTTAGGCTTCAATGCTAATTTCATTCTATGAGCCTTTTGAAATTATGTAAACATGAGATTTTGATCATATCAGATGTATTCCTTTATCTAAATGATTGCGCAGGAACACAAATGGCTTTAAATGTAGCAAATGAAATGACCAGTCCATAAAATTAAACATAAGCAACATTCTTTCTTTTTCACTGTTCATTTCTTTAACACTTGTCTCCAAATTGAAAAAATGAAAATACAAAAAAAGATTTCCTCATAAAGCAAATGATATTTCTTGAATACTATCTGCTTTTTTAGTAGTTAACATTTTGATCATAAATCTGAATCAGACTACAATTATTTAATTTTCTCAATATCTGTTATTAATGTAAAAATTACTATGCAATGATATAATGCAATCTTAAAAAAATGGTAATACAAACAATGAAGTACATTAATTTCTCATAAGCATCTCATTAGTATTTTGAAAATAACAGACAGTAAAATGCTCTGTTGATTTTATTTTGATTATAAAGGTGTAAACTCTACAGAAAGCAAGTAGTTAAATGATTGAGATATTAAAATGTATATATATATAGCCTGAGTACAAAGAAGGAACTTTGTATTTGCCCTACAATTATTGGGCATTATCTTTTCATTTTGGAAAAAAAATCAAACAATATTTTCTTGAAGTACAAAGGGTATAATTTCAAATATAATTTGTAGAGTTTTTTTTTTTTTTTTTTTTGTGATTTGTAGAGTTTTTTTTTTTTTTTTTAGTTAGAAAAGGAAATGAGTTAGTAAGAGTTCACTTCTATCATTATCATTAAAGTAATTATCATTAAAGTAATTATCAGTAAAGTAATCGTTATCATTAGTGATATTATTACAAATGATATTATTGATGTTATTACATTATATAATATAATAATATTATATATTAATATTATATATTAATATTATAATATTATGACATTATAATATTATGACATTATAATATTATTTATAATATATATATTATATTATTAGTTTATATATATTATTATATATATATTATATTATAGTATTGTATAATTATATTATAATATTATTAATAGTATTATAGTATTAGTAATATCATTATAATTAAAATAATAATACTTACAGAGTTAGTATAATCATAAAATATGAATATATTAGTTAGTAAGTTAGTCAGAGGAGCAAGTATTAGTGAGATTTAGTCAGAGTAGCAAGTGTTAGTGAGAGTTAGTCAAAGTAACAAAAGTAAGTAAGAGTTAGTCAGAGTTAGCTTCTATCATAAATTATTAATATACTAGTAGCAGTTCAAATTATATACCAAAATTAATCATGATTTTATATTTTTATTTTTACATGTTAAAGATTT
This sequence comes from Hydra viridissima, assembly GCF_058129835.1. Lineage (NCBI taxonomy): Eukaryota > Metazoa > Cnidaria > Hydrozoa > Anthoathecata > Hydridae > Hydra > Hydra viridissima. Next base: position 2,788,203 of record NW_028324310.1, read on the forward strand.
AGCTTAAACAAACAGGACAAAATTGTTTGCATAAACTTGTTAATAAAAAATTTTGGGAAATCCTTAGCAAGAAAATTTGGTTGTTCATTGCGTTTTATTAAGTTCCTGGTGACTTCAGAATTCATTTTGTCACAGGCTTCTGAAATTCCCCTTTTGAGGTCATCTTTATTCTTTGAAATTTTTTTAGTGTTTAATAGAATCCCAACAATGATCAATAGGATTCAAATTGGGAGATTGAGGTGGCCTGTCAAGTCTGTTTATTATTTTTTTTACAATAGTTATTTTTTTTCGTATATTATTTTTTAATGATCACTGCAGTATGTTTTAGATCATTATTCTGTTAAAAGATGATTTGTTTTCATAGTCCCAATTTTTTTGCTGAATATTATAGGTTTCTTTGCAAAATCCCAAGATATACTTTTTGTTGATAAACACAAAGATACCAAGACCCAGTTTAAGGCATGGAACCCCTGGCCATAACTGCTCTATCACTGTGTTTTACCACAGAGTTTAGGTTTTTTAACTTCAGAGCTTCTCCTTTCTTTTCCATACTTACAGGTCAGATCAAGATTGCCATCAGATCAAAATGGAACTTAGACTCATCTGACCATAGGACATTTGTCCATAAAAGTTCTGGCTTATTAACATGGTCCTTTGGAAACTTCAACTGTTTTTTCTGATTATTCTCGCTGATGTATGGTTTCTCTACAGCATAAAAATTCTTTAAAATTTACTTTTTTGGTATTCTTGCAATTCTAAACATTATACTTAATAATATTCAAAATTCATTTTTGATTTCAGTTTGGATTTTAATGTTCTTATTGAGGGATCTATTATTATTTTTTTTAGTATTTGTCTTTCTTCAAGATTGATGAAAATTTTCTTATAATTTTTTATGATGCTATACACTGAATTTTTTGAAGTTTCCTATTTTATCTTCATCTTGGATAATGGGTGCTTAAATTTAAGTTAACATTTACTTTAAATACAAAATTTTCCTGAATGAATTTTTTCACCAATATTTAATTATGTGATTTATTTTGAAAAATGAATCATGTAATTTAATTTTAAAATACTGCGCTGAAGCTTTGCAACAATGTTTTTATAATTGTCATTTAAAATAAGTTCTGCACTGCACTTAATGCTCTACCAAAAGATACATATCCAATTTTAAAACCATATGTAAGTGCATACTGTCCATTTGAATAATTTTGAAGCATACTGTAAGTATCATTAAGTTAATAATACTTACAGTGTGCTTCAAAATTAATATATATGTATGTATATTTATATATAGAAAAACCTCATAATTGTTGTAAAAGTCAGTTGTGAAACAGGTGGCTTCAAATATTGTCAAGACTTACAGTTAAAAATAAAATTCAATGCAAAGGATAGCATTCAATTAATCAAAAGGTGAGAACCAAATTCAGATAAGAAATCAGAAATCTGCAAATATGATGCCTTTTCAGATGCTGACACTACTGACTGGTTTAGAAAACCTAAAGCAGGAACCCAAGTCTTAGTTTCCTGTCTACAGGGTTCATTTGGACCAAATTGTATTACTAAAGTTATGTTTGGGAAACTTGAAGAGCAATCTAAGAATGAGATATCTGGTGAGTTGTGTGGCTAATGCTCTTTTGACCAATATATTGGCAGGTTATTCTGGAACCAATTTGAAGACTACTTTAAAGTGTGAGCAGAAACTCTGTCCTGCTGGAATACAACTTTGGCTCTAGAGTGTATAAGCCAACTATCAAAGGCTTGACACAGTTTTCTAGGATTGAAATATACTCATTGGAGTCAAATTGCAGACAAACATTAATGAAAACCAATTGCCCTATTGAAGATGTCTGAAGAAACCAGTCAAAGTACCATACAGATACTAAGTGTTTGAACTTAATTACTTTGATTTATCAAACGTTTTTTTTACTGAAACACTGAGAGATAATGTGTTTCTTTGTCCTTCATGAAGAAATAAGTTATCCCCTGCACCCAGACATTACCAAGACTCTTTAAGTATCTTGGAAAATGTCTTTGAGTTTAGTTCTAATCATGGAAAGGTCAATGCTTTGCTGATTTTTAATATTCAATTTGGTACATCCTTTGCATGTTAGAAAAAATTTTAATGACTTTTTAACTTTCTTGAATATATATATCGTCCTTTTTATTATTATAGAACTTTTTATTATTATTTAGCTTAATGCATATGAAACATATCTAGTTTTCTTCACTTCAGAATATAATACATTTACTTTTTTTTTCAGAATATAATACATTTACTTTTCTATAGCTCCCATTTCAAAAGTCGGAAATTCACAAGAGTTCATCAAATAAAATTATTGTCAAGAATTTAAGTGAAAAAGTTGATGATGACAATTTGCATTATTTATTCAAACGCTTTGGAAATATAATATCATCAGAGGTTAAAAAATCAAGAAACGGCCATAGTATGGGGTGTGGATTAGTTTGTTTTTCAACTGAATATGAAGCTAATTCAGCTATCAGGTAAATACTGATATCTTTAGTTAAAAAAATCATTTCTTGCTTACCTTGTTGATTTTTACATCAACTTTGTATGGGTGTTTGTTATAAAAACAGTGATTTAGCATTCCCATTTATCACACTTGGATAAATTTAATGAATGTTTATTGCTTTTTAATGATAAGGCAGATTGGATTTTAAGTTAAATAAAACTCTTGGCATGATTGATTGGTTTATGAAATTTTACTTATTCAAACATAAACAATGTTTTCTAAGTAATAACTAAAAAAGGATTTTTGAGCAATACTTCAAGTTATTTTATTATCAAATAATGAGTAACCCCTAATATTAAACTGATATTTTTTAAAGCTATTTAATTTATCATTGAAACCATCAAAAATGGGAGTTTAAACCAAGGAATGGTTGCAAGCTTAGCACAAATTAGTTGTTGACAAATTAGTTGATACAAGAAGTGACTGGAATGGCATTAGGAACCCTTAGGGACTTGGTTAAAAAGATCATGAGCAAAGAGCAAAATGACACCCAAAATTGATTGAAAAATTGTAAAGATTGTGCAGGAAAACTGATTTTTATCAGCACCAAATGCGTCAAACTTTCTTGAAAAGAAACGTGAATGAATTTAAAGCAAGAAACTATTCCTTTCAAAAGCCCCTTGAAAGTGAAAACTTTCTTCCAAAATGATAGCAGTATGTTTTCATATTGGTTAGCATTTGCATAGCATTATGTAGACATCTTGTTATCACTTTGGAATAAAGTTTTGTGAGTTGATAAATCAAAATCTAATCTTTTGAAGTCTGATGGAGCTCAAAAAGTATAGAGAAAGGAAGGCAAAGCATTCAAGCACAGTTGCAATTGAGGAACAGCAAACTTTTATGGAGGCAATGCTATGGTGTGGGGATAACTTTTGGGCAAAGAAAGTTAATTAATATAATTTTATTTTTGTTATCTAAAATCTTGATTAAATTTGCTTTCAGAATAATCTTAAAAGTTTTCTTTAAAAACTTATTATTTTTCTGAAATTACTTGCTAAAATTTATAATTCACAATTTTTTTGTTTGGATACTAATCTCTCTAGCTGTATGTATGTATATATATATGTATGTATGTATATATATATATATATATATATATATATATATATATATATATATATATATATATATATATATATATATATATATATATATATATATATTTATTATATATATTATTATCTAGCTGTATGTATGTATATATAAAATTGAAATATATTTTTGTAACTAAAATCAGTTTATTTAAATTACCAATGATTTTCTAAATAAATATTACAAAAATAATATTGATTAAAAGGTTTTTACCATTTAAATACATTTTACTAAATAGGAATGAAAAGATGTTTTCATGTTTCTTCTTACAGTATAACCAAAAAATTAAAATGGTAGAAGCTAGGGCATAAGAATGAAAAAGCTTTTAATGGATTCAACTAAAGAAGGCCATATTTACAATTTTTTTAAAAAAGAATAATAATTGATGTACTTCTTAGGACTTTTAATGAATTTAATGAAAAAATATATGATGAGTTAAACCTAGTTATAATTGTAATATTCATCTTTTGTTATGTCTTTGATAAAAGTAAGAAAGTAACCTACAGTTTTCATTTTTATATTTGGTTTTTTCTTACATATAAAAGAGAATAAAATATAGGAAAAAACAACTAATTAATGTTAAGTCTTTGTATTGTCAACCAAATCCAAAATGCAATCTATTATATTTATAATTTTAATTACAGTGCAATGTGAAATGCATATAGCAATCTTTTTACCTCTATATAAATGTAAATTTGAGTTAGTTTAACATTTTCTTGTTAATTAATAGTTGAGAAAAGTAAATATAGTATAAAAATGTTTAAAAATAATGATTGAAAAAACAGCAATTAAAATACAGAAAAACTGGTATTTGAACCTTTTTATATAGATATTCAATATCAAAAAAATTTGACCTGTATCCCATCCTTTTCTACAAAGTGTCTTGGTGTCCTAAAAAGAGAATTTTTGCAATAGCATGTTTCTCCAGGATAATTTTGAGTTCCTTCATTTGTTTTGACTGATACCTTTGGACTCCTAAGTAACCTTTAAAATATCCCCCTCCCCCCTAATTCTTTAACAACCCTTGCAGTTCTAGGAGACACTCAAGCATTTAAATGTGCTCAACCATCTAGTCATGTTATCAATAACTTCCACCTGAAGTAAAGAATGTTTTTGAAATGATTGCTTTATTTAAAAAATAGATAAGAAGCACCATTTTGAAGATCTATTTATAACAATCTCTTTTCTTGAATTCTGTATTGGAGATTGTGCTAGTAATCTTTTTGAAAAAGCTATCAAAGTTTGTATATTCTTTCTGTCTGTCATCTGATGATGTGTCTCACTTTTCAGGTGAACTGACTGCCAAAATATTTGCTGATTTTCTTTTGATACCTTCTTGCTCCTGGATGATTTTCTGGTAAAGCATTCTTTTTCATTCATTTTTGATAATGTTCACATTGTTATTTAATAACTGTCATTATGGTGATCTTCAGTAAACAAGAAGTTTGTATTTTCATGATAAAAAGCATTTACTGCAAGTAAAACATGAGTTAGTTCTAATCTCTTCTGATCAAGGCAGTTCCAATAGTATAAAAGCAAAGGTTTGTACTCTGCAGTTTGTATGATAGCAGTGATTTTACCAGGATTGTATATTATTGTTAATAAATGAGTTGTGAGTTACTGATGAGCCACTGATTTTATGTATGATCAAATAGAAATACTTTGAAGTTTAGAATATTAATGATTAAATAAGGAAGTTGTATAAACTTTTTAAAGGCACAACTCTGAACTACTAATACCATTAATAGAAATGTTAAAGCATGTCAAATAGTCAAATATTAAATTGAACTTTAAAAAACTTTAAAAAACTTTAAAAATAAATTTAAAAAAAAACAACCAAAAAAAATCAGAAATTTAAAATTTTTGCTTAAATTTGTCTGTTAAAAAAAAAATCTCTACATTTTTAAAATTTTTTGAGAGCTATAGCAGCCAGTTTTTCTTGGCTCTGGCTAGAACTAGTGGCTCCATGGCTCCAGCTCCTTTGCTTTTGTATAAAGGGCTCACTTTTAAGCACTATAGGTTCTTAAACCAAATGAATACAATGGTTGTTTAATTGTCTATTTAGACAGATCCTGATTCAGCAATTCTTTGATTACTCTTGTTAATGATAGTCTGTTTTTTTTGAAATTCTCAGGCCATCAGTTGGTTTTTTTTGTGAGATATTATTAGATTACAGTTTTGAGTTTTCTCTTTTTTTCTTTTTTTTAGTCAATGTCTCTTGTCTGGCTTTGAATAGAAGCATCTTACAATGTTCTGACAATGTCCTTTTGATCCAATATGTTCCTGTCCAAAATATTCTTATCATCAAGTATTGATACTTCCCTGTATTACATTTTAATTTTGTAAATGATCCTTTCAAACTAAATTTTGTATCTGCTGTATATTTATAAATAAACTTTGTGTGACTAAAGTTAAGTTGATATCCTCAATATCATTACACTCTATTTAAAAAAAAAAGGAAAGATTAAAAACTTTAATGATCAAAAACAAGTAGATCTGAGGATTAGATGCTTTTATTATTATTATTAGATCTACTTGCTTTTACATTCTTGCAATCATGTTGCAGTGTTGACTCAAGTGGATATTCTACTTGTATCTACATCATCTTGGATGAAGTGGATCTTTTTTTTCATCATAGTCATTAGTTACTTGCTGGCAACTAATGGCTGTGATGAAAACTTTGAAGTTATTGATAAATCTATAGAGAATAATAGTGAAAAAAAAAACATTCTGTAGCTCACTGAGTTTTTCTAGGTAATCAGAACAGCTATAAACCCAATCATAAACATTCTCTATAGGTTTATCAATAATGTTAAAAAGAAATCAACACTTAAGACCAACCAAGTTCTTACAGAATGAGACAACTATCAAAGTTAAGAGTTTTTAAATGAGGACCACATCTGTTTAGATGTGATCCTCCTCTTGTTGTCATGCATGCTACTACACATGCTACTACTGTAATATTGGGTTGTGCATTCTAGATAATGTACTTTTTTTGCAAAGAGTTTATGATTGATTGATAGATTTCTGGTTGATCAAGTTTTTAATTTAATATTCTCTAGAGTTATGAATGGATATATGCTTCATTCCAAGAAGTTATATGTGGCGTCCATGGAAAGTAATACCACTAGGATGGAAACAGAGCAATTTAACTTTAAGGTTGTTTTGCTTTCCTAATTCTTTAGATTCTTTAGTTGTTGTTTTCTTAATAAACAGTTTTATTTGTTGATATTGTTTGTTAAGTACGAAGATAAAGTAGAAAAAAATGTGGTATGTCAAATAATTTCAAAGGGTATATTTTAACTCTATATTTAAGTCTGATATATGTTAATATTTTATTAGTAAACTTTAAAAAAAAAAAAGAAACGCTAGATAAAATTTCATTATACCAATTTTAACTGAACAACTTTTTAAAGCATTTTGATTCTGTGTTGTTAGTTAAAATCAACTGGGTATTTAAAAGTGGTTACTTTGTCAAAACAGAACTTTTTATTTATTGATGCAGTACTGTTTTGGTACATTCTTTATAAACTTTTGTTATTCAAATGTTTATGTTTAATTAAATAAAAATATAAAACATATTAATATATAAAATAAAGTAATAAAACATAAAGCAATACAATAAATGAAATACATTATGCTAAAATAATATAAAGTAATGCCATAAGATAATATATCAACAATATAATGTCAGATTTTACATGAATTAAAACATTAAAAGCTAAGTAATTAAGTTTTAATAATCAATTATTTGAATCAAGAAGTGTCCTATCAAAATAAATTTTCATGAATTTCATCAATATTTGTTCCTCTGTTATTGTCATTATCACAACCCAGATGGTGCTGTAGAAATATGCTAAACACTTAAAACAGGGATCAGTATAATAATGCTTTTAACATACTTTAGTTAAATTGTGATTTATCATTAGAGTAAAAGGTCTACCAATAACAGAAGCCAGCAAACCTTTTTTACATTCTGTACTGACTTATATCTGCTCTTGTACATGTAGGACTGAGTACAATTGAATAGAGATGAGCTGAAAACTGAATATAGCTGTACTGAATTATATTTGTTCTTGGACAAGCTTAATTGTTGTTACCCATTTGTTCTTATTCATTTTCAGGAAACTATGCTGTCAAAATAGCCTTAATGTTTCTGTTAGCATTTTTAATAAAACCTTAACCCTGAGTATGATGAGACTTGATGTACCTGAGGAAGAAAAATTCAATTCTTGCTGTACTAAAATCAAAACAGGTTGGGTTGAAGCTTACTCATCTCAGGCAGAAAGAATGATGAGTAAAAGTTAGCCTTGCTTTAATATATAGAGAACCTGGTGACAGTTCATTAGTGCTAGAACTGTTGGTTGATTGCACCAGAGTTGATCAAAATTTTTTAATCTTTATAATGAACAGTGACTTTTCTAGAAAATATTTTGACTTATGTTTTATAAACTGCCATCTAATGAGGATGTCTGTATGGACAACCATGTGTCTTTGCAAACAAGGATTATAGCTCAGTCTTGAATATTATTAATGGTTTTATAAATAGATGCATTTACTTAAATCAAAAGACTCAACTGTAAATTTTCAATTTTCCTACCCCTTGAGGGTAAAGGATTTTTATTATTTTTGAGGATTTTTATTATTTCCAGGAAATACTAGAATTTCCTGGAAATAATAAAAATCCATCAACTAAACAACAAGTTTTTGAATTCACTGAAATTGGTAGGGAGTTTGAAAATTAACTGTTTCTAATAATTTGTTGTAACATTTGATAATGAATATAAATATGTAAAATGACAATAAATGAAAATAAATGTCTCAATAAACTTAAATCATAACTGAAATTTATTTTTGCTTCTTTGAAAACAACTAAGCTATTTATATATATTATATTATATATATATATATATATATATATATATATATATATATATATATATATATATATATATATATATATATATATATATATATATATATATATATATATATATATATTATCATTTCTAAATTTTCAATAGTTTTGGTTAGTTAGATCTTTTTTTTATAAAAATGGAAAATTATTACTTTTTTTCATTCAGTACAAATATGGTTCTCAAATGAATTTGGCATCAGAATCGCAGATATCACCCCAAGATCTTTTAAAATTGGTAGCAACATAAAATTCTCGTTATGGTTTAAAATTTTCAGCAGTTTTGTTCTGTTAGATTTTTCATTATAAAAATAAAAGTTATTGTTGCTTTTTTTTCATTCAGCACAAATATAGTTCTCAAATGAATTTGGCATCGGAATTGCAGAAATCACCCCAAGTTAAATTGTTTGTTGGAAATTTGGATGAGGAACTTGATTCTAGTACACTGCGCAGTTTATTCACTCGATATGGAACTATAACATCTTGTAATATACTAGAAAAAAATGGTAAAAGTAAAGGATGTGGCTTTGTTTCCTTTTCTACAGAAGAAGAAGCTCGGAATGCCATCAGGTAAAATTGATATCAAGTTTATTTGATTATGTGTTGCTTTTTAATGAGTGAGTTTTTTACATTTAAGAACTAAAAATCCAAATTTTGCTTCAATGCATTAATCCAAAAATATTTGTCTTTAATGAATTTGTTCAGTTTTTAAGATAATTACCTAAATGGTGAAGAATAAGTAAATCATTGTATATTTTGAGTCAATATTTCACAAAGGAAATATTTTTTTATTTTTTTTTTTTTTTTTAATAATGAAGTTGTAGTTTGAACCTAAAATATAAAACAAGATCAAACTGCAAAAAAATTAAACTTTTTTCTGAAAGATTTTTTTTTTAGATCAATGAATGGATTTAAGTATCATTCCAAACAGCTCCTTGTAGATTTTTATAAAAATAAAGTTGAAAAGAAAAATGAATCATCTATTGCAAGTTTTAATGTAAGAAAATTTTTTTCCTATAAAGTAAAAACTTCTGTAGGAGAATATGATAATATCTATAGTACTAAACAGTTTTGTGTTTGAAAATTTTTTCATGATCAAAAAATCATGTCTTCTTCAGACTCTGAATAAAATGGGCTTCTACAGATTCTATGTAGTGTAAGATAGAATATTGTGTTTATTTTAAATATGTTGTGTAAGACTGAGAATAAGTTTACTCAGTGAACTTGCAATTTATACTAAAAGTTATAGTAAAGGAAATTTTACATATCCATCATTTTGAAGCTCCGTGAACAAATTTCTGTGAACAAAGAGAAACCAGAACGATGTTTAATTTCTTTTTTAAAAATGTTTTTAAATACATGCTTTATATGATAAATAGATTTTGTGCTCTGTGCAATATAAAAGATATTTAAAATATATGCTTGTTGTGCTCAACACCTGCAGATATAAAACTTTATTGTATTGTTTCTCTAACATTCTTAGGATATTGTAGTTTAAAAGCTCTGGAAAAAACAAAACTTTCTATTCATGATTGTTCATAGCATAAAGATTGTATATGCATTGAAAACAAAAATGCAAAAAGATTTGTGATTAAAAAACTAAAGGAAACAAAAGAATAATGACTGACATTTACTAAATTATATTTTTGTTTCAAACCCACTAAAAGTTATTGATGGTTAAATTTTAGAATAAGTTAAAGTTCCATGCTTCAACTTCAAGCCTAAATAAACCAGAAAACAGACAAAACAACTTACATATAGGCAATTTAGATGAAGATATTGATGATGATGGACTTAAGCGCTTGTTTGAAAGCTTTGGAAAAATTATATCAGCTAAAGTCATGACAAATAATTGGGGAAAAAGTAAAGGGTATGGATATGTATGCTTTGAAACTGAGGAAGAGGCTAACCAAGCAATCAGGTAAGGCATGCAATTTTATACTATATTTATTTCACTCTACATTTTCATTAGGTTATTCTTTACTGATGTAAATACTTCACCTGAATATTACCATTTAAGCAAACAGGGTTTTGTAGTTAAACGAATTGAGTTTTTTAAATTGAATTTGGTTTGAATTTTTTATACCTATGATGAAGTATTTATAGCATGACACCAGCATTACATCCATTATCTTTAAAATTCAGTCATTCATATAAAATCATATTTGTAAAAAAACAAACAGAAATAGTAAAAGTATGCTGTGCATGTATAGAGATAATGTATATTTGTTGTTTCAAGTTCAGTAAAAATGGCTCCACGTCAAGACTTCACAAATGGAAACTTGAAAATACAATTAAAGAAAAGAAATCTGAAAGTAAAATTGCTAAAGTTGCTGGAAAAGATTGCTCCAGCATCAAAAACTGTTAATTTACTGGAAAGATAGATATATATTTATATACTCAAATATATGCAAAAATATTTTTTGGCGTATCCAAGTTATCAAAAAGAACATTAAATGTGTTCATGTGATGTTTGCCAATTACTAAACTTGCAAGTATCATATGACCACCTGATCATAATTGATTGAAAATAAATATTCTTCCTCCAGCAAAATTTTTAGTTTTTCATTTTTTAATTAAAAAATGAAAGTTTCTGAGTTACATAATATTCTTAAAACTTCGCGTGCTACTTATCAATAAATTGCGTACTATAAAAGTTGTGCTTGGTCTTTGTTCTCATCTCAAAAAATTGTTGTTCAATGAAGAATCTAAAGTTGATCGTTGATTTGAAGAAATGTCTTCAGATGGAGCAGGTTATTGAGACATTCTCATTTGATGTCATAGTTGAGCCAATTTAAAGTTTTTTGAAGTTAACCTTTAGTTGTTTTTTTTTTTTTTTTTTGTAACATTTTAATGAAATTGAAATCATTTAGAGTAATGAATGGTATGAAGCTTCCTAAAAATACAATCACTGTTGCGCATGAGCAAAAGAGAAAAGCTTGTACACCAGTTGCAAGTCACCAAGAAACAACTGAAAAGGTTTTATTTTATTTTTCAACCTCATCGTACGTGTATTATTCATGATTTTTGAATTATGCATGCAAGTTTGAAACTGTTTTCCGCCTTTTAAAACCTCAGTTCTAACTTCTAAATTCTTTATTATGTTATGTTAAGCAATTAGCTTGAAATATGAACGCCAACATCGACCTTTTGCAATCGTCAAAACATAGAGATAAAAAGTCAGTGGAAATTAGAATTTTTAATTAGAATTTAGATGACAGTGTAAAATTGTTATCTTTAAAAGGTATCAAACCAGTAATTATTTGTATGAGTTTCTTATGTTTAAGATTTAAATTCAAAATGTTCAATCTTCTTATTTTAGGAATGCTGCATTTGTTATGAACATCTAACTACCCGAATTGTATTTGATCCGTGTGGTCATACTTGTGTCTGCGAGAATTGTGCTACTAGAATAAAGGAATGTCCAATTTGCCGATCGGAGTTCGTCAAATATTTTAAAATCTTTACGTAAAACATCTTTTTATTTGCAAATTCACGATGTAGTAGAAATGAGGACTGCCTATATACACACACGTGCACAAACATTTAATTGTAATATTCTTGCGCATTACAAATGTCGAAAACATTTACATGAAGTTCTTTTATTTAAAAATAAACTGTTTTTCTTTGGTCAATCTTTTTATGTTAGTTATGTCAAATTTATGCCTCTAATTCAAATTATGATTTTTGAGATGAATGCTATGATTTTTATAAGTGAAATTTTGTTTAAGCTTTTTTTTTTTATATTTTATTAAATTTTGCTTTAAAAAATTATGGTGATAATCTTGATTTTTTAAAGTCACTCGATGGCATAATTCTTCGCATTCTCTTACAAAGGAGAAAGTGTCGTATTACTTAAATACGATATAATGAAATTTATATTTGACCTTAGTTTGTATATATTTTATATTTTTATATATAATAATTTTAATAATAACATACTATAATTTAATATTTTACTTATATTTAACAACGCCTGCTTAGAACTGTCTCTATTTTTGTAAAAAGAAAAAGGAGAAGCAAAATGCTCGTTTTTTACAACAAAAAGGAAGTGTAAGAGGCTTGGTTGACTGCGCGAATGCGCTCATCAGGTTTTACGAAACAAAAAAAAAAACTTAAAGTTGATATCTCAAGTAAAAAATTTTTTTATGTAATACTTCACTCACGTCTATTTTGAAGTATTTTTTAAAAACAAAAACAAAATGGAAAATTTACGAAATAAACGAGATATTGATTTGCTTAACTGAAGTTGAATTGTTCTGAAGTATTACAAAAGACGGCGAAAATATTGAAGAAAAAGTTGTTATTTGAACACAAATTATACTTTTAATACACATAAATATATGCTTAAATGTATCATATATGACGTAAGCGACATAAAAAGAGACATGAGTTGAAGCAGTTTGCGACAAAACAGATTGTTGACCTCCAGATGAAGCTTCTGCAACTGAAGTCAATTGTCCTTCAGATTAATTATGATGAGATAAATGATGAGATTATGATAAGTTATGATGAGATTTATTTTGTAGATTAGAATTCTGTTTACCAATAATTAATGCAACATGATGATGACGTCAACATTTAAAACATTTTGTTTGATTTTTTATATGTCCACTTCGTAAGCATTTGAACCAAGATTATTTATAACTAATGATTTTCTTTCTTGATTGAATATTTTTAACTGAACGACATTATTGTGATTTATGTTGCTGTTCACAAAATAAACATTTAGTTTTTGGAGACCTCTTAAATTGTTCCTTTCAAAAATAGGAAGCTTGACTTGTATTATTTGGATATGAGTTGTACCGATGTGGCATCCTGTTAAATGAATTAGATTAATGAATTTGATTTGACTCTCTGTTATTTGTTTTAGTGTGATATTTTTTTGCACTAATAAACCTGATTCGTCAAATGAGTTAGTTAATGCCTGTTCTCGCACACACAATTCAGTCTTTAGAAGATCAACAACTGATTTAATATCCCAGTTGTCATTGTTACTAAACTGACGGTTGAGAATTAATGTTAGTTCTTCTGATATCTTTTCCAAAATTTCTGGGATAAAGAGAGGTCTGTACATACCGCTACTAATATTTACCGAATTCTCGAGACTTCTTACTTGTATTTCTAAGCTGTCAAAAAAACGTCTTTACTTCTCTATGTTACTAATGCTATGGATTCTTTTAAATGACAAGTGTTTATGCATATGTAATGATATAAGATCTTGCTTATTGTAATATCTTCGTTTGAGTATTTGGAATGCATTCTTGTAAATTTCATTTGTCAGACTAAGTCCAGTTATATGGCTCGGGCAGGTCCTTGAAGTAAGTTGCGTAAGTCATTTTTAGGATGTAAGATAAATCATCATTAAGATCAGTTGCACAATTAAAATTCTTTATAATTGTTACCCAGCTTTCCGGTGTGCCATCAAATGGTTAAAGTTTAATATAGGAAGTTTGATTATTTTATTTTTAGAATTGTTTGTTAACCTTAAAGAATCGATCTTGGGATCGTGCTTTTTTAAATGCCTGTTAATAATTGAAAGTTTGTTCTTACATAAGAGTGGATGTGGATGATTCTGCATCCTGCTGTGGATGATTCTGCATCCTGCTGTAGTTCATCATCATCTTCAATAAGCAAGGCAATTTCTTCATCCAATTGAATAACTTTAGTAAATTTCTCAGTGATAGTGTCACGAATATCGATTAAACTTTGATACTTGTCTTCCTCATTGTTGTTTGATTGAATTTCGGATGATTTTTCAAAAAGTTTAATAACTTTATATTAACAGTTTTAAGTCTACGTTTTGATCACAGGTTTAATATTCTGGCTAAATTAACAAACTTTAAAATCTAATTATAATGACAATCTTGTAACTGAACTGACTGGAACGTGATATGAGTTTAATCACGACAGTTAATCACGAGCAAATAATTACGAGTTATTAAAGTTAATCACAAGCAATTAATTACGAGTTATTAACAGTTAATCACGAGCAATTAATTACGAGTTATTAACAGTTAATCACGAGCAATTGCGAATTGAAATGGCTGTTTAAAATAAAACTGTGTAATGACAGATTGCGGTGATGGAAAATCAAATGACTTTTAATGGTTATTTAATTACGTAAGAATGTCACCTTAATACTTTTACGGAAAGAAATTTTGAAGTATACTTTTTTTATCACTAAATAAGTTGCTGTAAAATAACTCAAAACTTTTTTTTAGTTAACAAGCCTTTAATTAAAGTATTGTTAGATATAATTAAATAAATTAAAGTATTGTTAGATATAATTAAATAAAGATTAATCAAGTTGTTCACTGTTCAAAAATTATTCCAAAATTCCGAATTGCACTTAGAAAAAAAGGTATAAAAATTCACGTAATTTATCCTTGTCAATTTATCAGATTTTTGCTTTTATCCTTTATATTCTTTGCCACCCGAACTTTAATCAAATTTAATCCGTGGGCTCCATGTCGTATGACTGAAACACGATATAAAAAAATTTTTATTTTACTTATAACAACGCGTGCTACGAACTGACTTTATTTTTGTAAGAAGAAAAGAGAAACAAAATGCTAATTTTACGTAACAAAAAGGAAGTGTGAAAGGCTTAAACAGTATTGAACACTGGTTGAAGTGTAACAGAATATTATTTGTATCATAAAACGTAAAGAACAAAAGAGTGCTAACCATTACACACTAATAGAACGTTTATTGAGTTTAATTGTAAAATAGAATATACTGAGGACGGAAAACAGAATCTTCACCTTTTAACTATTAAACCTCACCCATTCCTAACCAAACTATTCCCAAACTTCACCCCAACCAAGTAATCCCCACAGCATCAACCTTGTCCCAAACCTCCTTACACTCTTCCACATTAACCTAGAGTTAAGAAAATCAATATCTCGTTTATTTCGTAAATTTTCCATTCTGTTTTTATTTTTAAATGATACTTTAAAGTAGACGTGACCGAAGTATTATATTAAAGATTATCTACTTGAGTTAGCAAATTTAAATTTTATTCGGTTTTGTAAAAATAAACCTGATTTATTCTGGTGTGACAAGGATTATAGTTAAAAATGTTTAAACTGAACACCGTTTTAAAAGCAAGTGAAATAAAAACTCGGTTTTGTTGGTGTGAATGGGGGTATAAGTCAGCTAAAAGTGATAAAATTAAATGATTAATTTCAGAATAGGTTGAAAACTGCTGAATCCTCAGCTAAATCCAAAATAAGTAAGTTCTCATAAAATATAACTTTTAATAATTAAGTTTTTTCACTGCTAAACAATCAGCTAAAACAAAAAAATATCTAAAACAAAAAACTTGCCAATAAGATCTATGTCATCTGCTAAAAGAAAAAAGTTTTAATAAAGTCTATCGTTTTTTAGCTAATACATTCGCTTTGGCATAAAAATACATTTTGAGGGCTGCGTTTTTGTTAATTATATATTATTTAACGTTTATTAATATTACGCGAGGTTAGAATTATTTTGTTCTAGCTCCCATTTAAAAAGTTGGGAGAAAATGAGTTATTAATTTTAGTAAGTAATGATTACTTTTAAAATACGCTATATTTTACAAATTTTTTTCTAAATAATTTGTTTAAACATAAATTATTTAAAGTATGAGTTATCATTTTTTTAAAAATCAAAGCTAAAATTTTAAATAATTTTTTTTTTAAGAAAAAAGTCAAAAACTTTCTCCCAACAATTAAACTTGGAGATAAAACAAAATAATTCTAACCTCGCGATTAAGTAGTAAGGTTAAGGATTTACCAAATGTTTGGGCTGAAGTTGAAATGTTCTGAAGTATTACAAAAGACGACGCCAGCGAAGTAATTTTTATTCGGAATTTATAAATCATTTTATTCAGCTCTCAAGACCTAGGTTTATTTGGAAAAAAAAGAGATATCATGATATATATATATATATATATATATATATATATATATATATATATATATATATATATATATATATATATATATATATATATATATATATATATATATATATATATATATATATATGTATATATATAAATAATGATATCTCAACTTTTTTAATGGAGATTTGTAAAACCTCTTGGGTTCGAAACAAAAGCTTTAATAAAATACCCTCGCAATGTTGACTTATTTAGCTTCGGTTTTTTAAACTCATTTGTTTGAAACAAGGTTTTAAAAAGCAGTGTAAACGGAAAAATACGTCAATAGTTTAAATAACCACGATTAAAAAAAGTTTTATTTTTGGTGGGAATATAGGGTATTCATTAACAGCAAGTTAGCTTTGAGTAAAGTTTCAGGTTTATGGCCGAAAATGATTTTATTCTTTCGCTTTTTGCGCTCTCTTTCGTGGAGACTTTATAAACATCTTAAAATATTTAACAAAAGCTATGTCGATATATTTCTTAGTAGTTAATTTTGTTTTTTTCTATTTTTAGAAATTTGTGTAAATTTTTATAGCCCTTCTTATTGTTAACAAGTTATTTTTAAAAATAACTTATAAAAATACCAATAACAATAAGAACAATAATAATAAATTTTTATGCTACTTTTATGATTTTGTTATCTAAATGAGCATAATTAATAATAACATTATGCAATTTTTTTATTGATTTTATTTTGATAAATTGATAAAAAAAATTCATTACAAAAAATAATTAAACAAACAAAAAAAAAAAATATTTATCCGATAATATTATAACGAAATGTAACAAGTAGCAAGCAGTTTATTATTCGATGCAATGTTGCGTTGGTGAAAGCGTTAAAGTTAGATAAAAAGACAGATGATGCTTAAATATGTAGTCCATTAATTATGACTAATAAAAAGTACTTAAATATTATACTGATTCTTTTGGGTCGACTTTACTTTAATAGTAAGAAATTGTTATATATCAAATGCTTCTTTTTTAAAATGTGTATTTGTATTGTTTCCTTTGGTTACCATATTTAGTTTGATTGTTTTTTATTTATTGACAAGCTTACATTTTAAAGTTCTTAATGAATGTTCCTCAGTTTTCAACCTATGTTACCTTTTGGGCTCTCTTTGAATCTAGATCTGTTAAATGAGTTTGGCAACTGACTCCTTATTAGCCTGCTAATTTGCTATATTTGCATTAGTTTAGGAGTATATTTTCATATAGTTCTTGTGAATGTGCATACATGGCGTCCTTCCCCTTCCAAAACGTTTTGGGGAGAGGAGCACTCTAATTAAAAAGTATGGTTTTGGGAAAAATAAATTTTCATCAAAATATGATTGGGGTAGTTGAAGTCAAGATAATTCGATAAGACTTAAAGAAGTTCTTTCATTTATCTTATTCTTAATATCTGCGTTATTGATAATAATCTTGTGTGTTTACTGATAACTCTTTAACCATCTTCCATATGGAAAAAGTCTGCAGTCATCTATAATTCCGCCATTATATTTTTAGTGTTATGTTTCAATTGAAGAAATAAGTGGATGAAGGTGTTACGTTACACCAATATGAAACTGAGATATCAGGAGTTAAATCGTGTTATGGGTGAATTAATATGTAACATAACTCCTTCATCCACTGTGAAAATCGTATTTTAGCACATTTTTGTGCGGTGTCATTATGTTCATGTGAAAGAGCGTTACTTAACACCTTTATTTAGGTAAAAAAGTGGAATTTTGTATTTTTGCGACATAACGCCTTCATCCACTTATGTCTTCAATTCAATTTAAACTTTGTTTTTTGCACTTAAGGTGAAAGTTCCGAAAAATAACTTTGTCATTAAAATTCAAAGACCACTGTGAAAGATACAAAAGAAAGTACTTCTTTCCAGAGAATGACAAAAAGCATTTTCGCTGTCGACTAAAACAGCAAATACTTTTTTACAAGTTTTTAAATTGAAAGAAATCACAGCCTAATAAACAAGTGTATTGAATTGAAATCATTTGTGTTGAGTTTATATTTAAACAATTATTATCATTTAGATCATTTTTTCCATTGTAAAAGGATATCTACTGTTTATATCATTCAAAGTAAAACCCATTTATTTTAGCTCGTTTTTTATGAAAAGAAAATAGAGCTGTTGAAACTTGTGAATTAAAAATGCTTTTCATCAAAATCTTAACAACCAAGTATCTTTCTTGGAAAAAGAATACTATTTAGAATTGTTATTCTACCAGATCTGTATATTCATACCAACAAAGCGTTTTCTTACCAATCGCCGTAAACATTAATCCTGAAATTTACAGACCGTGTTATATACATGAGCAATTTATAGACCTTGTTATATAAATGAGCAATTTAAAGATAACTGCAGTATAGCTATTGAATACCGCTTGCGGCTGGCTATTTTACCCATTACGTTTTTTTTAAATTTAGGTTGAGCGAGTATTGCTCAATCTTTTAGAATATTTTACCTGTGGTAGCCACAATCAATATCTATGGAACTTTAATATCATTTAATAGTGCTAAATTATAAACTAAATCTTGCTGTTAATAATTTGCCCCTAAGTACTAATTCTAATATTAAGTCATGGAGTATCTTGCATTACATCACAAAATTTTCGAGAGCAGAATCATTCATTATTGGTTTGTTTGGTGGTTATCAAAGACAAAGTGTGTTATTGGTCACTTAAATCTTTACTGTTAGTTTTTTTAAAAGAATGACCTTTGCTTGAGAATAAAAAAGTAACCAAGCTATGTTTTTCAAAGAATCTATCACTATGACTTTTAAATATAGTTCTTTAGAAAACAATATTTCTAGGATCAACGAAAAGCAAGTGAGGCAGATCGAAAAATAAAGAAGTATACCTTAAGCTCTTCCATAGCTAATGGCTAGTTTGAAATTCACTGGATTGGTTAAGATTTGAAAAATTAACATTTTTAGGTTTAACTTTTTTAACTTTTTCTTGTCAAAAGTTGTCAAAAGTTGTAACCTTCAGTTTTATATATCGCTTTATGAAAAAAAAAAAAAAAAAACATGAAAACGTTTATAAATCTTAATTTTAGGCCACCTCAGAACTCACAGGGCGCTCTTCTCTCGCTTATTTTCGATTTAGTACAGAAAACTCTAAAAAGTGATTTTATTTCAAAACTTTACAGAACTCCTAGGTATCTTCTCTTTTTACACGCTTTGTGCATACACAAAAAAATTTCGACCTTAGTGCTACATGTAGACCAATTCCTGCCAACTCCCGATAAAATAGTGTAGTTTTAAGCGCAAAGCATTATTGGATGTCTTGCAGGACCAAATAATCTTAAAAAAACGCAACTTAACCCTTTGCGGTCCAATGTCCCGCGTGACGGGACATCATAAAACTGTTGTTGCGGCTAATGTCCCGTGCCACGGGACATCTACTATATTGATGCTTATACAGAAAAAATTCTTTTTAAGCTAACTTGGACAATTTGCAAGGTTTAATTGGTAACATTATAGTGTGTTTTCAACTTAGTGCTTTTCAGTAACATTTTTAAAACGTCTAACCTTACTTATACTCTCAGAAAATTTTATGAAAATTTAAGAAGTATTGAAGGCATTGGATGAATTAAGTACTGAAAGCGACAGTGAACACACTTTTAGTGAATCTGAGACTGAATTTTCAGAGATATCAGAGGAAGATATTGAACTAAATGAAATTGATGATAATGGACCTGCTTTGAACATAGGATGGACAAAAGTAGTGCAAGATACTCCAGCATTTGAAGCATTGCCATTCAAAGTAGCAAATATAGGCCCTCCGCATTCAATAAACTTAACACGTGAACTAGATTTTTTCAAGTTATTTTTTACTGATGAGTTACTTGCAGATAGTGTAACTGAAACTAATCGTTATGCTAAGTCAAAAATTGAAAATAACAATTTGAAATCTCATTCTTTTTGGCATAAATGGAAAGATGTGACACTTGAAGAAATAGTAGTATTTTGAATATGGCTCAGAATGAAAAATAAAGTATAAAACATTATTTTTCTTGTGATTGGCTGAACTACATGCCATTTTTTTCAGCAGTTTTCTCTCGACCTCGGTTTCTTCAGATACATTGGATGCTGCACGTATCCCCACCATCAAACAAGCTCGGGCGTCTCAAAACTATTTTTGTTACGAGACATTACGATACGAGATCTCGAAATGACACTGAGTTTCGAGAATAGTTTCGATCGAGATCATGGTTTTCACAAGTTTCGAGAATTTGTTTCGAGAGGTTGCGAGAAGTATCGAGATTCTCGATTGAGAATTGGCCACAAAATTTCCCTTCTCGAAACATGACAATATAACAAGAATAACGAGAAAATTAACGAGATTTAAAATATTTTACGATGTTTTTTGAGATATTACGAGACAAGTTTTCTAATTTTTCAAATATATTGAAAATTATTGGAACAAAAGGTTTTTTGTTCATTTTAGTACCTAAATTTTGATTAAAATAACAAAACACTATTTCAATGGCCACCTAAGCAGCAATTGGCAGTCCTCATAGTGAAACATTCGACTCTTTGCAGCTTGGGACGAGATACTTAAATGTAAGCAGACTCTGGCAGAGATACTTGAATGTAGGCCAAATTCTCATCACGTGATTCATGAAGTTCGGCTCTGAGTTGATCCATCTCCGAAGTAACCAATTAACATCTTCTCTACCAGTGAAAAAAAATTGGCGCCACCCGGGATCAAACGCGCGACCATTAGATAACCGACTCGTGCCTCAGATCGCTCGACCATTGAAATAGTGTACAAAAGGATAAAAAAATACATTATTTAAATTATTGAATGGCAGTATAAAAAAAATAAATTTTTTCAACCTGTTAATTTAAAATTGGAAATTAATAATTAAATGATAACTTTAATTTATCGTTTAATATTGAAATTTGTTAAAAAAAAATTCATTTAAATTGTAAATTTGTAATTTATAGGAGTAATGGTTTAATTGTACTACAAATAACTTGTCTAAAGATAAAGACTCTACAATCGGTTATCCTCTAGACCTCTACTCTAGTCTAAACCAAACTTAATCAAAAACTTAATCAAACTAAAACATCTATATCAAATAAAGATAAATAAAATATTGATCATGGATTCATGATGATTTCATTTATTTTATGCACCAAAATAATAATTTTATAATTTATGTTCAATTGAAAATAGAAACTAGAACTAACAAGTCAATTGACTTTAGACAGCAGCACCAGAGCCAGAGGTTCCAGGACGAGGATCGTCAGCAATGGTGACAAGAGGCGCAACACCTTCAGGCAAAGAAGAGGCTGTAGATGTTCTTGATGAAATGCTCAAAGGCTTGTCCTCATCATCTTCAGCTTCAATTTCATCAGTGGAGTTGTGCAGATACTTCCGGATTTTGATACGATCATAGTTTTGTTGGGTGTAGAGCTGTTTTATCAACTTGCACAGGTTGAGACCTCAACACACTGTCAACAGCATTTTAAAATTGGTATGAAGCAAAGGGATCCTAAGAATAAAGGAAATTGTCACAATTGTGTTATAAGTAATAATGGCGGAATTTACTGTAAAATAGTTAATCAAAATATGGTATGGGACGGGAATTAGGTAAGTAACTTTATAATTAGTATTAATTAGTTATACTAATAAGGCTTGTGAGGGACGTAGTGAGTAGGGATTCTAATCATCTTATAAATTGTATAACCAAAGACCCAACCCAAAAGAATACTTTAAAAGTATTTATTTCCCAAAATAACAAAATTACCCCAAAGCATTTATTTTAGCAATATGTATTCCCAAGAAAACAACACCACCCCAAAAGAATTTTATTTTATAACATTTTAAACATACTTGAATTTACTACAAGTTGTGGCCTTCTTTATGTTTATCTTCGGGCAGAAATACCCAAGGAAATCTTTGAATCCATCAGTTTCTAGCAGATTGAAGGGAAGGTTGCATCTGGCCAAGAACTTGGCAATTTCTATGTCTCCTCGTAGTTGCTCTTTGTCCTGCGGCTTATACTACAAGGGAATGTCAGGACCTTAGGCATGTATTTAAATGGTTAGTATATTTAATTAAATGGTCAGTATTACTTTGAATAAATGACCTGGGGCCTATCCTACAAAGCTTGTTACGCAAAACGCAAAAAAATTAGTAAATACGGACAATTTTTGCGTAAGTTAAAATTTTGCGTAATTACGCAATTTTCAAAACTAAAATCCTATAAAAAATGCGTATTGGCAGATTTTTCTAATTCGCCATGAAATGAGTAATTTTTGTGTAAAAAGAGAAATTTTAGTTTTTTCGGCACACAAAAGGTAAACAAGGAATATAAGGAATAGAAAAGTATTTTTTTTTATCTGTGTTTTGTAAACAAATTTCATATCATTGTTTCAGAGATTTGCGTACAAAAAAAAAGGTTTTATATTTACATTATATATATTATATTCCTTGCTTACGTTGTGTATCAAAAAATGGGTCTGTATTTCTTACATTTAGAGGTAGAAAAGTTCGTGTACTCAGTGATTTATAATGCTCAATTTCTATGAATTAAAACCAAATTTTATTTATGAAAATGACAAACAAATTTCGGTCGATGACTAATTTGCTTATTAGCTTTTTTTATCGTAATGAGATAAAATAAAATTTTACTTTTGAACAGAAGTAAAATGGTATTTGCCTTTTCTGACCATTTTGTTTATATGAACGCATCCTAAACAAACATTCTTAATCGTTTAAGGGTTCTTAGCAATTTTGATCATTTACAAATTTTTGCCTCAAGGAGGAGGAGGAGATGGCAGTATGCTAACGGTTCGCTTCATTTTGAGAATTTTTACACTATAAGGTTGAATGTAATTTTGTTCAATTGTGATCTAAGTTCAAATAAACGTCATTGAATACTTATTTTGTTCTTCTTTTGATTCTTGTTTATCTTAGTCGTTAACTTATGAACAAGAACAAATGGAAATAAATGAAGCAAATGAAATGCTTAGTTGTAATCAATAAAAAATTGAACATTATCTACCACTGAGTACAGGAATTTTTTGGATCTATGATAAAATTATGAATTCTAGTTATACGAATACTGATTATGCAAAACAAATTTTGGGTGTCTTATCTTTAGGAATGATAAATTTACAAGTTGAAACGTACCTTTTATATTTTTACGAATTAGTTATTCATATTATTACTAATCTAACCTAACCTTTCAAAAAATATGGTATCAAGAATTAACACTAAAAATTTATTAATCTTAAAGATAGTAATTGCAATATTCTAATCTGTAAAAATATATCAGGTACATTTCAGCTCTTAAAACTATCATTCGTAAAAATATAGCAGGTTCATTTCAGTTTATAAAATTATCATTCGTAAAAATATAGCAGGTTCATTTCAATTTACAAATTTAGCAGTTATAAAAATATAACAGGTACATTTCAATTTGTAAGTTTATCATTTGTGATGAAGAAATCACAATTGGACTAAAAGAAATCATAAAAATGTGATAATACCAATTTTCCCGATTCTAAATTTTTTCAAGCACACTCCAATTATTTAGCTGAAAAAAGTTCTATAATATTAAGCCATACTAAGCTTAATCTTACTGCTACGAAGCAGTAGACAGATGAAGAATATTCAAAAAGTTAAAATTGTACATTTAAATTTTAAAATTAAAAAAATGCATTTAAAAAAAATTTTTGTAACCTAGAATTAGATAAATGTCAAGCATCACATTATGAAATTAACCCATAGCCTTTACTTCATTTTTCCAGCCATGAAAATGTTGACATATTATCAGAAACTTAAACTAGCTGAACTTGTATATGCCAATAAAAGTATTCTGTTTGGAAAGCTCAAACCTGGCATCGATTGCAAAAAGCGTGATGAAATCTGGAAGAACATCCACAGAGAGTTATTGGCCCTTGGTGCAGTTGTGACTAATCACAAAACCTTAAAAAGAATAGACTTCGACAATTTCAAGCAAGCAACAGTGAAAAAGTATGTTAACACGTTCGCTGCCGAGCTATTTTAAACTACGCGTTATTTCTTTGCCGAGCCATAATGTCTGCAATGATTATTTTTTGCCGAGGCTGTTTTTTTCTCATTGCCAAGGCTAGATATCAACATTTCAATAAAAAAAATATTTTTAATCTGAAATAATTCTATAATATTTTTTATTCTGAATATAACTGACAAAAAAAAGCACTAAGAGTATACTCGTAGTTTGGCAATGGTGAAGGAATTTTTTCCGGTGCCGAAGTACTCGTAACACCGTAATAAGTATAACACATTGCGTTGACTACATATTTTCAAGATGTAATTGAGAACTTGAAAGTTGTAATTAAGAAACGTAAGATGTAATTGAGAAATACAACATGTAATTAAGAAATTTTAAAATGTAACTGAGAAACCCAACATGTAAATAAGAAATCGTAATATGTAATTTGAAACATATATTATAAGCTTTTCTCAACTACAACTTTCATCTTCTCAATTACATCTTTCGTTTCTTAATTACATCTTCCATGTTCTAAATTACATATTGCGACTTTTAAATTACATTTTGTATTTCTCAATTACATCTTACGTTTCTTAATTACAACTTTCAAGTTCTCACTTACATCTTGAAAAGGTGTAGTAATGTAGCTTATTTCATGCATTATTATTATAAATAATGTTTCAATTTTTTTGCACATGCACATGCACATTGGCAGTTATCATGAGTAAAAACGGTAATTTATATTTTGTTTTCTTAATTCTAAATTGTTGTGTTTTTTAGACTAGAAGCTAAAATATATTTGATAACTACATTATACTGTATGTTATTAAAAATGTGAAAAAAAATTTGAAGTACACAATAAGATGTTTTTTAATACATTAAAAAACATTTTAGTGTGCACTTCGAATTTTTTACACAGTATACTAATTAATGTGTTTTATAGATGAGTAATTTCTTTTTTATAAATTGATAATTTATAAATTTATCTATCTCCTATTAGCTCAACACAGATATTCCACTATTGGATCAGCACATATGATTATGGAAGACTGTGAGGATAGTGAAGATAATAATATTGAAGATTCGGATTCATTTTTCGCTTATACTACTACGTCTTCGAGCTTGACTGCATCAGAATCAGGTTCTGAAGATAATAACGCTGAAGAAAGTGATGATAATCAGTACACAGACGTTCATCTAGCAGCCACTGCAGAGGATTTTTTGATGTCGCCGAAAAAAGCTAGAACAACGGGCGGTCCATCTAGAGATTCAAACCAATGGAAAGATGAGCTGAATATTGTAAAACAAATTCAATTTTCTGCGGATCCTGGTTTGAAGGTAAACATGGAGAGCAAGAAACCATTAGATTTCTTTAGACTATTTGTTACAGAAGAGCTTATAAATACTATAATAGTTGAAAATAATCGCTACGCAACGCAAGAAATAAATAAGCAGCGTCCCCTCAGAAGAAGCTCACATTTTAAAGATTGGAAATCAATAAATTCAGAAGATATGCGGCAGTTCCTTGGAGTTCTTCTTCATATGGGGTGTGTCAAAATGCCATCTTTAGAACACTATTGGTCTAAGAACAGTCTCTATAGATTTCCCTTATTTTCTAGAATAATGTCACGAAATAAATTCCAACTAATATTACGGTTTTGGCATATTATTACGGTTTTGGCATATTATTACGGTTTTGGCATATTATTACGGTTTTGGCATATTATTACGGTTTTGGCATATTATTACGGTTTTGGCATATATTACGGTTTTGGCATTTTATTACAAACTCATGACGCCGGCCTACTACGAGTATTCTCGTGGTTGGCAAATAAATGACGCCAACTTACTACGAGTATACTCGTAGTTGGCAGCGAAAGTGTTAAGTCACTGAAGACTGGAAGCCAAGGTTTTACATTCACCAATGCAGAGGAGATTATTCTTGATATTGTTGGGCGAGACTCTATTAATATTGTTGCTCTGGATGTTCCAGATGTTGGTGTTAGCTTTGGAACACAGGCTTCCTCAAGCAAAACATCGACTCTAAAGGTTTGTGGTCAAGCTTTTAAGGCTCGTTCCATCCCTACTGCTTTTGATGAAGCCAACGACATTAAAACAGGTAGAATTAAATCATTGATACTTTTTTTCATTTGATCACCAGCACAACACACAACAGTTGCTGGGAGATGGCCAATTTATAAACATCCAAATATAACATTATATTAGCAGTAATTATTGGTTTAACATTATAGGAGAACCAACGATCGACAAATATGTAGTAATAGGGTGGTCCATTTTAAACTTTTTTTTGAAATTTCAATCGGGGTTTTTACTAGTAGTAAAATTTGATCTTAAAACCCTAAATACAAAAAATTTTGAATTTAGGACAATTTTTAGATCCCCCACAAAACATTGGAAGTTAGAATAACGGATTGCGCAAGTGTTGCGCAACTTTTTTATTCATTAATTGTTATAGTTACTTAGTGGGGTTTACACAATTTAATTATTAACCATTAGAAAAAAATTATACAAAATTTTATTAATTTATGACTATTTGTACATATCCCACAAAAGATTTATTGAAATACTAATAAATATACAATTAATAACTTCATTGAAATTTTATTTGTTTGTTTGTTGAAAATTAATTTCAATTGATTTCTTTGAGAAATATGCACCTTTAAAGCTGTTTCGATGCTTTTCCACAACTTGAGCAAGTTGTTCTCTCTCTACTGGATCAAAACATTTGTCTTTGATGTCTCCTATAAGCTTGATACCTCGCTCTGCAATATCGTTGACACAAGAAAGATTGCATACAAATTTTTTTTGCGGTGTTAAAGTCCTCGAATTTATTCCAATGTTCTGATGGAACGTTTAGCCATTCTTGGGGTCTGTTTAATTTTAACAAATGAAAAAGCAACCATGACTTTTCGCCAATAAAAGACGATAAAAATGATTTTTCTTCGTTGCGCCAAATAATAATCGGAGTCTTCGGTTTATATGGAGTAAATACTTTAGGACTTGGTAAGTTTATAAGTTTCTGACCCATCATAGTCTTTTCTGCATAACTCACAGTCGTCGAATAAGGAAAAAACTACTAGCTCCTCAGATAAGTATCCAAGGTGTCTTTCAAAAGACTTTATGGTTTCCTCTGCACTTTCAAGGTCGATTGATTTAAATTTCCTCAATAAATAAAAGAAATGCAGGTCATTAGCTGGAGCAGCAGAAGTAATAGCTGATTGAATAAAGTACTTTGAGTAAAAAAGACAAATGTACTCAGCCATCCTCTCAACCTTTCTTGCTTCTTCATCACTAAGTTCAAAAGTACGAGATAGTAGGAATATTTATGTATAATAAATGGCTTTTGACATCCACCTTGCATGATGATCAGAACCAGCATACCGAATGCGGAAACCTCTTTTAATATGTCCACCGAAAAAAAATAGAGTAAGCTCCACTAGTTCGCGATAGTCCTCACGAGGAAATATTTTTCTCTCCAAGCAATCTATCGTCCATTTCTTTACTTCAAGTGCTTTATGAAATAAAAAACTATTTTGATCATGAGGCCAGTCCCACACTCTAAGTTCTTTTATATTCTTGTTAAGGTTATGAAATTCTTCTTTGAACCTTTCAAACAACTGAACTCTTGGTGATTTGTTCGGACCCCAAATAGCATTGGATGTTGCTTTTATAAAGAGCTCTGGAATATGATGTCTACATTCAAGTTGGAGTAGAGAACGACCAATTTGCTTCTCAATTAGAATTGCAGCTCCATTATATGCTCCACTGTTTGCAGATGTTGTATCATAGACAAGTGCAACAACAGATGCTTTTAATTGCCATTTACCAACTAGGTTCATCACTGAACAACATTGCGTTTGACCAGTCCCGTCAGCAACTTTAGGAGTACCTAGCATTTTAGGAGGTGGCCCTGCATAAACAGCAAGTCGCTCTTCCTTTTTTCCAGCAGCTTGCTTGAAAGTTTTTCCATCCCAATGAATTTCCAAATATTCAGGTGGAATCCAAGTTTTTTCAATTAATTTAGCTTCTTCAATTCTGTTAGCTGATCTTGCTCTGTGAACTGATGATTTAGAAAATGTAACATCGTTTAAAGCTGCTCCACCTAATGCTAAAGTCTTTCCCAAAATATGTAGCTGTTGTCTTTCACTAATACCGGATCCATCAGCAACTGTACACGTTTCTTTTAATAGTTCTCTTTTTGAAATTTTCATCGCTATCGCTGATTTGCAATGTTTTTTTTTCTCTTTCACTGAAAAACTTTTATCTCTTTCATCTTCTTCCGTAATATCTGAAGAAAATTCGTCGCCCTCGTTGACTTCATTATTATCAGTAATGGTTAAACATTTGAGTTGCTGTTTCTTAATATGAAGCAATTTCTTTCTTTTCTTTGTTTCCTGATACAGTAGTTTGATGTAGCGTTGTCGCTCTTTTTCAGCAAGTATTTTGTCAACTCCAGCCATTGAGCCCACTTGAGGAAACTTTTGTTGGCTCTTTAGAAATTCCCAGTCAATAAGCCACTCGTCGTTACCAGAGTGTTTCAGCAATGTGTGTCTGTATGTGATATATCAAACAGACTGTCCAGTTTAATTGTAAAAGATGTAGCTTTTTGCTTTACTTTTCTTTCTTGTCTTCTGCTTTCAGGAATTTTTTTCAGTGTCTCATATTCTTTTACCAAACGGACAATCTGATCAGCACAGTCCTTCTTGTTACACTTCGTTGGAATACAAGTAGGTAACCAAAAGTTTTCAACAATTTCGCTAACTAGATGATTTGCAATGAGTCTTGTTTCTTTTCTAGGATTGTTTTCTCTCTCAAAAAGATATTTTTGCAATACAGCTCTATTCAATGGTAGCTTTCCTCCTTTAAAGTTTTCTAAGGAAAAATCAACAATCCAATGATTTAAACGAGAAGAACGTCTGCATTTTTTTTATCGGCAATGTTTTTGTTTATAGTAACAGCTGGAATATCTTTCGAATGTAGTGAACGTTTTTTTCCTGATCTAAGTACTGACTCTTCTGCATCAATAGATACATTATTTCCAAAACTTTTACTAGGTCTACCAATCTTCTTTAGTATGGAAGCCATTGTCCTGGTTTAATACAAGACTGAAGCTTGTAATATAAGCGCTGTTATTGACTATACGTTTAGATATATACTTTGCAACATTAAAATGATACAGAATAAGGTTCATTTATAGCGTTGTAAATTAAACTTATTAACGTTGCGGCATGTTTTTAAGAACTATTGTTGTCTCAAGAGAATTAAGACTTAATCACTTCCTTAAATGCAATTTCACAATATTAAATTCATAATGGAACGAAAGTATCGATATTGTAATGTTTGAAATGTATTGGAATAAGAGTAACTAAACTGAATTATGTTACGCAATATCTGTGGTGTTTTAAAACAAATCTCTTGTGGGACAAGTACAATAAGTCGTAAATTAATAAATTTTTGTAGTGATTGTCAAATAAATTATGTGAACCCCATTAAGAAAAAACAACAGTTTGTTAGTAAAAACTTTGCGCAATCCATTACTTGAACTTCCAATGTCTTGTGGGAGATGTAAAATTCGTTCTAAATTCGAAATTTTTGGTATTTAGCGTTTTTAGATAAAATGTCATCACTGGTAAAAACCCCGGTTAAAATTTCAAAAAAAAGTTTAAAATGGACCACCCTAATGTAGTAACTCTCCAAGCAAGCACATCCGGTGTTCGTGAAAAGAAGCCACATGCAGCAACATCATCAAATAAAAAAAGTCCAACAATTTTTTCAAATGACTTTTTTATTCTTGAGAAGAAAAGAAATCTCAGTCTTCAGAATGATCAGATGGAATCGGAGCTTAAGCACATGGCCAAGCGAAAGGAACTCGAACTCAAACTTCTGCAAGAAAAAATTAATTTCTATCATGCTGTGACAACAAGAATTCGTGAAAGCAAATCTTTGTCTTTTAATATTGGTTTTGAAGAGTAATTTGCTATAATCTTAAAGTTAAAAAATATTTTTTGGAAATTAAGAGTTTAGGAAAGTGGAAATCTACTTTAATGCTAGATTCTTTGCATTCTTGATCATTGTAAACAAACAACTGTGAATGATTTTTTTTTATACTGTCATATCTTTTATATATCATAATTAGCTTCAGAAATTATGAAAAATATTTTTAATTCAAATAAAATATAAAGCCCTGTCCAACTGTTATAAAAATCTTTAAAGTCTGAAACTTTTACTAAACAATTTATTAACTTGTGCTTATTAGAAAGTAGAAGTAGAAACTGAATACAAAGTCAATACAAAAGTAATTTTAAAAATTATGATATTTAAGACATACAAATTCGCACTGGCATTTGGTCGACCTTATATTAAGTAAAAATTACACACAGTAATGGTTGTTATAAAGTGAAACATAATACTAGTGCTTACTTACAAGTCTTTCAACATTTAGATTGAGCAACTATTTGAATTATTCATTTAATACTAATTTTAATAATTACAAAAAAGTTTGAAGGATTTGCTGACGACGACTCTCATTCTGTGGCATTGGAACTGGAGCCTCTTGAACAATATTGGCCTGAACAACTTCATCTTCTTGAAAATCAGCACCATCATCTCCTACAGCAATACACATATTGTGAAGAACAAATGCACACAGGACAAGTTTTGCAGCAAAGTCCATATTTTTAACACGAAGTCCAGTGCTCAATGCATAGAAACGTTGCCTAACAACCCCAAATGCTCGTTCAATACAATTTCTTGTAGAAATGTGAGCTTGGTTATATCTTGATTGAGGTCTGTTTACTGCACCAGAAAAAGGAGAAATTAGCCAATCAGTATTAAGATAGGCACTGTCCCCTAAAATCACACATGAGAAAGGCTGCTTATCAGATTCAAAGACATTCCAAAGTGTGGATTCTCGAAGTACCTAAAATATTAACATTACTTCGAATATTCTTGTAAATTACTCTGTACAAAATTTGAACAGTTTACTATATTAATATTTGAAAAAAAAATTAAATTTATGTCAACCCTAAAGTGACACCTTAACTAAAACCTCACCAAATTTAAATTGGGATCCTTAGTAACGATCACTTTCATTATGCTAAATGGTGTAAATATTGCAAAACACTTTTAATGGCTGTATTGGAGTAAAACATCATTACAAAACAAGTGGATACCCAATTTCTCAAAATATAGGTTTACTGAAGAGTTTTGAATTTCATATATCTATGTACTTTAATAGGCATCAGTCACTTTACAAAACAAAGGGATTGAAAGCTGAAGTATTTTCAAAGACGAATAAAAAATAGTCATTACACACTAGTTTTCAACCCCATGTTTTGAAGAAAGATGGACGCCTATTAGGGCTAAACTATTTCAAAGTTTTAATTAAAACTATTTCATTTTAAAATGTTTTAATATTTTCAATTCTTAATTTAAAAAAATTTAAGTCAACAAAAACTTACATTTTCTATTTTTTATATTTTGTTTACTTCCTTTAAGTGAAGTGGAACAAAATAAATGAAACTGAACAAATGAAATACAGATTAATAAATTTTTGTCTAAATGTCAAATCAAAAAAGATTTTGTCAACTTCAAAGCTCACAACTTTGGAAATTTTGCAACTACAGAGGTCCAACATACCGTTTTGGAAAACTTAAAGCCTGCTGATTTCAAATATGCCAGACATGGTTTAAATTGGGCCCATATTTTGGAGATACATTTGGCACCATCACTCCAAAAGGAAGGCACAACATATATCATGCCAGACATTTGGAATCAGCAAGCTTTAAACTTTCCAAAATGGTAAGTTGGACCTCTGTAGCTGCAAAATTGTCAGAGATACAAGCATTCAAAATTATTTTGTAATTTATAAAAACATACTTTGCTACAAGGTAAGATTAGATTAAGTTTTATGTATCATTTTTTGCCAAAACAAATTTATTCTGATTTAAAAAGTTAAAGAAATTTTTGGACATTCAAAATGCAGGACATTACAACTTTAAGCAAGTAGGCAACACTACATCCATGTAAATAGACCCATACTTACTCTAAAATCATGCCAACGTCCTGGTGCCTTGGATGAAACAAAAAAGAACTGAAGTTCTGGTCCACAAACTGCCATGACATTTAGGCTGTGTGTATGGTGCCTATTCACAAAAGAGGCTTCATCAGCACTGTAGGACTTACCAGCACATGAGTGCCATCAACACAACCACACACACTAGGCATCCTTGCAATCTCAAAAAATTTCGGTGCAAGTCTACAAGAATTTTCAGGCCAATGAATGTATTTTTCTCTCAAGTCAAAGCTTGCATCACAAACCTTGTGCACAATCCTGGAAAAGATAAAATTATTTGTATATCAGAAAAAGTTGATCAAAAAATTACACTTGATAAATGGTTCAATTATAACTTGATAAAAAAAATTGCCTGCACAGATTTTACCGAGTAAATATTGGCTTGTTATTGAGTTATTATCAAGCCATCATGATGGCTGCCAGTAAGTTTTATCACTCTATTATAAAGGTTATTATACAAACTCAATAATATCAAACCAAAATTTCTTTTTAGATATTGAATTTTTAACATAATTTTATTACATAAATTTTAGTATATAAAAATAACTGACAAATACATTTTACCTAAATACAGTGTCAGTACTAACTTTGTGACAGTCTTGGACAACATGATGAATACATTGGTCCCAAGAAAATGTAGAAAAACTTTGATTTGATCTCTGGCTGACAGGCTCTTGTTTCGACCTGTTTTAGGCTTTAAATAATCATTCAGATCTTCCTCGAGTAAATTTATAACTTGTCGAGGAACTCTGTAACGTTCACGAAAAGTGAACGTTACAGAGTTCCTCGACAAGTTTTTTTAACCCTTTTTCTTTTCCTGAAAAATATACGATTTCGAAATCGTATATTTTTTGTTCGACTTTGAAAGCCGTCAGTTAGGCGAAGTTTCTTAAATTAAACGGAGTTGAAATCCGTTCAACTTCGAAAAAAAGTTCATTAAACGATTTCGAAATCCGTTAAACTTCGAAAAAAAGTTAATTAAACGGTTACGAAAGCCGTAAAAAGTTGTAGCTTTAATTTTAAATCGATTTTGAAAACTTTTAAAAGTCGTTAAAGCTTAATTAAAACGATGTTGAAAGCCGTAACAAGCCGTAACTTTAAATTTAATTGACTTTGAAAACCTTTAAAAGTTGTTAAAACTTATTTAAAACGATGTTGAGAGCCGCAAAATGTTGTAAATCAAAATTTTACGGTTATGAAAATCGTATAAATTTGTTTACATTATATTTAACGAATTTGAAAACCTTATAACTTTGTTTATGTTATTTAACAAGATTTAAACATTGTAAAACATTAAACAAATATGCCAAAGACCCATCGCTCGCTGGTTTGGCAGTACTTCCTGAAGGAATACAGAGGAGATAAGGCCTATGGTGTGTGCAATATCTGCAAGAAGGACCTAAAAATGAATACTGGGTCAACATCGACCCTGAGTTGTCACCTGCGATCCAACCATAAGGATGAGTACATCGAAATGTGTCAGAATCAAAAGATACAGAATGAAGCTGCCAAGGAGGACAAAATTGAAGAGGCAGAAGATGAATTGGAAACAGTTTGCACTGGTAAGTTATTTACGTAATGGATCTTACGATGCGATGTAGCGAAGTTATACAACTTTTTTTTTAATGTAAACAACGAAATCCGGGGTTAATTCAATGTTAACAAATGTATACAATTTTTTTTAGGTCACAGGAAAAGAAAAAGGGTTCTAAAAGCCAGAAAGAATCTGTGCTATCCAACACAGAGCACCACTCAACTTCGTGCTGACATGGAGCTCATGATTTACCTTGCAACTGACAATCAGCCTTTCTTCATGTGTGACTCTATACCGTTCCAAAGACTGCTTGCCTACTTTGGCTCAAGGTTTAAGGTTAAGGGTGGTGCCTGCATGGCTCGCTTCAAGTTACCTCTCCTCTATAGGAATCTGCAGATGGCCATGAAGAGCATGTTTGACAAGGAGCTTTCTTATTGCGACCGAGTTGCAATCAGCACTGACATCTGGACCTCACGCAACAACGACCCATTCATGGCGGTGACTCTTCATTACATCACCAAAGAGTTTGTTCTACGAAAGGTAACTGTTGGAGTTATTCCATTCCCAGGTAAGCACACTGGTCAGAACATTGCTACTCAGTTGGACAACTTGGTTAAACGTTTTGAGTCACTCAAAATGGTCAAGAAGAGGGTTGTTGTGTGTGATCAAGCTTCAAATATAAAAGCTGCACTGAGGAAGTCAGAGACTATTGCTGATCTTGAAAGTGGTTCAATCACGTGCATTGACCACAAGCTTAACATGGCCCTGGAAAGGACTGTCAACAAATAGCCTGATATCAAGGCTGCTATCGATGCATACAGGACAATCTCCGCCCTAGTCCATCACTCTCCTCTTGCTGAAGGGGTGTTGAAAAAGAAGCGCCTCGAGATGAATGGTAATAATTTTAACTTTTTAAGTATATACGAATACGAAGTTTTACAACTTAATGTAAAATTTTTACAACTTAATGTCAAATTTTTACAACTTAATGTCAAATTTTTACAAATATTTTTTAATTTCAAACAAAGTTTTCTAAGAGTTTACGATTTCATGCGAAGTTTTTTGCGAAATTTTATTTTAGTTTTTGTTTCAGTACCCTACAGAAAGATCACTGCTCCTTGTGCAACCAGATGGAACTCTGTCCAAATGATGATGCTCCTAGACATCAACCATCTTCAAAGTGTGCTCTGTGCTCTCCGGGCTGACAAAAAGGAATGGACCACACCCATTCCTTTTTGTCAGCCCGGAGACAATTTGAGCTGGTTGCAACCATTCTGCCACTCCTGACCACAT
The DNA here is from genome assembly GCF_058129835.1 of Hydra viridissima. NCBI lineage: Eukaryota > Metazoa > Cnidaria > Hydrozoa > Anthoathecata > Hydridae > Hydra > Hydra viridissima. Next base: position 2,823,588 of record NW_028324310.1, read on the forward strand.
GCCGAGTCATCTCTGAGTCAATGTCGAGTGATAAGAAAATTACAATGGATAGAGCACTGACAGCCATTGTTCATGTTGTGGATAGGTGTGCTTCTCTGAGGGTCAAAGAAATAAGAAAGAACAGTGTCACTGGAGTAGGTCCTTTCATGGTTGAGCTTATTGTAGAACTTGAGAAATGATTCCCAAGAGGAGGATGTGACATCATGCCTTATGCTGTAGGCTGCCTGTTGCACCCCTTCTTGAAAGGCCAACAACTGCACCCTTATGGTGTCAGGGATGAGATTTTTGACAATTTGAAAACCAGTCATCCTACAACAGCAGACTGGCTGTCAAACCAGCAAGGTACAATCAATGTCTCAAATGAGATCACCCATGAGTTTCTTGAAGATGATGGTGAGACTGAATTCCGGAAGGCAGCAGCAAAGGTAATAGCTATTAAGTATAATATAAAATAAATTTCTTTAAAACTAGTTAAATATACATCTACTAATCTTAATGCAATCGAACAAACAAAGTCATAAAAATTTTAATTTGAGGATACGATGCCATACGGGGGAGAGGGGGGGGAGGCGGTTCAAAGTTAAACGAACTTTTTAAAAATTATTTGAATTTAAACAATTTTAGATGAAAGAAAGCGAAGTTATACGAAGTTTTCTAAACGTTTAACTTCCTTCCTTTCTTTTAGACTGTGTCCAGCCAATTCAGGCAGACAAATGCTACAGCTGAGGGTCCTCCGATTTCCGTTGAGTGGGCAAAATTCAGAAAAACAACTGTGATAGATTCGAAGATTAATGTCCTCACTGGTGGAGGACGCATCGCAAAGAGATGCCCATCTTGGTAGGACTTGTACGGGAGTATTATTGCCTGCCAGCCTCAAGTGTCTCAAGTGAGCGGGCCTTTAGTGAAGCTGGACAGGTGGTCCACCAAAAGAGATGCAGGTTGTCTAAAAAACCACTGAAAAGTTGGTCTTCATCAACGAGAACTTCGATCTGTTAAACTCCTTTGAACCATTTTGGGAATACCACTCCATGGAAGAGCAAATGGCAGCAAGATCTGCTCCAGACAGAAATCAAAATGGTGATGATTACTCAGACTAGGATGATGATGATGATGATGATGATGATGATGATGATGATGATGATGATGATGATGATGATGATGATGATGATGATGATGATGATGATGATGATAATGATGATGATGATGATGATAATGATGATGATGATGATGATGATACCGCCACATTAAAAATGTAAACTCCAGTATTGTTGAACTGGAAAGGTGAGACAGACATCATATAGGCTCCCAAGGCCAGGAACTTGCACAAAAAAATGAGAATGAAAGACTGGAAGCGGACAACTAAATATTCTTTACTAGGGAAGCATGCTGGGATTATTTAAGATTAGGTAATCTATAATATGCAAATAATTTTTTCACATGTTTAAGGAGTTGGATTTATGAAATCTAGAATGATTATTAAATAAATGAAAGGGTTTTAGCATATCTTTTGTATATTCTGTATTTCTGTAATGTTACTGTAGTGTATACTTCAAATTTTTATTATTAAGAAATAGAAGCCCAGCTAGCACACATACATTGGGCCAACGTTGGCACAACGTCGGAAGCGTTGCTTTATTTTATCACTTTAGTGATAACGTCGAACCAAAGTCGGGCCAACGTCAGAATACGACTGAATTTTTGCTTTTTTGAATTGGTTCAGTGTGTTACAGGTTTTAGTGTTAAGTTTTCCGCCATTCTTAAAAAAATCCCGTTTTTAGTTAGCTGTTGGTTATGCAAAGAAGTTGTAAAGAAATTATTCTAAAACAAAGAGATTGAATCACGAGAAGAAGTGGTCGTTATAGAACTCGGAAAGGTTGAATCATGAGGAAATGTAGTCGTTAAAGAACTCAGAAAGGTTGAACCACGAGAAGAAGTGGTATTAAAAGAATCAAAAAAGATTGAATCACACGAAGAAGTGGTTGTGAAAAGAAATCCCCTTTGTTAGAATCCAGTTTGTTAGAGAGATACAGGTACTTTATTTCCATTTTTGTGTTTATTTAGCTTTAAACTAGTAGTTTACTAATTATGTAGCTACATAATTTGTAAATAAACTTTTTCTATATTACATTAGAGATAGTAGAATTTTTTAATTTTGTATCAAGAACTTGAGTACCCTGTTTATTATCATGGCCTGAAGTAAGTTTGTGCTGCTTCACCAAATTCTCCTCAGAGCAGCACTGATTGCAGGAGAATCTACAAAATTGTGCTATAAAGCTTCTATTAGGCTACCATATCATGCATTAAGACTACATTTTATGTTCTTATACTTGTATTTTATTCAAAAGATATATGTTTCTTAATAAAAATTGAATTGACGAATCAATGTTTGGACTAATCAATATTGATAGTAAGTTTCTTAATGTTCTAAAAAAACTATAAGTAATTTACTGTTTATATATTTATGATAGGATGTAAAATTTGTAAAAGATATAAAATGCTAGAATGTAATAATAGTAATAATAATAAATTTTTTGCTCTACACATACAATGTGGTGAGTCTAACATCTGTAGATGTTAAACTTTGACAGCTTTGGAAAAGTGTTCATTTTATTTTTCATTTTTTTATATTTCTATTTTCTTTTGTTTGTTTTTGAAACAATCAAACTTGTTTTTGAAGACATTCACATTATCAGAGTTGATTATCTCTCCTGTTTAATTATTACAATTGTTAACTGTTAGGTTTGTGAAGACATTAAATCTTGTGGTAGAATGTGTGAACTGCTTTTGCATTTTCTGAGTATGACCTCTTTTTATTGCATATTTAATTATTTTAGGAGGATGATTCCATTTAACTTTATCCATATTTTTACTTATTTTATAAAATAAAATTGAATTAAATCACCTCTTGCTCTTCTTATTTTTAAAGTAGTCAAGTTAAATCTTTTTTAAAATTTTGTTTTTTTGTATTAATAATGGTTTATAATATTAGGCTACTAATATTATACAATATAATTTAACTGATACTAATAGTTTAGATGGTTGCTTCATATGCAACAAACAGAAGAAGAGTGAAAGAGCAAGTTGATAAGATATATAAGGAATTTATGGTGAAAGTTATCAGAAAAGTAATGTGTCTACCTGCAGTATTTCTAATGATTGTGAAAATGTTTGTTATGATGACAATTCATATGAGATTGATATTGACAATGATGAAGATAATTTTCCTTTTCAAATTCTTAATAATCACTATGACGATGATCAGGATGAACGCTATTTCACATCAGACTCAGAAAATTAAAGTGATCTGGATAGCAATCCTGATGAAAAAGGTATTATCGCATCTTTAGCTGAGTGTTGTGTTAATTTAAAATTTCTTTGTTTCATTATTTACTGAATGAAACTTTTGTTAAATTTTTTTTTTTCAGTTATGTCTAGTGAAGCATTTGTTTTGTAATTTGTCATTTGTTACCATATCCCTCTTTAACAGCTGTTAAAGAGGGATACGGTAATGTATTTTATATGCATTTGCAGCATTTTAATGGTGATTGGAATTCATATATTATTTGTATAAGAGAATTTTGAAGCATTTTACTTCTAGTTTTTGCAGTAAAATACTGAAACTATTTTTCAATAATTTTCTGTTTAGATGTGGCATTGAAAAATGAAAGTGAAATATCAACAAATGTACTAATTATTTTAAAAAAAATATTTTGTCGCCATGTTTATGCAGGTAATACATCAAAAATACTTTATGTTTTTATTTACGGAAATTTTATTTGTATATAGTGCTTATATCTTACATATGTTTGTTATTAACTATTTTATTATTTAAATATAGATTTTGTATTTGATGTGTGTGTGTGTGTGTGTGTGTGTGTGTGTGTGTGTGTGTGTGTGTGTGTGTGTGTGTGTGTGTGTGTGTATATGTATATGTATATGTATATGTATATATATATATATATATATATATATATATATATATATATATATATATATATATATATATATATATATATATATATATATATATGTTCATACATACATTCATACATACATACATACATACATACATACATACATACATACATACATACATACATACATACATACATACATACATACATATATGCAGTGGCATAGGAAGATCATAAAAGTTGTGGGGGGGGGGGGGGGAACTAAAACAAAAGTTAAGGGGGGAAAATCAAAATTTAAACGAAAAAAAAAAAATGATATTTTGATAATTTGAAGAGGTTACACCCCCTCTATTCTTACAAAAACAAAGCAATAATAAATTATTAGAAATCACTTTTAAAGACTTTTCAAAAATCCAATTAGCGATTAGTCCTCCCCTCTCCCTCCAGATTTCTGAAAAGTCTTTATTGACGAAACTTTGTGTAAAAAAATTGAAACTGATAAGTGTTTGCTAATAATATATATAAACACAAAAATATATGAACACCTATAATTTTAGCAGTAGCTTTGGCAATGCCTAAAGCTCATAAAACGAAAGATTTATATCAAATTGTATAACGAGGAACATTCAAACGTTGTTGTAGTCTCAAGTGAAGTAAGGATACAAGATTCGTAAGGATGCTTAGCAGTCGAGAAGAACGTTATTTTGTTTGAACATTTGTACAAATATTTTAACATAATTGTAATGTTTATTACAACAAATATTGATTTTCTCTTAGTAATTGTTTAATTTAAGTTGGTTCATTAATCAATGTTTTATTTTCGTTCATCAGCGTCAAATTTTATTCAAACTTATTTGGACATTACATTTTATTCAACATTACAAAGAAGTAGTTACGCTTTACTTAAAGAAACAGTTACCCTTTAGTTGAAAAAAGTTACACTTTAGTCAAATAAATAGTTTTAATTTGATTGCAAAAACTTTGTTTTTGATTGAAAAGATGGGCACACCTTTTGAATCAAAATTAAAGTTTTTGCAAACAAGTAAAACTAATATTATTTGAATTAAACGTTGGACCAACGTCAGAATGCGACGCTCGCCCAACGTCGATATCCGACGTTGGGCCAACGTTAACCCAACGGTTGGTTGCGACGTCGCGCCGACTATCAAATCCACGTTGGCTCGATGTCGGTTGCCGACCATCGGCCAACGAATTTTTCGACGTTGATCCAACGTTGGGCCAACGTCTATGTGCTATCTGGGAGGGCAGAGATTGCTAGCATATACCAAACCAGTTATCACTTCACTTTACTTTATACCGATGTCTTTGAACCTGAACATAGTTAGCTTCTCATCGATTGTGATTTTTTCCAAATCTAAGGGATAGACACGGTGATTTAAGCGTAGGATGTTATTGTGAGCATGCGCATTAAATTACACTATATAAAAAATAAAAAAAAATGGCGGAGCAGTTTTTCCGTAAAAACTAAAAACTTTAGTGATTGATTTCCTTTCTAAATGTCTATTTAGTCTTCGCAATCAAAAAAATAAAAAGTTTTTAAGTTATATAATTGATAAGCTCTTTATTAAATTTAAAAAAATAATAATAATAAGTCGTAAAGTAAGAGATTTTTTTGTTTAAAATAATTAAGTTTTTAGGTGAAAAAAAAACAGCATCCCCTCACTTATTTATAGAATATCTTGCGACTGAAAATTTTTTGGATAAAAATTAAAACATATTCTTATTCTCGATACTCTAAGGAAAAATTTTATATTAATCATTTTCACCAGTCATTTTTTTAAATCGAGATAATTTATATAACGTTAGGCAAAAATTATTTTATTTTTTTGACTGAAAAAAATGTAAGGTTAGCTTATTTATGCTTAAGGGTTAAAATCAATAAGGTCAATTTGAAAATGAAATTTAAATTAGGAATTTGTTTTTCTTTTAAACTTTTAAAATTTATAACAAATTTTCAACTAATTTTAAAATTCTTTTACAAAAATATTTGTAAAATTTTATTAACTCATTTTTCTTTTTTTTACAATTGGCTTTATATCTTTTGCTTTAGGATGATTTCTTAAAAAATGTTCTTTAACAGTGCTTTCTAGCCGACTACAACCCTTCATATGCCAGAATAATCTATTAAGATTGTTGAATTCGGCGTGTAAACTTTCACCACCTTGTTCACCATACACACCGATTCCTAATCTCCATTTTTCAATAAACTGATATACATGGTTTTCAAGTAAATGCATTTTAGGTGTTACAGAAGCATCTGGCCATGTAAATCTATAAAATTCCATGAGTTTTTTGATTGCTAAATCTAAAAATTGACGAAATTTTCCATTATACAATACATAAAGAAAAATAATACTCAATAATATCATACTGTAAAAATAACAAGAGGTAGTTTAGGTATTATAATTTACAATCAAGAGAAAAATTTACAAGAGTAAAATCGAAAAAGTCAGTTAAATATTTACCAAGCTCCTGAATATCATTATCTTTGAAATAGTGTGAACTATTCATAATATTATGACACTTAGAATAATATGAAAATAACTTTTTAAATTTCTGGCTCACATCAATAGATTGTAAGTGAACACCAGTATCTATAAATCCAAGGTCTACAACTAGCTTTGGAATCGAATTGCATAAGTCAAGCAATGGTTGATGCTATAAATAAAAAAATATCAAAAAAAGTCAAATCAATTCATAAATCAAGGCATTATTAGCATTGAGCATTAAATATATTATTTTATGCAATACACTTTTTTATTATATAGAATAAAACAGTTTGTTGTATATACACATATATGCATTTATATATATATATATATATATATATATATATATATATATATATATATATATATATATATATATATATATATATATATATACTTATCTTATACAAATTAGTATAAAGATTAACTTTTATTTTTCTAGTAATTTATAAATTTAAGTGTTTATTAAAAATATCTCAAATTAATGAGTTATTACTTTTCCATAAGATTTAGTAGGTTTTCTATATTTTGAGGTAGGTCGTTGATATATGCCCAAGGAGCTAGTTTAATTTCAACAACAGCATTATTATTCTCATTTTGAAATGTAAATGGTCCATCTAAAACAACTAAATCATTTCCAGCCCATTCCTTTGCAACAACTCTTTGTTTGTTGTTTGAAGCAATTTTAATATTTTTCGAATTTAACCACCTAGAATAATAATATACAAGCAATAAGTTTTGCAATTATAAACAATTGTAAAAATGAACTACAAGTTCTCAAATAAAAAACGAAATTACAAAAAGTATTTTAAGTTCCATATTTATATTTACCTAGCCATAGTTTTCAATTTATTCCAAGGAATACCCATATCAGCTTTTAAAGCAACCATTTCTTCTGCATTTAAATCCACTCTTCCAATATTGGCTTTAGTTAAAATTTCATTTGCTTCATCATTATCATATGACTTTAACATTACAGCTGTTTGACAGATTTTAGAGTCCTTAGAACTACCAGCTGTATGGTTGAATTGTTCCAATAAATATTTTTGTCTTTTTCTTAGAGTGCTGTTACTACAGTTTGCGCTATCTTTATAAGCTTTGGGAGCAGAAACAAAACAAAGTGGCTGTAAATTAAACAAAACATTACTTAAAATAGAAAATAAAATAATATTTTATATTTTTTTTATAAGTTATATTTAATATTAAAAAAACTAAATCAAACTAGTTTACTCTTGCTTAAAATATAGATTGCATTAAAATGATGTAATAAAGTTTAAATACTACTACAATTCTAATAATTATAATTATATCTAGCATAATAGAAAAGTAAACACTATTTAACTTGCTATAAAGTTAAAACATATTTCTTACCCTAGGCCCACCGGATGAAAATTCTATTGTAGATGTTTTGGACTGATTCAACTTTTTTTTAATGATATGTAAAACAGCATCATTGGCTTCTCGTGGGATTTCACTTGTGTCAGTGATTTGGTAAAAACTGTTTATGCTAACTAATTGGTCGTTTTCATTTATGGTGCTATTTGATATTTTTCTGCAGTCATGATTTTCAAAATTTTTGTCTTTCAAAAATACTTTTTTGTCACAATTCTTGCATATAATAGTTAAATGTTTTATAATTTCAGATATATGGACAGAATATGATAGGCTGTCAATTGTGATGTTAGTTTTACATAATGGACAATTTGAATCATTTTCTAATTTATCTTTAACATTTGATAAAATGCACAAGCTACAGAATGAGTGTTGACAGTTCTTTAGCATGACAGGCTGATTCATAACTTCCCCACAAATCTTACAAATGCATAAAACTATATGTGGATTTTGTTCATGGTTTAGTTCTGTTAAAATTTCTTTATCTTCTTGTATAGGCAATGAATCAAGAAATGATTTTAAATGAAATTTTGTCCATTTTTTAACCTTTCTTGGTCGCCCAACATTAGATAGAGGTTTTCGACCAGGAATACCAAAAACACATTTGCATTCAACTGTTGGACATTTTACCCAAATTTTTGGAGCTTTGAAAACTTTACTGCCTCTATTTTCGATGTTTCTAAGAGAAGTATAACACTTCATGCACATTTTCTCTGGATGACTACACTGAGAATCTTCTGATACATTTATTCCAAAAGCTTTATAAATTCGATCTATTTTACTGTCAGTTTTTAAACTGTCTTTTCCTAAAAGGTTTCCACATATTCTACACACTCTGGAAAGTTTTTGTTGGTGATTACTCGCCATATTTTACGGAGTTTTTTTCGTGAAACCTTCCCTATTCAAAAACATTATATTTTCTTATAAAAAAATGACTGGTAATAGGGACTATTTTTTTTGAAAAGATAAAAAGAAGGAGTATTGTTATTAACTTACCAAAATCTTACAAAAATTTCAGTTCTTCTAAAATATAAATGAATAAAATGTGTTAATTTCGCTAAAAACAAAGCTTTGTTGATCCCAATAAAGCAACTTTACTACTTCAAATTCTAATAATTACAATACTCAATCAAGTTCATTTGTGATCGGTTTTGCTATATTTACAAGATCAAGTTTACCAACAACAAAAAAACATAAGCAAACGGGCAAACTAGTAAGCAAACGGGCAAACTAGTAAGCACTGTAAAATGAAAGCATAACACTTTTAATTAAAATAATGATATTTATGTATTTGCAGCTAACGCATGCGCATAATAAAATCCCAAGTTTTAATAAGTATTGAATCACCGTGTAGAGTAGGAGTCTAGGAGAATAGAAGGGAAGAGCATAACAGTACTAGTATAGCCACATACAAGTTTAGCTTAAAATATGGCTTATCAGTTCACTTCACTTTAAAATTTTTGCTAATAGAGCTTGAAGTTGAAGTCATTAAACTTGAACTTGAAGTCATTGAGCTTAAAACCTGAACGAAGTCACGCGACGTTCGTTTGTTTACTTTTTGTATGCACTCGTTTCGTTTACTCAAACGATTTCGAAGACAGTTTAATTTTTGGAAGTGAATTTGAAAGCCGTTAGAAATTTTAAACAATTTTAAAACACGCATTTTCGAATTTACATAACTTTTTACGATTTTGAAAACCGCGTAAATATACTTTATTTGAACTAATACGATTTTGAAAACCGTCAAATTAAATTTCATAAAACTTTTTACGATTTTGAAAACCGCGAAAATATATTTTATTCGAAGTAATACGACTTTGTAAAACGTGTAATTAAATTTTATACAACTTTTAACGATTTCGAAACACGTTAGTTTTTTTTTCAAATAGTTTTTTACTGTATTCTCTTACTTTTAAAAGTAAATATGACTTTTTTTAAATCTTATATTTACGTAAGATCACTTTCAAAAATAATTTACTTTTACATGTAAAAAGTAAATTACATTTCGATACAAACTATTTGTAAATTAAATCTAAATTACTTTTTAAAGTAAATTACTTTCACGCGGCTTACTTTTAAAAGTAATTTACAAAAAGTAAATAACTCTTTTATGTAAACTACTTTTACTTGCAATAAAAAAATAACGCATTTTTAATAAGTTTTTAATAAGTTACGCATTTTTAAAATTAACTTTATGTAAGTAATTTTATATGTAATATAAGGTTATTTTTTTTAAAAAAGAATTTCTTTAAAATGTAAATATATTTCATAATTTAATCTAAGTTATGTAAAGTAATTTTTTTTTAAAAGTAATTTTTTTTTTACATCAAAATAAGTAAAAGTGCCATCCCTACAATCAAACATGATCCTTTGACTTGTGCTTATTTGGTTTTTTTTTCTGAAATTTTGATCAAAATGCTATTTAAACAAAAAAACTTGTAAAAACTGACTTTAGTAAATTTGTCAAAATGATATTGGTATTAATTAAACTGACGAAAGATTTTCAATTGCTTTTAATACTTGCAAAACTCCGAAAACTTGTTACTAAAAAAAGGCTTTCGGAAAACTTGTTACTAAAAAAACAAAAAAAGGGTTTCGGAAGTTTAAAACAAGAAGTTAAGATTATAAATGAGCCCGGTTTAATTAGCTAAAAGCTCAAAAATTTAAAATATAAATAAAAGTACTAAGTTTTTTTTGTAAACTGCTGTATCAAAGTTACACTTTTTCTGGCAAAATTTTATGTTTCCCTTTTTTAAACTTTTCCTAAATTCTCTTTTTCAGATTTTTATCCTAGTTAGCTTTCAAATTTTAATCCTAGCTGTATTCTACTTTTAAACTGATTTTACAACCTATGATTCTTTTGCAAGTTTTGTTTTCAGATTTATATTTTATTTTTAATTGCTTTATAATGACACTTTTGAAAGCTGTATATATGAAAAAAAAATAAATGCAGTTTAAAATTTATGCAGTTAAAAATGTGTAATTGAAAGTATATATGATTGACAATAGATTTAACTGAAAGTACTTGTAATTGTGATTATGTAATTGTGTATATGTGATTGAAATTACATGAAAATAATAGTGTATATAATTGAAAGTATATTTAGTTGAAAGTATATAGAATTTAAAGCACATGAAGTTTAATGTACAGGTAATTAGTATGAAAATATATGTAATTGAAAAGACATTAAAATTTACAGTATCTATATTTAAATGTATGTATATTTGAAAATATATGCAATATCTAATACAAGAATAAAATTAAAATGCCATTTGAGGACAAGTTTTTTGGAGTTACAATTTCATTGAAAAAATAAATCAAGTTTATCAAGCACATGCAGAGAAGATAGCCAATAATAACTCTAAACACCTGCAAACTACTCTTTGAAAATCATCCGAAGGAAAGTGAAAGAATTCTTTAACTTAAGTTTTTTGATAACTCTCGATATAAACTTACAACTTAGAATTATGAAAGTGGAAGAAATCTAAAGCACAACTTGAACATCATTACAAAACCATACGAAAAGAAAATAGCAACATAATAGAAGATTGAATTTGATTTCTCAATAAAAGCTACAACTATAACACTGATTGCATCAATAAAATGATAGTGTTGTTTAATTTTAAGATTCGTTACAATATTGCAGCTAATTTATAACTTTTACCAAAAAGTGGAGAGAAGAGATACACATTGGCTGTTTAGAAAACCATACAACAGTTGTCGAAATGGTCATACAATAAAAATCATCAACAATTTTCAACAATTTTCGTAACTTTCTCAAAACCTTCTCGTAACCTATCTCTTAGATTCTTTCTCCTCTTCTCTCTACTTTTCTCCTCTTCTCTTTTCTTTTCTCCCCTTTTTCTCCAACCCCTTTTTTTCTTCGGGTTTCTTGTTTTTATATTTGTTGCTTTGTTTTTGGGCGTTGGCGTCTTTTCATTTTCGTTAGATAGCGTGCAAAATATTAATGGTTGATTTTGGGTGTTTTGATTGTTATGAATAGCATCTTGGTTAATTAGATTTAGCTTCCTCTCAGTGTTTAGTGGTGCAGACTGTAGTAACAGCGTTACAACCAATTAAATTGGGAATTGGAAGACTTGGTCGACGCAACGCATCCCTACTTGATGCAGAGGGTGTATTAGTGTTTATATTAGATGTTTTGCACAAAAATAAAGATTGTTTTTCGGCTAAAATGCTGCATTATGTGCAACAGAGAATTGTTCAAAGACGGAATAAAAATTTAGTTGACTTGCTAAATTATTTAAATAATTCATCAAATTATAAACATGAATCGGACATAGATTCTGTATTAAAATTGCATTCCAAATCAGTCCTTCAAGCTACGGCTAAAAAAAATATTTTCGAAGCTATTTGTTGAGGATATTGATGGTGGTGGAAATTCCGCTGAAATTGAGGAATTAGAATGCAGTAATGATGGGACTGAAATGTCGTTTATGGCCGAACCAAATTTGAAGATAACATCTGAATTAACACTTCATCAAAAATTGGATGCTGCCATTACAAACGTTAATCGAATTGAGAGTCCAGAAGATGTATTATATGACGTTAATAGTATTACAAAAGAAATGGATATTTTTGATGCAACGAAAAAGCGTACAAATAATTTAGAAAAATTATATAATGCTCTATTAACTTTCCCACCGACATCAATCGATTCAGAAAGAGCATTTTCGGCGGCTGGTCTTTTTGATACGAAAATTCGGTCATCGTTAAGTGATAGCGCTACTGACAATTTATGTTTTTTAAAAAATTACTTTAAAAATCAATCTATATAAAAAATATAATGTTATTGAAGTTGATATTTATTTTGTTTTAAGAGTCTTAGTTTTAAGAATTATTTTGTATTTATTTTCTTGTCAAAAGTAATAATATTAAAAAGACCTTTTTTCTTTGTATTTGTTTGAATTTACACATTTCCCCCACCTAATTGGATAAATTCTTGATTGTTACCAAATCCCAGTATTTCTTGGGATCACGAGAAATTAATCATTTTTGTCCCGGAATTTTTTGTCCCGGAATTTTTTGTCCCGGGAATAAGATTTTTGCGGGAAAAGAGAAGCCCTAGTAAATATCATCACAATATTGATATTTGAATAACGTTCTCATAAATCTTGAAACCCATTGGGTAAATCAGTAAGAGCATCACTATTATACAAAATGTTACAGCCACATCGTCTCTGAAAGAGTTTTTGCAAGAACCAATTGAGAATATTTTCCTTAAAACGTTACCACTTGGCTTTTCTAATGCATCTGGTTCATCGACATAATTTATAAATACATCAAAAATATAATCTTTAAATTTGTATACAACCTCTTTATATTGTAAATCCTTCAGATAATTGGATATTGATATATATATATATATATATATATATATATATATATATATATATATATATATATATATATATATATATATATATATATATATATATATATATATATATATATATAGGTTGGGTTTTCCAATTAAAGAAATAGTGAATCAATAAATTCATTCAAATATGAAAAAGTTTTGTTTTCGAATAAGTTCGTCATTTTTATTATCCAAAATACTTTTTTAATCTAAAAAATACTTGGATCACAATCAACTATATATCTTGCAAAAAATGATTTATGATATGCCTTTTTGTGTCTATTGGAATAACGAATACTTAATAAAGTCCAAATAATTGCACATCTCCGTAATGCTGCAAAACCTATTGGATTTAAATCACCAAATTTTAATTAAGTACCACTAACAGATGATAGTACATTAAAACAATGTAAATGTTTTTCATTACACCATACTGAGTTACACAAAATTCCACCAGGCACATTCCAATGAATAGATTGACATATCAATTTGCTTAGAGCTCCAGCATCTGCTTTAGTCATTTAACCAATTGATAATGCATTAACTTATCCAGGACCACTTCCGATTGATAATGAGTTATTAGTAGTTCCTGATATGATTAAATACCCTTTTGGACTACTGCACAATTAAATCCCACCATTTATTATCTTTTTATTACATTTTGTCTATTATACCTTGACTGAAACAGTGTTAAGAAACTCACAAGTAAAACACCAGGAAGTGTAGAAAAAGGCAATAAAGTTTGCCATTCTCTTAATCTCTTTGATAAGATTATCAGTGATCTCAAAACCTACAGGATCTTGGAAAAAAGGAGCTAAAACTTCAGGTAATAGAGAGCTTTCCCTATGAAACTAGCATGGGATATGGCCCCAAGCTTGTGAAACTTGTACATAGCGGGTTCATATCCCCGATCTAAATACATTATGGGCAACTCTGCCAACTCAAAATACAATATTGTGCAAATTAATTGCATCAAAATTCAAGTCTCTTCAATTTAATAGCTTCAATTTTTAAAAATAGTATGATTATATAAATAAAATAAATAAAATAGCTATAAATTTGATAAACACATTTTGTCTTACCTTTCTCCATTGTTCTTTAGTTCACTTTTTGTATTCCTTTGTCCCCATGAGACGCTTCTTCTTCATGAAAGCTGTAAGTAATGGTTTTTTAGAAGGTTTTCTGGCAAACCTTCTAACAACTATTAATTCCTCCTCACAATACTCGAGGAGACATGGATGTCATACGTAGCTAAATCATTCATTAGTTGGTCACTTTTCTTTTTTGGATTTTTGATACTCTCCAGCTTCAGATATTGGTCATCTCTTCCTGAAGTCTTTCGTTTTCGACCACATCCTTGTCTTAATGGTGATAAGCTGCCTGTTGCAATGTAATGCTTCTAAACCCTGCTAACTGTAGATTGGTTTACTGAACATAATGTGGCTATCTCCCGTTGAGATTTATCAGAATATTGAAGTAAAGTTAATGTTTTAGATCTTTTTCTTGGTGTAGTGTCCATCTTTGTTTATTTACTTTTTTAAAATTTATTTATCCTTCTAATCACAATTGAATTATAGAAAACACAGAATTAAACAAAAAATAAAAAGTAAAAAATGTTTGATGCAATTAATTTGCACAATAATGTAGCTCCCTCTCTTCTCCAATGTCTGGAAATATAAAACCTATATGTTTTAAAATCTTTAAAAAATTTGGCATTCTGATTTGTTTGAATCTTACATAATCTTTTTAAATTTACCTTATAATTTCTTGGAATATTCTTGTCCTTCAAGCTTTTGCAGATATCTAATGCAAGTACGGCCTATCTCTCTCTTGCCAGTCTCCACAAATGTCATTGTAATCAAACCTTGAAAGGGTATTAACCTGATCTGTTCCAACTTCACGCCACTTTATTTTTAAAGACTTAAACAGTTGTATTTCTGGTCCAACGGTTCTGTTACAAGCAGCTTTGGAATTGAAGAGGGATATGTGGACTTCTCCAACATGGTGCTTGCATGCCAACATAAGCAATTGTCGTTCATAAAAGTAAGCCAAACTCGTGCAAGCCCCTTTAAGCGTCGAGTATTTGAAGCTGCAGTGTCAAAATATATTCCACATATCCACTCACCAATATCACAACTTCTGAATTGCTTCAAACTGAACCTCACCGGTCCCATGAGCTAATCCTGGAACACCAAGGAGATGTGCCTCTCCCTCATGCTTTTTAAGAACACCAAACCTATCATTAGTTTCATCTGTTGAGCCTGTGTAATCCTCGATAAATTTTCCGTCAAAATGCACAATAATTGGTTTTTCACCTTCCTTCACTTTCTTTTTTAGATTAGTTCTGAGTGCAGCAGCAGCCTGGTGTATAATCTTGTCTGAGAGTCTTTGTCCAAAAGTCTCAGACAATGTTTCTTTGTCTATATCCCCACTAGACTGCTCTACAACAGAAGTAATTAGAGCAATTGGATGATGAGGACTGATAGCCATGCCAATGACAGTTCTGGCTCCAGCTTCTTTCGTCGTTCCGATCTCTGTGCAACAAACTCAAACCTTCGAGCAACTTTACCAATCAACATCTTTCTGTCTATCATCTGACCATGAATAAAAACCTCATCCTTAAAATTATCCTCGGTCATCCTTAACCTACTAGATTCTAGGCTTCTCTTCAGGAGATCCATATCCAAACTTGCCCAAAACAAACCTTGATAAAAACAACTGTTGTTTAAAACTCTTAACATGAGTCTCAAAGAATAATCAAAGTAAATTTAATTTACCCAGTTCACTTTACATTTTTTTAATTATTTTATTTATTAATGAGAAACTTAAACCAATAGAAAAGAACCAATAGAAAAGATTTTGATTGAATTATATGATTGTTTTATATTAACAGAGATAACTATATTGAAACTTACTACCTTCAAGTTTAATGCTAAACCTCTTGCGTGATGCTTCATAGCCAGCTCCATCCTTCTTCTCAGATTTACTCAGGTTAATCTACTGTTTCACAAACCAATTAACATTTTATCTCGCAGATAATGGGCGGTCAGAACTGGAAATCCTGCTCTTCTCCAAGGAACCATGACTCCAGAGAGGCACCCAAACTCACAGTTAGCACCACCTTCAATGCAAAATAATCTAGAAAAAATCTTTTTCCAACTACATGATAAAGGGAACAGATATTGTCCAGTATTTTTTGGTGGAAATGGGGTAGTTTAAACTTAGTTTTGCACTGAAGTTTTAATTCACATTCTATATACATTTGACAACAAAATGAAGGAATCAAATCACATCGAAAACAATATAAAACGAACATTAAAGTTTTGTTTTGAATAGGGCAAGACACTAACTCTTTATGTGATTTCCTGGGATACAGATAATCATAGGCGCCGAGTCCACGGGGGCAACCGGGGCAGTGGCCCCCCCGGAAATTTATACTAATAATATATTATCACGAATTATCTCGTGGGCGAATAGATACTCTCGCCCTCATGATAATCCGTGATAATATATTATTAGTATAAATTTCCGAGAGGAGGGGGGGGGGCACTGCCCCTGTTTTTATGCAGATCATACAGGTGAAAATAGTGTTGGATGATGTGCTTACTAAAAGGAGGCCGATTCCTCTCCATCCTCTCCAGAGTGTTTCCAATCAGGAATCTTCGTCTTTTGCAGTATTTTTTTACTCTTTTAACCTTTTTTTTTGGCTGAGGACTAGGAAACCTCTCCCTTTATCTAGTTCTAATTGCTATACAACGAACACTTTAAAAAAAGTTTTCTAAAAAAAATGCACAATTTCACATAAATAAAATATACTTGCTCTTGTAGGGAATTTATTCCCAATTCCCTGTAACACAAATGAAGATCACTTCTTTGTTAGGTATGTTATATACTTTTTTATAAGTTATATAAAATTTCACAAGCGCAATTCCCAAGCAGCTCAGAGTGCGTAATTATGAGCAAGTTCATAAGTCATAACATCAATAATTGTTCTCTATCGGTTATATTAAACACTGAAAAGTAGGTTTAAATATGCTTAGATCCTTTCTCAGAATTAATTGATGATTAATGAGATTCTAACAGTTCATCTTGCAATTGAATGGATGAATTTCGAACTAGTTTACTATTCCCGCGGAACTTATAAAAGAGCCCTAAAATAAGAGAATTCTAAACTTTAAAACTGTCGGCGAGCATATAAGTTGACAACTTAAAAATAAAAAATGCAAATCCTCATTATACCATACAAAAAGACTTTTAAGAAATGCTGTGCATTAAAATTTTGATATAACTGCAAAAAATGGCACAGGCAAATGCATACAAACATACATACATAAATACATACATTTACACACACATACAAACATACATACATACATTCATACATACATAGATAAATACATACATACATACATACATACATACATACATACATACATACATACATACATACATACATACATACATACATACATACATACATACATACATACATACATACATACATACATACATACATACATACATACATACATACATACATACATACATACATACATACATACATACATACATACATACATACATACATACATACATACATACATACATACATACATACATACATACATACATACATACATACATACATACATACATACATACATACATACATACATACATACATACATACATACATACATAAATACATACATACTAGGGATGCCAAATATTTGGGTTTTCAATATTTGTACAAATACCAAATAGTAAAATATATGAAAAAAGTCGATTGATTTCAATACAAATCTTAGCTTTTATTTTAGAAGTGATATTTTAAAAATATAAGCATATTCAATTTTTCTTCTTTCATTCTATTACAAAGTTTAGTCTTGAAGTTTCCAGCTACAGAAAAGACTCTTTCAACGTCTGTTGATGTTGCTTGCACAGTTAATAAGGCATTGTAGATCATCTAAAGTTTATTTGTGCGTTCTTTTGTTCCTTCAAACGCTTTAATTTCATTTTCGATGGAAGTTTTGACTGTTTTCTGATGGTTTACAAAGTAGTTGATGGTGTCATCAAGCTTGGATGTTGTATTTGAATCATTTTCATCATTATTTTCCTCCAACAATGATTCTGCAAATAGTCTTGTATTGAGTTCATTAATTTCTTTTCTAATAATTAATTTTGACGAATATTTAAAGCAATCATTTTCCTTTGGATAATCACCAGTGTGAAGAAAAATCAATGTTGATGTTAAATCGACATTTCTTCGTGAGTCAATTCGAGTTTTTAAATTTTCGAGCATTTTTTGCGAAATATCACTTTCCTATGCGTTGAGTGTGTTGAATAAATAGATAAATGATCCTTCTGCCACCATCAAATTGCAGCATTTAGAGCTTAATTTTTTAATAGCTTCTTCAACAGGAATCAAACAATCTATTATGTCTTTAACTTTAGTTTCAATGCTGTCATCATATGAACCTTCAAACTCAATTATTGTAATTTTTACAATTTTTTTTAGTTCATAAAATCTCTGCAAGATTGGAAGTACACTATTCTATCTTGTCTTGCAGTCAATTAATAAAGTTAACTCTTTTCCTGTTGTTTCTTGGACATTTTCTTTAAAGCGAGCAATTTTCAATGGAGATTTTTGAAATTTTCTCACGTATCCTCGAACTGAACATCAAAGTAGGATTTCTCTATTGGTAAAGAACTTTCTTGTTCATCAAAATCTTCATCTTCATCATCAAGTTCAGCATAATCATTATATTCATCCCTCTCTTCACGATCTTTTTGAACAATAGCTAATTTTTCAGTCAACAATAGCTAAATTTGTTCCATGATTGTAACAAAGTTGACTTTCAAATGGCATCAAGGTGGCAAATTGTTTCATTACGAAAGCTCCATCGTTTATAGTTGAGACAATAGCTTCTGAAATCTCAAGTCTGATGTCCTGGAGTTTTTCTTCTGACAATTGTTTTCAATTTTTCAGCATTACAACTACCTGATCCAGCAGAAGTTAATGCAAATTGCTTACATTCAGTGCCGTTGTGAATTTCGATATTTAAAATCTCTTAAATGTATTTTCAGTCCACTCATCAGTTGTTGTACTAAATTTCTTTCCCATGAATTTAGACTCTTGAATTTTTAACTCAAATTCATTAAAAACTTCTTCGTAGTATTTTTTAATATCTTCCCAAACTGTTTATCTTGATTTAGGTATTTGATGACCGCGTGATGACAAATATGATTTAGTAGTATCCGAATTTATAATTTGATTAATTGAAAATCCATCTTTGACTGCACATTTTGATATTAACAACTTTCTGGACTCTCGAACTGTAAAACTTGTTATTGGACGTTGAATTTTTTTGATTACTTGGACCTTCTGTTGATTCTGATGTATTCTTTCTTTTAAAAGATATATCCATGCCATGTTTCAATTTTAAATGATTTGTCAAATTCGTTGTTCCATAATAAACAATCGTACAAACTTCATTACAGTTGCCAACTTGACATTTTGCCTGATTGTTACTGATTTTTACAAAATGTTTCCTCACTTCACTCGTCGTTTTCTAAATAAAATTTTAGTTTAGTCAACGTAACCTAATACACCTCATACTTGATAGTAGTATTTTTAGTATTTATACTTCTTTGTATTATTTCAATAGTTACTTGATTAAATTCACAATTAAACAAAGATAAATTTTAAAAAATTTCAGTAGTAGTGAATTAATTATGATATAAAATTCACGGAAATTGCGTAACTTGGAAATTGAAATAAAGGGTTCGTAACAAATTAGATTTTTAAAAATGTGACGATTTTTTTTTAAAAAAATGCTGAAAAATAGTTTATAAATTTCTGCACTATTTGTATACAAATATTAGGGTAAAAACACAAATGTTTGGGTCCGGCTATGTACAAAAAACAGCTTGCCTGTGGTGTCAAGGGTTGAGAAATGAAGAATGTGGAAAACTAAGAAGTCTTTAAAGTCCAGATTATTGGTATGAAAAATTATATTTTGAAAAGTTATATTTAAGTTATATTTTTGATAATAATTTGTAGTTGGAGTTTTTATAGTTTCTGTTAAATCACGGTGATTCAATACTTATTAAAACTTGGGATTTTATTATGCGCATGCGTTAGCTGCAAATACATAAATATCATTATTTTAATTAAAAGTGTTATGCTTTCATTTTACAGTGCTTACTAGTTTGCCCGTTTGCTTATGTTTTTTTGTTGTTGGTAAACTTGATCTTGTAAATATAGCAAAACCGATCACAAATGAACTTGATTGAGTATTGTAATTATTAGAATTTGAAGTAGTAAAGTTGCTTTATTGGGATCAACAAAGCTTTGTTTTTAGCGAAATTAACACATTTTATTCATTTATATTTTAGAAGAACTGAAATTTTTGTAAGATTTTGGTAAGTTAATAACAATACTCCTTCTTTTTATCTTTTCAAAAAAAATAGTCCCTATTACCAGTCATTTTTTTATAAGAAAATATAATGTTTTTGAATAGGGAAGGTTTCACGAAAAAAACTCCGTAAAATATGGCGAGTAATCACCAACAAAAACTTTCCAGAGTGTGTAGAATATGTGGAAACCTTTTAGGAAAAGACAGTTTAAAAACTGACAGTAAAATAGATCGAATTTATAAAGCTTTTGGAATAAATGTATCAGAAGATTCTCAGTGTAGTCATCCAGAGAAAATGTGCATGAAGTGTTATACTTCTCTTAGAAACATCGAAAATAGAGGCAGTAAAGTTTTCAAAGCTCCAAAAATTTGGGTAAAATGTCCAACAGTTGAATGCAAATGTGTTTTTGGTATTCCTGGTCGAAAACCTCTATCTAATGTTGGGCGACCAAGAAAGGTTAAAAAATGGACAAAATTTCATTTAAAATCATTTCTTGATTCATTGCCTATACAAGAAGATAAAGAAATTTTAACAGAACTAAACCATGAACAAAATCCACATATAGTTTTATGCATTTGTAAGATTTGTGGGGAAGTTATGAATCAGCCTGTCATGCTAAAGAACTGTCAACACTCATTCTGTAGCTTGTGCATTTTATCAAATGTTAAAGATAAATTAGAAAATGATTCAAATTGTCCATTATGTAAAACTAACATCACAATTGACAGCCTATCATATTCTGTCCATATATCTGAAATTATAAAACATTTAACTATTATATGCAAGAATTGTGACAAAAAAGTATTTTTGAAAGACAAAAATTTTGAAAATCATGACTGCAGAAAAATATCAAATAGCACCATAAATGAAAACGACCAATTAGTTAGCATAAACAGTTTTTACCAAATCACTGACACAAGTGAAATCCCACGAGAAGCCAATGATGCTGTTTTACATATCATTAAAAAAAAGTTGAATCAGTCCAAAACATCTACAATAGAATTTTCATCCGGTGGGCCTAGGGTAAGAAATATGTTTTAACTTTATAGCAAGTTAAATAGTGTTTACTTTTCTATTATGCTAGATATAATTATAATTATTAGAATTGTAGTAGTATTTAAACTTTATTACATCATTTTAATGCAATCTATATTTTAAGCAAGAGTAAACTAGTTTGATTTAGTTTTTTTAATATTAAATATAACTTATAAAAAAAATATAAAATATTATTTTATTTTCTATTTTAAGTAATGTTTTGTTTAATTTACAGCCACTTTGTTTTGTTTCTGCTCCCAAAGCTTATAAAGATAGCGCAAACTGTAGTAACAGCACTCTAAGAAAAAGACAAAAATATTTATTGGAACAATTCAACCATACAGCTGGTAGTTCTAAGGACTCTAAAATCTGTCAAACAGCTGTAATGTTAAAGTCATATGATAATGATGAAGCAAATGAAATTTTAACTAAAGCCAATATTGGAAGAGTGGATTTAAATGCAGAAGAAATGGTTGCTTTAAAAGCTGATATGGGTATTCCTTGGAATAAATTGAAAACTATGGCTAGGTAAATATAAATATGGAACTTAAAATACTTTTTGTAATTTCGTTTTTTATTTGAGAACTTGTAGTTCATTTTTACAATTGTTTATAATTGCAAAACTTATTGCTTGTATATTATTATTCTAGGTGGTTAAATTCGAAAAATATTAAAATTGCTTCAAACAACAAACAAAGAGTTGTTGCAAAGGAATGGGCTGGAAATGATTTAGTTGTTTTAGATGGACCATTTACATTTCAAAATGAGAATAATAATGCTGTTGTTGAAATTAAACTAGCTCCTTGGGCATATATCAACGACCTACCTCAAAATATAGAAAACCTACTAAATCTTATGGAAAAGTAATAACTCATTAATTTGAGATATTTTTAATAAACACTTAAATTTATAAATTACTAGAAAAATAAAAGTTAATCTTTATACTAATTTGTATAAGATAAGTATATATATATATATATATATATATATATATATATATATATATATATATATATATATATATATATATATATATATATATATATATATATATATATATATATATATATATATATATATATATATATATAAATGCATATATGTGTATATACAACAAACTGTTTTATTCTATATAATAAAAAAGTGTATTGCATAAAATAATATATTTAATGCTCAATGCTAATAATGCCTTGATTTATGAATTGATTTGACTTTTTTTGATATTTTTTTATTTATAGCATCAACCATTGCTTGACTTATGCAATTCGATTCCAAAGCTAGTTGTAGACCTTGGATTTATAGATACTGGTGTTCACTTACAATCTATTGATGTGAGCCAGAAATTTAAAAAGTTATTTTCATATTATTCTAAGTGTCATAATATTATGAATAGTTCACACTATTTCAAAGATAATGATATTCAGGAGCTTGGTAAATATTTAACTGACTTTTTCGATTTTACTCTTGTAAATTTTTCTCTTGATTGTAAATTATAATACCTAAACTACCTCTTGTTATTTTTACAGTATGATATTATTGAGTATTATTTTTCTTTATGTATTGTATAATGGAAAATTTCGTCAATTTTTAGATTTAGCAATCAAAAAACTCATGGAATTTTATAGATTTACATGGCCAGATGCTTCTGTAACACCTAAAATGCATTTACTTGAAAACCATGTATATCAGTTTATTGAAAAATGGAGATTAGGAATCGGTGTGTATGGTGAACAAGGTGGTGAAAGTTTACACGCCGAATTCAACAATCTTAATAGATTATTCTGGCATATGAAGGGTTGTAGTCGGCTAGAAAGCACTGTTAAAGAACATTTTTTAAGAAATCATCCTAAAGCAAAAGATATAAAGCCAATTGTAAAAAAAAGAAAAATGAGTTAATAAAATTTTACAAATATTTTTGTAAAAGAATTTTAAAATTAGTTGAAAATTTGTTATAAATTTTAAAAGTTTAAAAGAAAAACAAATTCCTAATTTAAATTTCATTTTCAAATTGACCTTATTGATTTTAACCCTTAAGCATAAATAAGCTAACCTTACATTTTTTTCAGTCAAAAAAATAAAATAATTTTTGCCTAACGTTATATAAATTATCTCGATTTAAAAAAATGACTGGTGAAAATGATTAATATAAAATTTTTCCTTAGAGTATCGAGAATAAGAATATGTTTTAATTTTTATCCAAAAAATTTTCAGTCGCAAGATATTCTATAAATAAGTGAGGGGATGCTGTTTTTTTTTCACCTAAAAACTTAATTATTTTAAACAAAAAAATCTCTTACTTTACGACTTATTATTATTATTTTTTTAAATTTAATAAAGAGCTTATCAATTATATAACTTAAAAACTTTTTATTTTTTTGATTGCGAAGACTAAATAGACATTTAGAAAGGAAATCAATCACTAAAGTTTTTAGTTTTTACGGAAAAACTGCTCCGCCATTTTTTTTTATTTTTTATATAGTGTAATTTAATGCGCATGCTCACAATAACATCCTACGCTTAAATCACCGTGAAATGATGAGAGTTCTTCTAACAAAATACTTTAGATTTTTTTTTTTCGATAAATGACAAATTCGAAATAACAAGATTATAGAAAATATCTAGATTATAGAAAAATGAAGTGTGGAAAATAATTCCAAATAACCTAACGTGCAACACTACAAAAATGTTGTAGTGTTGCACGTTATCTGATAGATATTCTATCTGAATATAATACATCCTAGGATGTGTTATATTTATATAGTATATCTACCTAGAGTAGGGTCCCGGCTCACTAAACCACATTTAGTGCACTTCCTGATTAGCATCTTTTGATTGGAGTTTTATCTACTTTAAGATGTTTACTTATGGATACTTGACCTGAATTTGATGACTGGCTAAAATCTAAAAATGTTCTTCAGAAAGGGTACAAAGATAGAAGTTAGGAAGTTAGGATGGAAATAACTTCAACAAAATTTTGAAAAATCTGGAAAAAAGTTGTAACATCTGGGGTTCCGAAACATAGATCCATAGTTCAGAATATGAAAGACTTTAAAAAGGTAAAGAATTTTTTTTTTTGATCAAACTCTTGAGTCAGAGTAAAAGGTAACATTTGCTAAATTAAAAAACTTCCTATCTGCGCAAGATTTTGCACAAGTTCTTTGGAAAAAATGTTTTAGGACATTGGAAGTTTCAGATTTTGCAGTATCATGTTCAGCTCTTTGTTAAATTCTATAACTGCCTATTTAAGTTTACTGAACAGTGTAGAGAGGCAATTCATTCTAAGTCTAAACGTACATATAGTAGATTTAAACGTGCAGAAGAGTATACTCAACATGGAGAGCAACTACTATCCTCTGTAGTTAACTTTAAAGGAAGAAGAATTTAATTTGACATTAACTTTGATATGTGGCACTAGAAAAAAAAAGAAGTAAACAAATCCAGGGCGGAGACTATAATCCTATCAAAACGACTTTTTCAAAGCCACAAAGTGTTTTTAAAATTGCTTTAAGTCACAAAAACAACTTTCGTTTTAGATATGTATGTTTTTATTACCTGCCAAATGGTTATGCAACAAGTGATGGGAGGAAAAAAAATGAATAACAATATGCTCGAATTATATTATTAAAAAGCTTTTTCAAATGAAGGTGAAAAGGCTGTTAATGCTAATACCTTTAATAGTCTTAAAATAGTTTAGAAATCAACAAATGGTTCTAATGGAAGAAGAGTCTAGTTGGGTCATAGATGATGAATATATGCAAAGTCTACAAAATAAATTTAAAGCCTAAGCACGCAAACCAGATTTTAAAAATATTTTTAATGAACCATATTCATTTAATGCTAAACTAATAGTAAAGGTTTGGAAAGTGACTCGACATAAAACCTGATGGTAACTCTGTCTCACATTTATAAATGTATTTCTATACTGTCCACCGTATTTCTTAATGTGAATAAATAAAAGTATTTTACGCCGCCTTTAGGATTACAATACCTCTATCCTCTTCTTGTAAATACACTAAGTAACTTTATTTGCCTCTCCTTATTTATTTTTGAAGTAGGCATTATCGTTTATTTTGTCAATATTTACCTGTAGAAAATTAAACAAACTTTGTGATTTCAAACACATAATTAAAAGTTTGTTTTCGCTTTTGGTTTTGAATTTATTTTTTTTGTTTCTATTTAATGATTAAATATTTATAAATTTAAAATTTAAATTTATTTCTGTGATATTGATGTGATTTCTGTGATGCATTTTTCTGTGATAATTAGCAATGTACAATATTGTTAACCTAAATCTAGAAATGATGGCGAAAATTGAAGCCCTGCTGAAACTTACCCCATTCTCTCTAAGGAGCATTTTTTAAGATCAATTTCCAACCGAACAATGAACAATTGTGAGAGATGTCATTGTACAATGCTAAACATGACAGAAAAAAACTAACTATTTTATGAGTAAAAAGGAATCATACAAAATGAAATGCCATAAAGCTCTCAGATGTTATAAAATTTTTAAATTTCGTTTAGCTTTTTCTTACTGTGAAAAGAAAGTATAACAAAGAGCAATTAATGAAATTAAATTATTCAGGACCAAACTTGGTTTGTTCAATGAAGCAAAATACAGTATTGAAAGCATGGAAAAAGAACATTTTCAAAAAGGAATATGCGGTAAATTTGTGAATTGAAACAATGTATACATACATACATACATACATACATACATACATACATACATACATACATACATACATACATACATACATACATACATACATACATACATACATACATACATACATACATACATACATACATACATACATACATACATACATACATACATACATACATACATACATACATACATACATACATACATACATACATACATAAAAACATACATGCATACATATAAAAACATATACATTTCTGTAACAATATATATATATATATATATATATATATATATATATATATATATATATATATATATATATATATATATATATATATATATTGTTACAGAAATATATTATGAGTGTTTCTTCATTATCAATTACTTCAACAGTGTTGGGAGTTGATTCACTAAAAGGTATTTATATGTTTTTATCAAAATGTCAGGAAAGTCTTATCGGTTTCAGTAAGTAAACTTTAGTAATACAGATCGGTTTTTATCGGTAAATACTTTAGTAATACTTAATTCAGTCAAAACAAGAACTATTTGACTTAGCGCACTTTTGCTTGCATGAAACAAATCAACTTATTCAAATCAACTTATTATGTCAGCAAAAAAACATGGTGCTCGGTATTCATTGAAGTCGTCGTAGGCCGTTTTTGAATAGCCCTGATTGGCAAAGGTTCTATCAGTAAGAAAGTTATCGAAGTTCTTGAAAAGATAATAGTTGGTAGGTGGTAGTTGGTCTGGGGAGTATGGTTGGTGTAGCAGAAATTCGATCTTAATTCATTTAGTTTTCAAACGGCTATTTGTGAAACGCGTGGTTGTGCGTTGTCATGTATTAGGATCGAAACACGTCTGTTGATCATTGCTAGTTAGCGTAATTTCGCATACATTTTCTTGATTTTAGCACAGTGATGGATTTTTTTCAGTGATGGTTTAGCCTTCTTCCAAAAAATTATAGTGGATTAGACCGGCTGTAGACCACCATACTGTAACGATAGTCCTTTTTTAATGGGTTTTTGCCTCTGGGGAGTGTCAGGCGGACTCCTTGGGGGTCATTTAGGTTGCGCAGAAGGAAGACGTTCAATTCTGTATTGAACACTATATAATAAGTATAATTGGTAACCGGTATTTATCCAGTAAAAATTTATCGGTTTTTTTTTAAATAAATTTTTATTGTCTGAAAAATTAAATAACAGATGTTTTTTTTTTTTTTTCAGACAATAAAAACGGCAAAAAAAGTTATATTATTTTTTATTAAAATAAAATTTTTTTAAATTCATTTTCATATACGAAATAACCTTTAAGAAGCAAAAACTATCAAGGTATCTAGCACTAATTCGTGAACTTCTCTTTGTAGAAAAGCAACCTGGAGCACTATATGCTCTTTGACTTTCAATAGAATTTTGAGAAATTGTTTAAAGTGCCGACAGTAAAATCTTTAAATTTTTTGTTCTTTCCCCATTACTTTCATATAAGTTGAACGTTTTGAACAATAACTTGAATACTTTATAATTGCTATCCTCTCCAGCATGAGACTGATTAATGGTCTGATCTAATTCTTCTTCAAATGACAACTTCGTTTGACTCTCAGGATTTGATGAACTGTTGTGAAAAAGCTGTATGACAGTAGTTCTTATATTTTCGTCTATATTGGTGAAAATGTGTTGTAGCATTTTTTTTAGCTATTTTCACTGGCGTAGGCTTTGAAGGAATTGATAAAAAATCATCTGTTTAGCCTACTCCAAAGTATCTTCTCTGTTACAAGTCTTTTTTTATGGTAATTTTTATTGGCTCAAGAATCAAAACTATATTTTTTAAAAGTTCAATTTCATCGCTAGTGAATTCAAAGTCTATTCTAATCTCTTTAGAAACAACCTAAACAACGTCCAAAACCTGAAGAAGTCTCCTAATCAAGATAATCATCTATATGAAGAGAAAACTTTTTGCCATTCTTCTCTTGACCATTTTTCTTGAATAAAATTGTTTTTTACATGAGATTTTCTAAATTTTCTTACTATATATCATACTTTAGATATACAAACTTGAATACCTGGAGCCGAATTTCCTTGCTCTCTTCATCTTCTATTTCTAGATGTTTCACATAAAACTAATGGATCCATTCGGAACTCCGTCTCGTCGGGTTTTTCTCGGTTTTTCGGAGTTTCGGAGTTCGAGAGAATTCGAGAAACCTCGACGGAACTTCGACGAGGTTTTTAGAAAATATCAATTTTTACTCGTAAAATAATTTAATTCTTATTTTATTTCTACGCTGCTTTTACAATAGTTCATGTTGTTTTCAAAATATAAGTGTTCTCTTTGTTCAATATCAACACAAATTTACATCGCAAAGCAATTAGTAATGCACAGTGGGACAGGTGGTGGTGGTGGAAAAAACCTCAAAAAAAAAGCTTATTCTATTCCAAACCATATAATATAACATACTCGTACTTTTCCATTGTACTATTTCAGAAACTCTTTTGATTATAATAGTATCTTTTTAATAATAGAAGTTTTTAAATCCACAAAAATCAGTTGCGGTATAATAAAATGTAATGCATAATAAAGTAATCTTCTTTTGTAAAAAAGCAAGAATTTTTTAATTTTTAAGCAGATATTGTAAACAGTAACTTTTAAAATATGATGCGTGTATGATATTAGTTAATATATTTTAACTATTTAGTAGTTTACCTTTACAAAAAAAAGTCAAGATCATTATTTACAATATGTCGTGAATCACGTCTTCAAGATGCAATTAGCGTGTGTGTAAGTTAATGTATGCGTGTGGGTTTTAATGTATGTAGGTGCTAATATGTGCAGGTTCTTAACCCTTTCCTTCCGGGGTAGTGATTTTTGAAAACTTCCGCTTTTTAACTTTATTATTATAATAAGGTAGTTAAAAGGAAACGCTCAGATTATTTTAAGATTTTTATTTTACCTAGAAGTACTATTTCCAAGACCTAGGCTTAAAAGTACCGTCAGGAACTTTGTGTTAAGTTATTAGACGAAAAATGTGGTGGTACTTCTAAGTACCGTAAGGCAGGAAAGGGTTAATGTACGTAGTTGTTAAGCATGTACGCTCTTAATGTTGAATACATGTGTTAAAATGACGCGTTTGTAAAACTGTATATAAGGGGAGTTTAGTTTTTAAAATGTATGATTCGCAGTTAGATGGGAAAAAATATTATCAAGTTCATAAAGAAAACAGTGACTCTTTAGTGTCTCAGGGAAAGTCAAAACAATTCCCCACAAATATATACAAAAACTGGTCTTAAAATAACGAGGTAAGTTTTAAACATATAATACTTTTTTTTTACAATAATGTCGTATATCGTATGATCAAAATAATTTTCTCCACCTTAAGTCTAATATTCTTTTATAGAGAAAAATGGTTTCGGAAGTGTGGAAATACTTTGATAAAGTTGTAGTAAATGATAAGAAATACGGAGATTGCAAAAAATGCCATAAAAGAATCGCTTGTCCAGGAAGCAGCACAAACGGCCTAATTGGTCACATCAAAAGTTGCGAGAAAATAGATTTAAAACCATCCAGTTCCAGACCAGTTTTGACTAGCCAAGTTGACAGCTCTTAATGGATACTCGATTAGGTCCATAACTCAATCTGAAACACTAAGAATACTTTTTGAAAATTATGGGCATAGTTTGCCCAAGTCAGCGTTCACAATTTCAGAAAAAATTAAGATGTTTCATGCTGAAGCCAAATGTTTAATGATCGCTGAATTGGCTGCATTGAAAGCAAAAGGAGAAAAATTTGGACTAACAGGTGACGAATGGTGTAGCAATAGAGGTAGAAGATACTACAATTTAAATGTTCATCACGACCGAACATATTGTTTAGGAATGGTGAAATTGCCGTCTCCTAGTTCTGCCGAAACATTAAACATTTTAATAATGCAAAAATTAAAAGAATTCGGTATAGATGATGAAGATGTTGCAGGTAAAACTACGGATGGCTGTAGCTGGATGGTGAAATTGGGTACCATGTTTAAGTTTCCACATCAAATCTGCCAGAATCATTCAATTCATTTGAGTGTTTGTGATTTGCTATACGCTAAAAAAGGTTGTCGCGAAAGTGGGAACAAAGAAACTGAATCGGATATTGAAACAGAAACAGAAACTGATGGAGAGACTGAAGGAGAGTTTCTTATTGACTATTCGGAGAATGAGATTGAATATGAAGAAAATATCGAAAAAAGTCTACAGAAACTTCGAATACTAATTAAGTTTTTAAAATATTCATCGTTTCGATATGAAGTTCTTAAAAGAATAATACACAAAGTTTACGGATCTTCGCATGACAAAGGACTATTGCTCGACAACCGCACTAGATGGAACAGTGTTTTTCAGATGATCAAAAGATTTTTGGACTGCTTAGAAGCTGTAAAAAACACACTCGAAGAACTAAACTGCTTAAACATGTTAGATGATATTGACTTGGATTTCTTAAAATCGCTTTCTGACTTATTGGAAGTCATTGCTGACGCTGCAGTTCGATTGGAAAAACCAAATACAACAATTTTGGAGTGTGACATCATTATGGAAACGTAAGTAAGGAAATTGAAGGTTGTAGAAACTGACATCAGTTCTAATTTTGCAGAGGCGTTAATCTCCAGGTACGAAAATCGTAAAAACATTATGTTGGTATTATTAAGTCGTTATTTGCACAATCCATATTTTTTTTAAAAAAAAAACCACACATTTTTTTACGCTTCCAAAAAAGATATTCAAGTTTATGCTGCAAAATTATTTGATCAACTATTTGCAACAAAAGAAAATAGTCTCCAAACAAAATCAGATAATCGCGCTAAAAGCAAACAAGAAGAACCATCACAATCGACATCTTTTTTTGTCGAAATTCAAGAAGTTTTATATCAAAATCAATCAACAGCTAAAAAGCCAAAAAAAGTCAAGACCTTCACCGATCAGTTAAAAGAATACGAAGTAACTGGTGTGAAATCAGAAGCAGTTTTGAAATTTGAACTAGCCATCCACAGAGTTCAAGCAACTTCCTCGGAAGCAGAAAGAGTTTTCTCCTCGTCTTCCAGATTTGTCACAAAGTTTTGTAGTTCACTTTCTGATGAAATGATAAATGTTTTCATCTTTTTAAAATATTATTTTAAAAGATCTTCAGAATAAATACTTTTTTAATATTCTTTTTTTAGTTTTTACTATAGGTACCCCAAGAAGTCTTTATTACAGCCTTCTTCCTAACCGATGCTGGTTAGAAAGCCATTTATTAGATAAAACTTGTTCGTTAAAAGATTGCGATAAGAAAAATATTTAAGTACTAAGGAATATAAAAATATAATTTTTTTAAAAATTTATTATAAATTATAAATTGAAATATATAAAAATAAAAAAATTAAATATAAGAACAATGTTTCATTATCAACTAGATAGTTTATTTTTTTAATTTATAACAAAGTTTTATCGAAGTTTCGATTTTTCTCGACTCCGACGGAGTTTTTTCTCGATTTTTCTCGACTCCGGTTTTTCTCGATTTTGGATCCTCTGCATAAAACACATCAATAATTGCCAAATGCAATCTATGTGTCAAAGACAATTGGTGGGAAGGCAATATCTTTCCAAGTTTGATTATAACAGATGCCCCATCTGTTGTTAGACAAACTACATGCTCCCAATTTAGACTAAATTCATCTACCTTTCTTAATAGTAATATTTTACCTCTTCAGATGGAAGGCTACCACTTACTATTATCAACCCTATATTGACTTTTAATAGCATTTGATTATTCACACTTATATTTATCAACAGTCAAATGTAATTTTCATGTAAATCGTAAGCTGTTTTTATTTTAATTTCCACCTTAAAATCAAATATAATTTTAAATCATTATGAGATCCTTCGGTGGATAAAAGTGTAGAATTAATGAATGATTTTCTAATGACTTGAGACTTAATCATTGTATGAATGCTGAAGCCACCAACTGAAGCCATCCTGGCATACATTTTCTTTCTACAAACTCTCTTATCTCTCTTTGCTTTATTCACAAGTAATGTATTTTTTTCTTCAATACTTTTCATACTATCATGTATAGATTTTAAATGAGCTCTAAACCTAGAAGTTGATCAGCTGGCACATTGAACAACTTTTTTACATATATTACAAATGGCAGATTTTTGACCACTTTTTGTAAAGCCATCCGAAATTGAGGATTTTATGATCGACATATTCATTTGAATTAAAGATTAATCAGTCAAAAATATTTTAACCACCAAGACTGTTGATAAATAAAGTACACAAAAATACCTGCATATAATTCATCATTCAAGAAAAGCATTTTTTGAATATAATTGAGTTTTTTAAAAATGTCCGTAATAACCGTTAATTACTGGTAATGGGATAAAAGTTTACCAAAAACCGGTAATCCAAATGTCTGGTAAAATTCCAAAAGCTAATGATGAGCGACAGTTCGTCGCGTTGGTTTGACAAGGTTCTAACTGACATTTTTGCCAAAATTGACTTATTCATTTTATAAGACTATTTAAATCATGATGAACAAAATAAACTGAAATTTACAGCGATATAGCGCAAAGCAAACTGCTAAAGTGCCAAAGTTCTATCTGCAACTTTATTTAACTAATATTTAGTTTGACAAGGTTCTAACTAACAATAACTTAATAATCTCTTGCTGGTTTTTATTAACTATTATGATAGAGAGTTTTATACCCATCAAAAATCATATAAAAAGTAGGTCTAAAAATCAACAAAAAGTGTTCTAATTTGACACCGATGCAACTCTTTTAACTTGTTAAATAAAAAACATCAGTAATATTAAAATTTAAACAACTTATAATAAAACGTTTTTGTAGCAATAATAAAAACCAGGCTACGTAGTTAAAAGAGAAACCACGAAGAAAACAATTGTAGTGAAAATGCAAATAAAAACTGATGAGCACACTGAAAAACAAACTTTTTCAAAAAGGAATTACGCCTATAGATATTTTTTCCATGTAAAAGGAGAGAAAAAAAAAAAAAAAAAAAAAAAAAGGAGAAAAGGTCCGTGTTTCCAAAACATTTTACCAAACTACACTGTCAATTTCACAAAAGCTAGTTTACCAAAGATTTGAAACAAATACTCCTGCACAAGATCTACGAGGTAAAATAATGAAATGCAAACGCACAGTGCACCAAAACGTACACCAACTCAGATAGGGATCACATAAAATCTTTTCGAACAGTTGAGTCACATTGTCGTGTAAGAACCAATAGAGAATACCTTGAGTCACACCATAATATTTAAAAATATATATAATCTTTACAAAGAGAAATGCATAAACGGAAATGTTGAGCCAGTAAAAAAATCTATTTATTACCATATTTTCTCCACCGAATTCAATCTTGGTTTTCACATTCCCAAAAAGGATAGATGCGACCTTTGTGAGAAGTTTAAAGTTGCTGAAAACACTGATTCTATGTCTGAAAAGTTGAGAGAAGACTTTGAAAGACACCAAGTTTTTAAAAAAGAAATGAGAGATATAAGTGCTAAAGAAAAAAAAAGATAAAAATGTTCCGGTTTTACTTTTTGACCTTCAAAATGTTATTTTGACTCCGCATGCAGAAATTAGTTCACTTAACATTAACTCAATTACTATGAAATATTCCCTTCAGGTCCTTCATGCGCCCAAGAGGTGAATCATGCCCATAGGGAAGTTGAAAAGCTCATGAGGAAAACTGATTTTTATAGTCCAATTGGATTGATAAGGATGTTGAAACAAGTTAACAGAAAAAATCTTTGTCGTATCATTCAAATGAAACCACATAATTTCAAGGATTTGAGTTAACACAAAAATTCCTTGTCATATCATTCAAATGAAACCACATGACTTTAAGGAGTATTCAGTAACAGCAAAGCTGTTTAATTACAAGTCAGTTCGTTTTTCTAACGTTGCTGTTCTAATATTTACTTATACATCTCACATTATACATTTTAAATCTAGCCATGATTCAAAATTGTACAAAGGAACTTGTAGACTTAAAAAAAAAAAAGATATAAAAGCTGCATTTCCATTTTACCTCTCGAGGACAGAGATTACTATCGAGTTGTTCTTCACCTATAAAATAAACATGAAAAGCTTTTAAGGGTTGTACTTAATGTAAGAAAAATGAGTAAACAAAATGTTGTAACCTTGTTTTGTGACTGAAACAATAATCTAATTTATAAAAATTAGCTTTTTATTATATTATTATTTCAGTCACAAAATTTCAAAGTAACTAACATATTTCTAACTACCGTTAAATATCAGTTAGAACCTTGTCATAGTGAGAGTATGATTATTTCACTATGACAAGGTTCTAATTGCATTTTGGGGGTATTCATTTTTCTATGAAGAGTGAAACATTTTTTAATAAAAATAAATAATACTTATAGTAAATGCTTATGTAATCATGAGTAAAAAATATTATTGATAGATTTTAATAATTTTTGATGGTAGGAACATAACAATTTTTAAAATTGGTTTTCTCAAAACTCTTCGCGGATCAATTAGAACCTTGTCAAACCAATGCAACGAGTTTAGAAATTATTTATTTAGAATATAAAAGACAGAAATAGCATAAATATCAAACCAACAAAATTTTCCTGACAACATAATATGTGAAATGAAATAATTAAATTTTTCAGAAGTGTTACGGGTATTAACAAGCCTTATATTAACGCTTCAAAACAATTCTAGAGCTTTTATAATGATCTTTGTTAATCTGAAATATCCTTTCCCCAAATTTTAGTATGTTTATAGGTCTTAATTTTTTTTAAGCTTTTGCTGATAATCAAGAAAAGAACAAGACAAAAATATATTCTTTTTCTAAAATTAAAGAAAGTGGTGAGGCACATACGTATGAAGAAATTCACAAGTTCAGATTGAGTAATCTAATTGAAAAAGGTGAGTTTATTTTATGTAAGTAATTTGATGAAAACACTTTTTTTTATATTAATAGCTGTTTAAAAACTACAAAATGTTTTTCTATAAAAGATCAAAAAAAGCAGCAAGAAGACATTTATGCAGATCCGTGTGAGATTTATGGTGATATTGAACCAGGTTAAACTTTTCTCCATAAAATTTTCTGCTTTTAGTATAGTTGTTAGTCCTAGAGAATAAACTTGATTTTGTGTATTGCTCTTAATGCATTAATTACTCAGTTAATATTTGGGCTTAATTTCTTAAAAATAGTTTTTCAAAAATGAATGTAAAATTCATTTTTGAAATGTGTATTTTAAATATTAAAAAATATTCTTATTTTAGCTAACTGTCGTAAGAATAATGAAAATGAAGAAAATATTTATGATTCAGTATCAAATTCATCCCTTGATAAAATGACACAAACAGATAATGATTATGATGGTAGGTTTATAAAAGTTATCATTTGATAAATTAGCAAGGATCAATTATTTTTTTATGATCTGTTATTCTATGTTCGCATATAAGCACCAAAAAACAGCAGCTTATAGCAAAACTACCAACACTTTTTATAAATCCACTCAATATTTGTTTACTTGCAATTTTAGTTCGTTTATCAGCACCAAGTCAGCATATGGCCTTTAGACTATTTCTTATAGAAAGCCTTAAACACTCTTTCGAATCTAAGCAAAATTTTTTTCTAGTAAATAGATTTTCATTACTTACTGAAACAAATTCTGTTGACAATGTGCAAGTTGTTGTATTTTGTTAAGTTTTGAATTCAAAAGTATTTCATAAACAAGCTCAGGCCATGCACTCCGGATAGTTTTTCCATGGCTGGTTGTAATGCTACTAATAGTTGTGGTCTGAAAATGCAACATGCTTTAACAAAACTACCTGCACCTTTTAAGAACCCAATCAATATTTGTACTCTTGCGAAATTTGATCAACACATTGTGTAAATTCAATTGAGAATTATTTTGAAAATAAGTTTTTGCTATTATTTTACTATATGTCAATGTGCTTTTTTGCAGTACGTTAAACTTTTGTACAGCTTTTGTTGAGGCTTCTCCAAGAATTTGTTTCTAGTGTATGATTTTTATACAAAACATAATTATGAAATTATCTTTCAAATAAAATACAACTAGAATTTGAATAATTTAAATTACATGAATTTGCTGCATTTTATTGTTGAGAAGCTCTTTTTGTTACGCTATTTTCATCTTTCTGCAGCTATAACTTTCATACTTACATTATGCCTATTGTGATAACCTTTTAAACTTTTACAATCTTTCACAATAAATAAGAGATTAGAGAAATATTTCATTTTGTATTAGTGCTCTAATATATTGATTTTTAGAGGTAACTTTTATTGAAGATGTCTTTTTAATTAAATAACTCTTATGCTATTATGAAAGGCTTGCAAAACCTAAGGTAGCACACTGATGTTGATGTGTGTAAATGTAAAGCATTTTGTTGTAAATTCTGATAATAATATGCCAATTTTTGTTATAGTTTTTACGGAATAATAAACTTTCACTAGATTTTTATTAAAGCTGTGTGTCGCCATTAACAATGTGCTGGTTGATTTAGATCCTTACTATTCTCAATACTGTACACTGTTGGAAGAAAAGGAGATCACCCCTGAAATGAAAGGTAATATATTATTATTATCCTTTTATAGACAAGATACTACTTAATAGTAATATTGTATTTAGTGCAATGTTTTTAGAAAAAAAAATTTTTTCGAGGAAAAGGGTTTATTTGCAGCATCAAATGGTAAATGAAATGAAAAAATATGTTTTCTAGGAAAGCCTCTAGATATAAGTTTCGAAGAGAATATAGCAAGAGCCTTATACATAAAAAGATGAAATTGAAAGATTAATGTTTAGGTTATGGGTAAAAAGTATGTCATAGTTATTTTTTAAATAAAACTAAATGACAAAATTAAACTTTTTCTTTGACTTGGTCTTAAATTGTGTTTACCTATTTGCTTATGCCTCAGGTAATCAGAAAATGGCCACTGTCTGTACTCGGTGCAAGGCATTTTTATCTGTTTTTTAACATTTGAAGTTCAAATGCATTGCTAAGTAAACTTGTAAAATGTTATGGGCTGTGAGAACTCTTCACAAGCATTTAGAATTTTTAGAACTGCTTCATAACATCCAAATAGTAATAAAAGTGTTTATGGTTGAACTCTTATATAGCATAATATAACATCAAGAGATTGCTTACACTCAATAGATGTTTTGTCTGTGGTATTCTGCTATGCTTCTTACATGCAAGATTTATCAACATATTTCTGCATGCATCGAGGAAAGCCCCAGGCACCTCATTTCATGTGTGAAACTTGCAAGTGAGCTTTTTAAGATAAGTTAATCAATTAGTTGTTGCTTTTTTGATACCAGTGATTTGTTTTGTAGGATTTAAGTATTTTAACAGAGTTTAATGCAATTAGGGTTAAGAATGTTTCATAGAATAACCAATCTTAAAACGTTGGAAAAAAGCTTTTAAAATGTTGCACAATAATTACTATAGGGTAAACTTTTTTATGTTTCTTTATATGGTTCTATCTGCATCCCTTACGGGTTGGTGCGGAATGTCAGGATTTTGTGGGAAGCAATTCACAGGGTTAGAACTATTTTGTTCTTTCTTCCATTTTAAACGTTGGAAAAAAATTAGTTATTAATTTTAGTAAGCAATGCTTACTTTTAAAATACAATTCACTTTTTAAAGTTTTTTCTAAATAATTTATTTATACATAAATTACTTAAAGTATGAGTTATTGTATCTTTTAAAAATTTAAGCAAAAATTTTAGGTAATTTTTACTTTTAGAAAAAAATCAAAAAAATTTTTTCCCAAAGCTTAATATTGGAGATAGAACAAAATAATTCTAACCTCTTGAATTGGCTACTCAAGCAATTGCTATTTTTACATGGTATACTTTCACAAATTTTATACTGGCAAATGTGTATATACTATCATTTATCCAAACAATTCTTCATCTATTGCCCAAGTACCCTACTGTTTTGAGTTTCCATATTCCATGTAGTTAGGTAACGACCAACCATCTTCAAGAGTATTACAAGGGGGGAGGGCATAATGCATGCTGTGGATGATAAGAAAAACCATACTTTCCCATAGAGATGACTGCAATGATCTGACTGACATCAATGAGTGACATCAATGATCCGACTGTTACTAACTGACTGTTACTAACCAATTTTCAATCATCTAGACTCAAAGAGTAGAACTTGATGTATGAAAGCGTTTACTTATTAGAGACAGTGTTAGCAAACTCTTTAAATTTCTTCATTTAGCAAGAAGGCTGTTAAGTCAGCTTTATCCAAATGAATGAACCCAACCCATCTGCAGTTAATGCAGGATTCTAAAAACCCTTATAGCGATTCACATACCTGCATGACTCATTCTGTGCATTTGAAAAAGGACTGCAGTAGTGTAAATATGTTGCTAAGTACCTTGAAGTATGACTAACGCAATTGGGAGGTCAATGGAGACTGCAAAATACTTTCACTTTTGTATAAAATTTCTACTAGTACCTAGAAGCTTATAGGAAAAGAGAAAGTGGCTTAAGACTGTTTTGTTACAGTGGTCCTTTGAAGACTTTGCTTAGTACCTTGAAGTATGACTAACGCAAAAAGGCAGTCAAAATCTCTGAAAAGGTTTCTGAAATGATGTTTTTCAGCCTTTGCATTCGCAAGGCTGAAAAACATGTTCAAAGCATCTTGATCTCAAACATAAAGAAATACTCTTAAATATGATTCAGAATGTATAAGTTCATACCTTAGATATTCAACATGACAAATTTAAGGAGAACATTAGGGCTTACTCAGAGCCAGATGAGCGGTGTTTACACACTGCTACCTTAGATTGTATTAAAGTACTTTTAGGGGACAATATTTATGAGCTTATTAAGTAAGAAATTTGAAGTATGGTCAAATATCTACTCATTTCAGAAACCTTTTCAGAGATTTTGACTGCCTTTTTCATAATTTTGCTGCAAATATGGTAATCTGGCCGCATAAATGAAAAAGATTGCTTGTTTAACTTTAAATGTTTTATATTTTACCACAGTAAAACGTTGTGAATGTTATTACTTTTCCCTGCTTTTATACATAAGCACTTGAAAATAATACTTAGAAGCTTTAAGAAAGACATCTGTTATACGGTTTAACGTTTCATAATTGTATCTTTAATATGTCTAGGAGAAACATCTGATTCTATAACTTTTTCTAAAATCCTCACAAATACTTTCATGTTGATCAAACTTAGTTTTGCAATTATTCACTGCAAGTCTCTTATTAGTTACTTGAAGATAAATTGATATAACATTTTACTACTGTGAGTAACATACAAAATAGTTTTCCCTGGGAATTTCTTGTTTTCAAAAATATTTCTTTCTATTTGGTTATTTAACAACATTTGAGTAAAAGACACAAAACATGTGATGAAACTAATGAATGTTTTTCTCGTATGTGATATCAACCAGGTTTATTACATGTTAAGGTCAGTGCCGGCCTTAGAGGGGGGCAAGGCTGGGCGCCGCCCAAGGGCGCCAGGAAACTGGGGCGCCAAACGTTGTATGCAAACTTCAACAATATAATAAATAGAAAAAATAAGTCTACCTAAATTTTTTCGAATGTTTGTTTTTTTTATAAAAATATTTTCTTTAAATAATTTATTTATTGTATTATTACACTGTTAAAAATTCTTTATGCAAAATTAATAATTTTGCTAAAAAGTGTTTCAATCATAGCATATATTTTGTGACTTAAATTCATTTTTGTACTTGTATCTTTCTCGGCGCCAATTATTTTGCGTTCCATCTATTTAAAGTTTGAATTTTAAACGTTATTTTCGGTACGAGTTGCGAGCGGGTTGTTTATTAATTTGTAGAAGAAATTTAAAGTTGTATTTGTGATTCAAATTCAGTTTTTGTCAAGTTTTCAAATTTTGCGGTAATAAAAAGGAGGTAAGTATAAATAAGGAAATTGTTTATGAATTATTAGCTTGCGAGTAATTTTTTATTTCAAAATTTTAGACAAATAGAAACTGTCAGCAGCAATCAATGGAGAGTACTCATAATAAAGAAAAAAATGTTTTTAAAACTCATAATAATAAGAAACCATCTGGTGCTCAATACAGAAAACGTAAAGCAGAAAAAGTTGATAATTTGAAGAAAAATTATAAAAAACTTGAAAATTATTTTACATCGGAAAATAGTGATTGTAATAAAATAAAGGAAGGAGAAAATGTTGCGCATATATTTAGTGATACATCAACCAGCGATGAAGAAGACGGAATAGTATTAGTTGGAAATGTTCACTACGATGAAAAAGATATCGATAACGAAAATGATGATGGCCAAGATGGTGATGTAAATGATCGCACCAAAGAAACTGCAATCGATTACTCAGACTGTGGCCAATTCATCGCAACATTCAATTTGTTGATTATGTAATTAATATAGGTGCAATATTTGGACACATATCCACGCGGTAATAGAAGACGACATTTTTCAAATGCTTATTACAACCGAAAACTTTCAAATGGTGAGGTTATTTCACGACGTTGGCTTGTTTACTCAGTTTCTAAAGATGCGGTACTTTGTTTTTGCTGCAAACTTTTTGATTTCAACATGAATTTAAAGTTAAACGGAAATGGATTCAATAAATGGAAGAATTTAATAGAAGCATTAAAAAATTCACGAAAATAGTAAGTCACACAGAAATGCTTATCAACTATGGATTGAGACAGAAATACGAATGAAAGCTGGTGAAACTATTGATAAACAAGAACAAAAACTAATCGAAAAGGAGAGTTTAAGGTGGCGAAGTGTTCTTGAACGATTGATGAACATTACTTTATACTTGGCAACAAATAATATGGCCTTTAGAGGTTCTTCTGATAAATTGTATGCAGTTAATAACGGCAAATTTTTAGGGTTGGTACAATTACTCGCTAAATTTGATCCGATCATGTTAAAC
The DNA here is from genome assembly GCF_058129835.1 of Hydra viridissima. NCBI lineage: Eukaryota > Metazoa > Cnidaria > Hydrozoa > Anthoathecata > Hydridae > Hydra > Hydra viridissima. The sequence continues at coordinate 2,864,855 of NW_028324310.1, forward strand.
CACGTCACGCTAGCTCTTAAAGGAGATATTTCTGATCATTACTGTGGAAAAATCATTCAAAATGAAATGATAGATATAATGGCATCAAAATTAACCAACATAATTATATCCAAAGCTCTAAAAAGTACATATTATTCTATTATTGCTGACTGCACTCCTGACGTATCTCACAAAGAACAGCTCTCGCTTACGATTAGAGTTGTAAATATATCAGAATATCCTATAAAAATAAATGAACACTTTCTTGGGTTTTTCAATGTTAACGACACGACAGGTCTTGGTTTAACAGAAATCATAATTGGAGCTTTAAAAGATTTTGGTCTGAATATAAGCTTTTGTCGAGGGCAAGGTTACGATAACGGTGCAAATATGAAAGGTAAAAAGATAGGTCTACAAAAGCGAATATTAGATTTGAATCCTTTGGCTTTTTACCTTCCATGTGGAAGTCATTCTCTCAATTTGGTTATTTGTGACGCAGCGCAGTCTTCACTAAATTCCATTAACGTTTTTGGCATAATACAAAGATAATTCACATTATTTTCTGCATCAACTTCACGCTGGAATGTTTTACTTAGTCATACAACAAACTTCACTCTTAAACGATTATGCGACACTCGTTGGGAAGCCAAAATTGAGAGCCTCAAAGCCATCCGATAACAAATAAGCAGCGTACATGATGCTTTAATTACTATATATGAAACTGAAACCAAAACTCCCGATATTGCACACGAAGCGCAAACATTAGCAGAACAATTAAAAGACTATAGTTTCTTAGTTTCTTTAATTGCATGGTGCAATATACTGTTCCCAATAAACGTTGTTAGTAAAGCAATGCAAGCCAAAGACATGGATATAATACAGTGCGCTGAAATGTTGAAAAAATGCATGACATTTTTGGAAAATTACAGAACGTTTTGCTTTAAACAAACAACGATTGATGCCAAAGAGTTAGCTGAAGATTTAAACATCGATCCAATATTTAAGCCGCTTAAAAGAGTGCGACGAGTGAAACGTCATTATGATGAAAATGCTGCTGACGAACCAATTCAAAATCCCGAGAAGAAACTTGAAGTGACATTTTTTAACCCTTTATTAGATACATGTCTGTCGTCAATAAATGAAAGATTTGAACAACTTAATGAATATGTAAGTATATGGAGCTTTTTATTTAATTTGGATAATTTGCCCATCAAGAATGAACTTTTAAAATTGTGTAAACAATTACAAGAAAATTTAACTGTAAATACAAAATCAGAAATTGATGGTGCTTTGCTATGCGACGAGCTAATAAGTGTGCAGTTTTTTGTTAAAGATAAATTAAGCAATGTTGAAAATGAAATAAATACAAAAGAGATGACACCACTTTTTGTACTGAACTTTATTAAAAAATATTGTCTACAAGAGTTTTATTCAAATACATGGATTGTTCTGCGCATTCTTCTTACAATACCTGTTACTGTTGCTAGTGGAGAACGTAGTTTTTCTAAACTGAAGTTAATCAAAACATATTTAAGAAATACCATGTTGCAAGATCGACTTAATTCTCTATCTATGTTATCAATCGAGCAAGAAATAGATGAAAATTTAGATTTTTCTAGTTTGATAAGAGATTTCGTGGACAAAAAAAGCTAGAAAAGTTACATTTTAAAATTTAATAACTCTTGTTTATATAGTTAGAGGATTTATTATATGTTTAATAAAAACATTTGTTATTTTAAAAGCAGCGTTGCGTTGTCTATTTATTTAGTCACTCATTTCTATAAACCCATATCATGAAAAGTCTAAGTTTATAACTTTAATAAAAAATTAATTAAATAAGAAACTTGATGCACAATATGGATCTCTTTGCATTAAACTATATATTCCCTTTAGCACTCTTGTTCATCATTTTAGAGCATTGGTCTCGTTGTTAATGGTAACAACCCACCCATATATACCTAGGGGCGCGTTCACAAGTTTTGCCCAACCTATCAAAAAAAGCTAAGGCCGACGCTGGTTAAGGTGAAAGATTATTTGGACAGAAATTTACCTTTGAATAAGTTAGAATTTGCCTAGCAGAAAAATGTTACGTCCATAATAACCCAAAACAAGTGTATTTGTATCCATATACTAGTGATGTACGCAAAACATTTAGAAAGCCTGGATATTTGCATAAATGTCATCGCAATTTTTACTATTTTCTAAATAAACACACATTTAAATGCACCAGGAATCAAATATACACATTAAAACGCAATAGGAATAGAATGACAGTCTCAAATGAAACTTATTTGGGGGAATAATGTTGGTTAATACTCATCATAATTTCATTGCAACATTTACCTTTATCTTTAGATATTATATATGTGAAGGTTCAAACATATTTGATCAAACAAATCTTACCTGATTGGAGGAAGTTTGCACGGGAAACAGATCTGCCTGATGTTGATACTTTATTGCAACACTTAGATCATGATTATAGTGATGACACACAAAAAATGCAAGAGTTTTTTAAAATCTTTTACGAAACATTTCCTGACAATTGTATTAAGAGCATAGTATCAGTTCTGTACAGGATGAAAAAGTATGCATCATTCCGAAGTATTATAAAGATAAGTAAGTCTTTTATATAATATAATACCACTTGTTTTTTCATGTAACAAGCAAAATGCACCTTGATATATATATATTAAGACCACACGGGAAAAAATGGCAGTCACATTTTGTAATTTTTTAGTTTTACTCCTGTCCTAAACGTTATAGCAAATTTAGAGAAAAAAAACTGTCCAAATGAAAATTAAAGCTTAGTTTGTAGTTTACAAAGAAAGTAGAAATCACTTAAATCATGCAATATTTTGTGTCTCGTGATTCTAAATCCAAAAGGATATTTCGGGATGCCTGATGCCAGCTAAAAGAACTATTTCTTGCCGCCTTTTACTTCATTCCAGCATAATTTTAGGCATAATTTCTTTTATAAATTACGTGCTTTAAACAGAAAAAACTTCAACTGAAAAAAGAAACATATAAGCAAGAAATTAGAACACCAATATTTAAGTTCTAATAAAAACAACCAAGTAAAAACAAGAGAATAATATGTTGTTCTTTAATTTTTTTTTTTTTTTTGAGTTTTTATTTCTTTTTCTCCTCTTTTTTTTCTGTTTTCTTCTCTTTTTATCTTTCAATCGCTACTCAAACTTTCACATGCTTTTCTGTACGTTTTCTGGAATGGGCCAAATACTGTTCAATCACAAGACTGAAGCCAGTTAGAACTGTGAGCTTGAATTTCAACAATATCTATTTTGTTTGCCACAGCTGCATATAACAACTCTGAAAAAAATGTGTAAGTCATCTAAAATAAGTAATTGAGGTAAGTCCGAAACAATTTTTGGAAGAAATGGTTTGGTAAACCAGCTAAATACAATTCCCTGCTTAGTCTAACCACTGTTAGAAGCACTGCATGTGCTTCCTTCTAGTACATTTTCAATTTGAAAACTTTAGAGTGACCTTTTTTTTCCCTTTAACTATAAAATGTGGTCAAAGAGAGTTACTCATTGCACTGACACAAGCTAAAACAGTGATTGTTTCTCAATTACCTGATGTACGATTATATCGATCCTATACTCCTTTTTTAGCAATTATTTTACCAGAGCGATAATCAAACTGCATTTCAGTCTCATCCATATGCTCTGTGGTTTATTAATTTATTTTCTATTAATCCATTTTTAAGAATAGAAATGTATGTTGAAACTATACAAGCATCATGCACTGATATCTAACAGCAGCTGTGTCTTCTAGTTGATGTTAACTTATGCGTTTGTGCTTTTTGCACATCCCACCACACCAAATGTGTTTTCCACGTTTACTTCTATTCAGTTCTTCAATATTTTTGAGTTTAGTAAACTTTTTTTTACTTTAGAGTCCTTAATTTTTTCCATTCTAATAGAAAGTTTTAAAGTTCTTTAAAAGACTTTAATGTTAAACTATACGATAGTTATCACAATCTAACAATAAATGTTCATGCATATAAGTGCATATAACCATAATAAATGTAGATGCATATCAATAACACTCATTATTATACAACAAGTTAGAACATTTAATCAAGGCCATGATTATGTATCAAGGCTATTTATAGAATGTTGTTTACCAAATGATATTTGTAATGTAATATAATAAAAATTTGTTATTAATCTACTTAAAATAAAATTTATAGTTAAAAACGGTACAATCTTTATAAAAAATACAAAGTTTTAGTATAAGTTTGCATTATTTTTAAATAATGTATAGGCTATATGCATAATATTATGCAGTATGTATAATTTTGTGTCTATACATACTGATGCTTGTATATATAACACATAATAATTGCATAACAATATTCATGATCATTAATATACAATACACGTATAACACAATTTTCAAAACTACACACACTATTAAAAACGCATATATAACCATGTCTCATTTTGACAGTAATAAACATTTTATGTTTAAGCAAATCATTAACAATATCTACTGCCAGAATTAGGAGTTATTTTTTGCCAGATAAGGAAGTTCAGTAAAAATTATATTACAATTTTATATGTTTAGTGTCCTCAATAAAAAATGAGACAGTATGATTTTTTTAAAAAAAAGCAAAAAGAAAAGAATTTTTTCACAAATATTTTTCAACTTTATTAAAAATATATCAAATAATAACTTATATTACACAATATTTGTCATTAAAATTAAAAAAAAAAGTCAATAAAACAGTTAGACTTAAAACAAAACAATGGAATTAGTAAAAATCAACTAAAATAGGAAAATTCAACTTTTTTAAAATAGAATAGAAAAATTTAGCTTATTTTCTAATTTTTTACATCTATTTTGTTTAATATAGAATGCTTATTGCAATTACATTTTCCCTTGATACAACTTAACAGAAATTGAATCAGTTCTAAGTATAATATTCGTTTTCAATACTTGGTCGCAATTAGTTTTGTTAACAAGCTTACTTCCGGTGAATTCCAACCTTTTAAAAGTGTCAAAAATAATTCATCTTCATTACATGTCTTTTAGTTAAGAATCTAGTATAGATCAAAGGTTCTCAATTAGATTAAGATCAGGTGATTATGCTGGCCACTCAAAGGTAGGTTAGGTATACCAGCCTTGTGTATATATCTTTAATTTTTTTTTTGCTATAAGCTTTGGGACATAAACTTGCTGAAATATATAGTTTCCATCTGGAAATAGATGGGTTGTACTAGGTTTTAATTGGTGAGCTAAAATATAATGGTACTTATGTTGATCCATAATTCCTTCACCTCTCTACAGGTTTCCCACTCCATAAGCAGCAAATGCACCCTAAACCATGATTTTTTTGTCATGTTTTACTGTGGCACGTGTGCAATCTGGATTATATGGTTTAGCTTATTTTTTCCAGATTCTTTCTCGATTACCATATTTTAGCATAAAAGATGATTCATCTGTGCATGCGACACGTTTCAATTGATCTGAAGTCTAGCTTAAATGATCTCTGCACCATTTTAATCTCTTAACACAATTTTTCTCGTTTTTAAAAGGCTTTTTTGTTTGCCACCCTGAAGTAAGCTCTTCACCTTTCTTTTTTCTTGCAACAATTGTATTGTTACATAAGTGTTGAAGGTTTAAATTTGACTTTATCTGACTCACTGATATCCTGCGATTCTTCATTACTTCCCTAACAATCAATCGATTTTCTCTTTCTGTCGTTTTTCGCTTTCTTCCTGAACCTGACTTTCTGCTAATTGAATTTCCAGAAATAAATCTTGATACAACTCTTTGAATTGTAGATTTACCACATCCAAATTGTTTGGAAATTTTACGCAAAGACCAATCTGCATTGTGCATTTGAATTATTCTACCTTTATCAAAGTCTGAAACGTGTTTTTTCCTAAATTGGTAATTATGAATAACTAAGAAACTGATAAACAAATGATTTAACAGATAAACAAATGATATAGTTCAAACTAAATGCTAAAATACTATATGTATGAATGTCTTATACCTACTTAATGGTTGAGTTTTTTTTGTAATGAAATCAAACGCATCTAGTTTTGCTATTAATAGCAAAGCTAGATGCGTTTGGTTATATTAGATTTCCGTTGGTATTTATCTTGGTGTTTTTAAAAGTGTTCTTGCATCTTTAGGAAGAGAAGAACCATTTTCACGAAGGATAGATAAAAGTTCATTAACAGATGAACGAGTCCAACGATTTCTAATTGCACATTGAGCAAGCTTATTATTTAATGATGACATTTCACCCTCATTAGAATCATTACTACTGTAACAATCTGTATTGTTACTGTCAGATTCACTACTGTTAGGATAATAGTCATCAGTTTAGTGAAGATTATCACATAAAAAAATATTGTCTGACATACTTAAACTCTCCAATAATTCATTGTCACTATTCTCTGAGCATAAGTCATCAAATGAAGATGAAACAGTTGTAGAACCAAGCGATGTTGATTTTTCTGTAAGGAGAGAAAAATCAATAACATGCTGTTTAACAACTGTCGCATCCTCATTTGGTGAATCTAAAAGTGCGCTTACTTTTCTATTGATACCTTTCCATTTTTTTACATTGGATGTCATTTAAACAAAAACTGAATTTCAAATGTGAGTTATGCTGAATCTTAAAAAAAAACACCACGTTACTTAGATAAGATGTCCGCTTTCAATTTTCATGTGAAAATAGATAATAGGTGATAATGCTAAATTTTGTTTTTTACTAACATTCACTATGTATATATTTGAAGTTTAGTTGCTATTTTGGTACTATTATTTAAAAAAGTTTGAAGGTTCATTTCAAGTCTGAGAACGGACGAACGACGTTTGGAAGTACAATGTACATACATTGAATGTTCTTGTGCCCGCTGGGTTGTTTCCATTTAATCATATTTTCTAATTGTATAAAGTTGTTAAAAAAATTAATTTAAATAAAATAATATAAATCTTATAGTCAAAATGTCATTTTGAAAAGTTAAAAACAGCTTTACTTTGCAAAAAAACAATATAAAATCACATGTCACACTTTATGATGAGGAAAACTTTATTGGGAAATGTAAAATGTAATGTTAAAGATATTCTTTTTTTAACTTTTGTTAATTTGAGGGCCCACCTCCTTTTTTTCAATTTCTTTTCATTTTAAATATTAAAATAGTGTAAATACATTGAAAACCAAAAATTTTAAAAATTTTATAATACAATCAACTTTACTTTATTATAAAAAATGCGAACAACTTTTTCATTTATGTTAGTTTTCTAAAAATTCTGCAGTTTAGTTGAATTTCAATTTGAAATAGAATAGTTAATTCCCAGCAAGCACACAACGTTGAAAAAACGTTGATAGCTTTCTGGGTTATTTGTTCTAATTTTGAAATTAAGAAAAAAAATTTAAAATTAGTTATACAACTTAAGATTTTTAAGACTTTTAACAAAAAGTCATGCTGTCCCTTTTTTTTTTGAGGACACTGTAAAAATTTACAAATATATAGAGTTAATGAAAATTATTTAAAACTAGCACCAATACATATACAATTTTAATAACATCACATTCTAATATTACTTTTAGTTCAAGCCATTTACTAACGCAATAAAGTTTAAACGTTTGAACGTCTGTACATCTGAACGTTTGAATGTTTGAATGTAATTATCAAAACTCGAATGTACCGAGGTAAAGAATTAACAAAATAGCTCCATTATGTTTTCAAAGCATCAACAAAACTATGTATTTTTTAACTGCACATTTAAAAAATTATAAAGTTAAAATATCATATTTTATCATAACAGACCAATAGACCATTACATCGAAGCATTTAGGGCTTCTAAAAATTGGCCAGAAGTAGGACGCGGCGTAAACCTAAGAAGAGAAAAATAGTTGGCAGCTAAAAAGGAAAACTAAAAAAAAAAAAAAACTTTCGAGTCAAAATAGGACCAGATTGTAGAAGTCTGACCGAAAAGCAAGAGTGTACAAGATTTAAATATTTTGTAAGTTTAACAAAAAATGATAGGGCTTGTTTAAAGGCTTCGTTTAATCTAATGTCCAATAAAGGTTTGGAAGTAAAAAAAATTTTTATGATGTTAATAAACCAAGTAGCCAAATTCTTAGCCTTATTGGTCTACCACAAAAGCTAAGCATGTTTATTTATTTTTAATCTAGTTTTTACACCTTTTCTTTGCACAGGGGAAGCACCGAAGAATCAAAGAGGACACCACAATAATAGACCTCATACTTAATAATGATGTGGTAAAAAGAATACAAAACCACATTTCAGCCTTTAGAGGAAGATAATTTTACACAAGAACAGACATCTGTTCAAAATGTGAAGAATTAAAGGTAAGGATTGAAAAAGCTTCTAAAGAACACTCTAATAATTCTGTTAGTTAACATCATAAACAGGCTCTCAAAAAATTCCAATTCCAAAAGGACATTCATCAAAGAAAAGGAGACATCATTTTACGTAGATATATCAGACACTTGAAAATACTTTGTGGCTAAAGTGCGGGTCAGAACAAAAACTACGTTACAATTCGTTTTCTGGATTTCTTAGTTAATCAGAGGAAATGGTTTGTTTTAATAAAAATATTATTTCTAATTAGTCATAGAGACTCATGGAATGAATCTATCTATAATACCTCTATTTAGTCCAACGTTAGGCATTCAAATAAAGCTGTTAGTATTGTGGAGCCTGTAAGACTAAAGTATGGTCCAGAAAAAATCCGGCCACTTTTGATAGCAAAAGTAAATATGAAAAAATTAACTATTTACCTGCTTTTTATTAGTTAAGTTACGGCCGCAGCATGCACATTTTAAATAAAATGACACATTTTAGTTGCGCTCAATTAGTGACAAAATGTCAACAAAAGAAATTTCAAGAAAAAAAATTTCCACAAATATCATAAAAATTTGCAAGCTTTTGCAAGACTTATTGCAAAACAATTGAACGTTCTGCGAACTTCAGTAGATGATTTCTATGACGATATAAAATAACTCTATCAATTAAAAGATTGGCTGGTATTGGACAAAAGAGTGGTTTTGTAGATAAAAAATTAGTGAAAAAAAATACGACTTTAATTGAAAAAAATCCGGAGCTGTCAGATCATGATCAAGCAAAAAAGTTCAAAATTAGTAGAAGCACTACGGGACTTGCAAGAATAAAACGTGGCTTCAAAGCATATTGTGCCATTAAGTATCTTAGCCAGTAAGAAAAACAAAGTGTTTAAGTGAAAAAAGTACAAGATTATTAAATGACAATATTCTTACAAAACATGGCGACAGCATAATTATGGATGACGAAACCAACGTAAAATGTGATTTGAATTAGTAATTTTGTCAAAAATTTTACTCGGCACTTAATAGCGGAAGGGTTGTGCCAAAATACAAGTACTTTTCAGTGGACAAGTTTAGAAAGATGATGATATGGTAACCTATTTGTAGTAGTGGAAAATAGAGTAAAGTTTTAGTAGAAAAGTCAACAATGGACAGAAAATTATATATCGAAGAGTGTCTTAAGAAGCGTTTACTGCTTTTCATTAAACAACACAGAGGTTCTACAATATTTTACCATGATTTAGCTAGTTCACATTACAACGACAATTAAGTGGTATAACAAAAATCGCGTCGTATTCGTTTCTAAACACATGAACCCACCAAATTTTCCACAATTTCTTCCAATCGAGAAATACAGGGCCATAATGAAAAGAAATTAAAAGAAGAAGGGTAAAATTTTTATAAGAAGAAATGCGAGATAATTTGAATAGAGTAGGAAGAATAGTCAAAAAAGAAGTTATGGAAAATTAATGGCGGCTATTAAACGAAAAATTCTAGTATTTCTTCGAAAGCAAGAATAACTTAACATTTAAATGTCTATTTATATCTTGAAATAATATATTACTATAAAATAATACCGTAAAGTATAAAAGCTTAAGTTTTCATATTTATTTGCTATCAAAAGTGGCTGGATTTTTTTTAGACCATGCTTTATACAAGAAAAAAGTTATTTCTTTACCCGAACACCAAGATCTTTAGCTCCTCAAAAATTCACTTTAGTACCTGAGTTTTATGACAATTTGAATCATGATGAAACTAATGATAATCCACTTGATGACCTTTTAGATAATTAAATAAAATAAGAAAAATAAGAAAAGAAATCGATTCTTATTGGTTTCTTTTCTTATTAAATCAAAAGTAGTTCTTCATTTCATATCATGCATACGCTTTTTTTGTAAGCTTTTTTTCTTTTATTTTCCTTTCGTATTTTTGTTGTTTTCTTTATGTAAGTCCTACTGAGTCTACCCAGGTCTATTAGGTATCATTATTTGGGGTAAAGTAAAAGGGCCTGGTCATTGCTCTGACCTCAAAACCCCGTAGTAAGCATTGGCAACAAAAGCTGGTGAACGTTGTTACACTGGCCTTAGGATTAAATTATACCAACAACGGTTTTACTAGTTTTATTACGAAATTAGTTTGATATAGCCTTTAGTTGAATTTAAGAGCATTAATATTGGAAAAAGGATTTCAAATATTGAAATTGAAATAACTCTAAACTACAAAAGTGTGATTCTGCTGTTTTTTTCCCGTGATCTTCGTATGTTTAATATTATATATTACTTTTTTAGTATTTAAATGTTGTAAATTAAAAAATTATGACATAGTTGATGAAGAAATAAAGAATTACTATTGCATGATGTCACAGCCAAATGAGAAAACTTTGACTGAAAAAGGTAATTTTGTGACATAAATAGAATGTTATATATTTAAGCAGCAGTTGTTTTTTTTTGTTAAATTGGGTCCACACACTTGACAACTTTTTAACATTAGCAAATTTTTGACTTTACATTCTTTCATTATTTTTCTTAAATAAAAGCTTTGAAATTTTCACTAAATTTTTAGATTATCTTAAATTTGCAGAAGATTAACCTAACCTTGTGTTACTGTTTGTTTTTAAAACGTATTTTAAATTTATTTTGGTTTATTCGATTACATACAGTTGTTTATCTAATATTAGTTTCAAAGTTTCTACCTAAATTCACATTACTTTCTCTTTTACTTAGTTTTTAATACAGATGAGAACAATATTGTCGATATTCTTATTAGCGTTTATGAAGGTAGGTTCTCATTGAAGAAAAAATATCTCATGTTTAAAAAGACTACCACAAATGATATAAGAGTTTTTCTGTTTGACCAATCGGAAATTTGACGGCAGTATTTTTTAAATAGTTTTCGCTAACATTATTTGATTATAAATTATAAATCTATAATACTTAATTTTAACATTTAATTCTATTTGCTCGATGACTCTTAGTTTTTAATAGAAAGGTTTTTGCATTGTTACTAAAAGAAAATATTGACGAAGAAAGTTTGAGTGGAAGTAATAAGTTTTTAAAAAAGTTTAAATGGAAATTATACGTTTTTTTTACTTTATTTATTAAAAGAAAGGTCCTTAAGTTTTAAGAAGCTTTAAAAATAAAATGAGAGCAAATATTGACAACAGCAGTTTTTTTCGTGCGTTGTGCTGATTTTTTTGTCTTTTTTCGATGCAATTTTCTTTTTTTTTGTTTTTAAGGTGCAGCCCATATCAGCTTCCTATTTGACTCTTTTTTCAAATCACAAGTTTACATAAAAGATGAGCATAAGCTACTATTTGAAAGATTGGGATTGACTCTTACAATAATTGATGGAAGTAGCGTAAGTGAACAGGAAAAGTATTTTTATGAAAGCTTGTTTCATGCTAATATAAAGTTGCATTCTCTGCATGTTTTCAAAAGTTCTTTAACTCCTGATGATGAAAATCTAATCATGAAGACATCGTGCAACGTGCGAAACGTTAAGTTCACAGTTCCCGTGAGAATAATGGGGTGGTCTCCAAAAAATAAAGTTGAACGTTTGACTGTAGAACTCGGCAGTTTGTTTGTTGAAAAAGATGATTTCCAAACTTTTTTTGTACCATGGATACAGCTAGCTGAAGTTTTAGTTCTTGAAATCCATAGCCGCACAAGTTTTATACACGATCTCTGCGATTGGATTCAAAGTTCCAACTTGAAGCGGTACGAGATTGATTACGATCAGTTAAAGTTTGTGGATGTAACTGATTTACTAATTCATTATATGAAGAAGCAGGAGATTGCAGTTAAAAATAAAGAAATTGAAAATGATTACTCTTGGGCGTTTAATGCTTGTAATGAGATAAACTATTGTTGCTTAGTAAAATTGAAAGGCGAGAGAGTAAGTATAAAATGTGAAAAAAAATATAAAAACTTTGTCTGCGAATTTAATATTTAGATATTTTTATATAGCAAATAATTATGAAATTGATTGTTTGTTGAAAAAGATAATTTTCAAACCTTTTTTGTACCATGGATACAGTTAGTTTAAGTCTTAGTTCATGAAATCCATAACCGCACAAGTTTTATTCGCGATCTCTGCGATTGGATTCAAAGTTCCAACTTGAAGTGGTACGAGATTGATTACGATCAGTTAAAGCTTGTGGATGTAGCTGATTTACTAATTCATTACATCAAGAAGCAGAAACTTGCAGTTCAAAATAAAGAAATTAAAGATGAGTACTCTTGGGCGTTTAATGTTTGTAATGAGATAAACTATTGTTGCGTAGTAAAATTGAAAGGTGAGAAAGTATTTATACTTACATAATGACAGAAAATAAGAAGAAAATAAGAAGAAAAAAAAAATTAATGAAGTATTAAAAAACAAAAAAAACTAACTTCCTCAAGGAATTTAATGCATTTTCCCTACAAATTTTACATATCTTTGTAAAGCAACATAAACTATATAGACACATACACACACACCCATATTTGTATCGAGATTTATTATATATCCACATCATGGTCTACTGTTATTATTCGGCCTGATTTGTGAGGCCAGTTTTTTTACGGCAAATGTTTATTTTATTAAAATGGTCGAGAAATACTTGAGATTATCATCATGTAATTACATTATGCTATACAATATTTTTCGCTTACTGATTCCCTGTCTCAGTATATTCCAATAACATATTGTGAGGGCGGTATATGGAGGTTGGGTTATATTAGGTTGATGGTCTGGGGAGTATTTGGTTAGGAAAGGGCTAGGTTTGAGAATAGTTTGGTTAGGAATGGGCAAGGTCTAATCGAAAAGGCTTAACTTATATTCGCCGTCCTCAGTATATTCTATAATACAAAACTCAACAAATATTCTATTGATGTGTAACGGTAAGCACTCTTATATTTGTGTGACGTAAATCTAGTGGCGCGGATATGCTAAGGTGCGCGGTAAAGCATCAAACTTTTCAATAACAATATTTTACGCATATAGTAATAACAACAATAATATTAATAATCTAAATGCAAACAAAAGTACTTACTACTGGTTCTTCTTATCTTACTTATTTTTCTTAATAAATATTCTCAAATATTCTCAGCAATATATATACTCTTAAAATTAACTCATGCAAATATCAATAAATCAATACAGGTAATAACGCTTATTTAAAGTTACTCAAATATCTTTTCTTACCAAATCTTCTCGTAAGTTTCTCTTTAAAATCTTCGTAAATACTTCTCATAAAATTCTCTTTAAATCTTTAGAAATCCTTTTCTCATAAATTCCTCTTTTAAATCTCTTAAAACTCTTTTTATAACAAAATTCTTTTTCTTCTTTAAAATCCTCTTTAAATCTCTTAAAAACTCTTTCTCTTAAAATTCTCTTTTAAATCTCTTCTTCAAAAACTCTTTCTCTTCTCCCAAAGACTTCACTTAAAAACTCTAATTCTTTTTCTCTTAACTCTCCCAATAAGAGCTCTCTTCAAAAACTGTCTTCCCAAAAACTGTCAGATTCTTTCTCTTTTTGAGATTTTATAGTTCTCCATTATTATTTGTTTCGTTGCTATATCTACTTATCATTAGTTTACTTGACAGGTAAATAGGTCTTTGTGTGTACGTCTTTTCTTAATCGTTGTTTTTTTATTTTTGCTTCATTAGTTTTCTCGTGTTTTATTTATATGACATGATGAATAAGTCTCTGTATGTCTTTTCTTAATCGTTGTTTTTTTTATTTTTTTGCTTCATTAGTTTTCTCGTGTTTTATTTATATGACATGATGAATAAGTCTCTGTATGTACGTCTTTTCGCTGTTTTTAACTTTTCTCCCTCCTCACAATATGAAATACTGAAATAAAAAAACATTTTCAGAGTTACATAAATCCTATACTGGAGATGGAAAACTATTTATTTATCATCCAGCTTATAATGGAGTTTTAAAAACATATCTATTATATGATATAATCCATTTAATAAAAAATGTTAGGAACAACTTGTTGAATGGAAAAAAAATTGTTTTTCCTTCTTTTTCGTTTGATTTCTTCAGAGACGAAGTTGAAGTTCCAGCTGGTTTTATTACTTGGGATTTATTTTATAAAGGTTATGAAAAAGACCAATTATTAAATAGAAACTTGAAAAAATCGAGGAAAACTAATTATCAGGTCACTTATCTTAAAAGTAATAAACAAGATGTTAACCTTGCATTAGCGATTTTTGGTGAAACAGCTACAGCTGCGATACAAGTTATTTTCCTGAAAGAAATGATGCAGCACAATTTTTATCATTGTTTCATAAGTTATTTACCACACTCAATTCAAAGCAGGTATTTAGTACATCCAATCAGCTCGGCAATGCTGCTGTAAAAGGAGATAAAAAAAAACCCCACATTTTTATAGAGAAATTGCAAATTGGATTGAAATTTGGTCAACATGTGAATAATTTACTTTAACCAAACAAACTTCTCATACTCTTATCACAGTACGTGCAACTGCATCTCTTATTGATGATTTGCTTGAAGAAAGCTACAGATTTGTTCTTACTTCCAGGTTACAAAGTGATCCTTTGGAGCTACGCCTTAGTAAGTATAGACAAATGAGTGGTGGTTGATTTCTTATAAGTCTTTTAGAAGTTTGCAACAGTGAAAAGATTTTGGCAGTAATAAGTCATCCAAAGGAAGATATTAATTTCTGGGATGAAAATATTTATCAAACATTTGAATACTCTACTTTAGTTAACATTATGCAAGATATTGCATTTTTGTCTTCAGAGATATCAGAGTGTCAGCTTTCTGAAGATAGCATGGAAGTTGCTGTTACTATAGCACGCTATATTGCTAAAAAATTGAAAAAAAGATTTAAATATCTATCTTGTGATCAAAAAATGGTTTCTGCAGACCAAGATGTTCTTAATAACGAATATCTGAAAATATTATCCAGAGGTGGACTTATATGTCCAAGTCAATCCTTGTTTGATTTTATTTGTCATCTTTTTAGTATTCTAGATATTATTTCTCCTACTCTAATCAAAATTGCAGTTATTCTTTATCAAATTTTTGCAGAACAAATTTTTAAGATTTATTATAGCAGTGTTGATTTTACATGCGAGAATCACCAAGAATGGGGAATTAAATATGGTTCTCGAATTGTCATTAATATTTTTTATGATAATTTACATTACAAATTCATAAGTTATTGGTATATACTGAAACAGGGAGTCAGTAAGCGAAAAATATTGTATAGCATAATGTAATTACATGATGATAATCTCAAATATTCCTCGACCATTTTAATAAAATAAACATTTGCCGTAAAAGAACTGGCCTCCTAATTTTTTACGGAAAATGCAACAAATCAGGCCGTATAATAACAGTAGGCCATGTCCACATTTATTTTCGACAAGTTTGTACCGACATTTTAAAATGAAATTTGATGCATTGTGGTGTAATGCAAGTTTTATACATGTTGGTAAATGATTTGGACATAAAATCTATGCCTAATATCAAAACTTGTCCTACGAAGAGCTCTTCAACCAGTTCCTTTTAAACCATGACTTTATCATAACTATTTGCAATTTTCCAAACATTGACCTTAATGCAGTGTGAACTAGGTGTTTAGGCTCACTAAGTCGCCTTTAGTTTCAAATTCAGTTAAAAGATTTTTCAAAACAGTAGGCTATCAAAAGTTATAGGAAGGGTACTGCTTTTTAAGTTATATTTAACTTATGATTCTTTTTTAATCCATTCTTCATTGCAAATGATAAGTACTCATTTTCTCTATGGGACATAATGCAGTAAAATACAAGTTAATAGATAAAGGCGGGATTCTTATAAGTCGTTAATTGACGCCATTTAAAGAAGTAGCATATCGATTTACCTATTGTGATCACAATATGGTGAAGTACTTTTAAATTGAGAGCTTCACGAAAACTTTTGTACTCACGGACTGGTGCTGAATTTATCTTATTAGAGGCATGAATTTTTCTGAAACGAAAAAATGTTCTGACAAGAATTATTCCTCTTTTTTACATTGTGTAGTGGCAACAAGTTTTTCTAGTAAAATTTTTTTACTCATCAGAATAAAAAGCATTTGCAACTGAGAAAAGCCATTTAGAGTTTAAAGATTAGTAGACCTTTACGTTTTATTATTTCGTCTACTTCTGCCTTGTACATATTTTTTAAATCTCCAATAAGATTATAAGTCGGTGTCTTATTCTTCAACGTTGGTGCTCAGTAATCATATCCAAAGTCTTCATCAAGCGCTGTCTTTAAGTCAAAAGTTTGTTCTGGTTTTCATTTTTTTTCAACATTTTCACCTCAAAAGGTTTAATTAAACTCTGGACATAACTAAGCTGTTTATGCAAAGAAAAACAAGTTCGTTCATGTTTTTTGGCAAAAAAAAAAAAAAGATCAATCATTGTACACATGAAAAACTTTTTCGATCTCATTTTATTTGAAGTTGAGCCAGCAACTTAAAGCTGTTGTTTTTTTTTAAATGGAGAAGTTAGATGCAGAACGATTAAAGAAATGGAAGGAAGATGAAGATCTATTTTTGTTATGTCCGTAAGTTAAGATTTAGCTATTATTAATAATGTCACCTATTTGTAAGTGTTGTTATTAAAAGCACAAATAAATGTAGACGCGTTTTAGAATGATGTCTGAGTACCACGACTTTACCGTAGAGGCATTCTTTAATTACTTCATCGTAAAGGCATTCTTTCATAACTTCACTGTTTTCATTTTTTATTGTGTCGATACAAATAAAGGCTCATAGATAACACTTTCACTACTTTATTTAATAATATTTGTGAGATTAAATGACTTGCTTTTCAAATGAAATGCTGGAATTTTCATTTCGGACGCCCTCATCAAATACATGCAATCATAAAAGAATGGAGGCGTAATTTTTCTGAATTCCATAAGTTAATCGAAATGTACATACAACAATGATCAAAAATCTGAAACAAACAAAATGTCAATTACTTCAATATGCAAAAAAGAATTTAAGAATTTTCCTCTGTGTTCCTGTTTTAAAAGATATATAATACACACTCCAAAAAGGCTTTCTTTAGGAGGTGATGCGACGATCATAAAGAACTAATTACAGGATCAAAAGTGCACAAGAGGTGCCTCAAGTGATGCAAGAATGGTTCTAAAGCAAATACAAACCATCCGCTACACTTTACTTTAGCCCACTGCGACTTCAATATGTAATAGAAAATGAGATTTTCTATTACATATTGAATAACTAAAGTAGTTATACTCGTTTTAGACGAGTATAACTACTTTAAGATCAGTCTTAAATCAACCTCCTATATTATCAAACTTATACTACAAATGCTTTTAAACCCTTTAAAGCATGTAAAGGTTTTTTGATTGCAGTAAACGCTTTTCTGCAGACTGTATAAACATCTCTTTCATACTTCCATGCATTGTGCAAACCTGACGTTTTGCTGATTTCTCAGCTTAACACTGAGCTCGAAAAAGTGAAATATTTTCTTTGCGTGTATGATTGGCTGTATAATTTCTTCTTAACTGGAAACAGTTGGAAGATGAATATTACTTAAAAATAATACTTAAAAATGATAATACTTAAAGTGCGGTAAGTATTTACTTTAGCATCTTAAGTTTCGTAAGAGAAAAAAGTTACAAAGAAAATGTTAATAGTAGGATTTCTGGGCTGACTACGTTGTTCCAGATTGTCGTTTTTAGTATCAATCAGATCTAAACCAGACAACTAAAAGGTTTTATCTTTGAGGCTTTTTACTCTGCATTGCTGGGTCAGATTTTTTGGGTACATTTTACATTTGGGATACAAGATGAACATAGAAACATACTTTGCCAAATCCTTTTCTGAGAAAGCGTCAGTAAAAATTAGAAAAAAAAAATTTTTCAACGAAGGTTTAGAGAGGAGCTGAAGCTTATAGTTGATATGCACAAACAAGGTTTTGGCAACACTAACGATGGGAATAATGCCAGAAGGGCATATGAAAAGGCTGAGATCTTTGCTGCTATAACAAGAATAGCCCTAGATGTAATTATCGGATTGAAGACAAATATCAGTATGCTCCGGTTAAGAGTTGAACATCAAAAGATTTGGTCAATATTGCTATGAAACCATTGCTTTTGAACTAGAAAAATACTTCGTATGTATTTTCCTTAACTGTTCATAAGCTCTCAGAATATGAAGAGCAGATGAGGCATTAGAGCTGTCTCTCGGTTCTTACTCTGGAGAGTCACTGGAGGCTCTGAATAAGGAAATTCTCAATGCTAGATTGAACCAGACATCCAAGATATCAAGAAAGAATGTTATGATGAACCAGTACCAATACCTCTTGATCAGACATGATCCTGTAATATCTAAATTTTTTCTTATTTTGTTCTGTTCATAGAAATGTAAGATAATACGGCATTTTAGTATTTTGAATCCAAATTTTTAATTTTAATTAGCATATGTGCGCGTTTTGGGTTTGGGTACTCAATTTATTTATATTTAAATTACTAGGGATGGTACTTTTACTTACTTTTTTTTTACTTACTGAAGTAAGTAAGCCTTTATGAAAAAGTAAATTGCGTATATAATTGTAAACGTTCAAATATAACTTAAATTTACTTTTAAAAGTGAGTTACTTTTCTAAAACGATTTTTATTTTGTAAAGAAAGGTGAATTTACTTTCAAATGTAAGTTACATATAAGTAGATTATATAAAAAAGTAATTTAAATTTACATGTAAAATTGAGTTACATGGAAAAGTAATTTACTTTTACATTTAAAAGTTGATTACTTTTTTAAAATTGCATTACGTAATATAATTTTACCTCGAAATGTAACTTACTTTTACATTTAAAAAGAATTTATTTTTAAAAAAATTATTACAGTAATTGTAAAAAAAATAGCATTTTAAAATACATTATAAAAAAGTTACATGCAACCTAATGTAAATAAAATTTACTTATGTAACTACTTTTCCTAAGTAGACATGTGTTATTTGGTAACTGAAATGAAATGGCTATCAAAAGTAAATTATATAAAATTACTTTTGATTACTTAAGTTTACATTTTAGATAACTTTTAGTTACAATTAAAAGTAATCTATACTTAAAAGGTAAGTAAATTTACAATTTCGCCCCTGGTTAAAAAAAAGTTCAATTCCTGGCCAACATGGAAATATTTTACTAGTCTTAGGCTGGAACAGTTATCTTTTTGAAAGTTTTCAATGACGGAACGTATGGAATTCAGACGGTATCAAAAAGATATCCTCCTGAAAAAACCTCCCAGGAAAAATGCCTAAATAGTTTTTTTTTTATATATTTAGATACGCTTTACTGTCATTTTATCATTGTATCAGCTTTTTTCCTAATACCGCTTTTAATGTGTAAATTTTTAAATTTATTTGTTGCTTTTTTATTTTTGTTTTATCAACTGATTTTTTTGGAATTAGTGCAGCGGAGTGTACATATATATCGACTGATTGTTAGGGATAACATGCAAAAAGTAGTACACCCATTTAGGAAGAAGAGATTCTTTGAAAGAAAAATTTATAAGTAGTTTTTTTTAAGGTTTTATGTTTAATGATTTTATTATTTAAAAATTAAGGAGGGACACTAAATATAATAATGGCATGTAAAAACAGATTTTAATAAGGCCATTAAAACTGGCCAGCATTTTAGCTTTCTCGTAACATAAATAAATTTTTTGGAGAGATAACTATTGTCATATCGACAAAATGATAATAGCTATCTCTCCAAAAAATCTCCCTTTACAAATTTTCTTGTTCATTTATACCTAGGGAGCGAATACCCGACCCGAATACCCGCGGGTACCCGTAGACGGGTAATTTTAATAACTTCAGTTACCCGATATCCAAGACTTCGGGTCGGGTATTACCCGATTTAAGCTACCCGAATATTACCCGATGAAGTACCCGATCATCGGGTAATTTTATTACCCGATATCTTTACCCGAAAGTCGGGTAATAAAATTACCCGTAGAAGTACCCGAAAATCGGGTAATAAAAATACCCGATAATCTGGTATATCGGGTAATAAAACTACCCGATAATTCGGGTAATAAAATTACTTGAAATTAAGTAAAAAACATCGAACCGATCGGGTATTTTCGTTTTTTTTTTTTTTTTTTGTTGTTGTTTTTTTTTACTGTGTTTTTTTAAATTTAACTTTATTTCAATTCTTTTAATATCATATTTGTTTCTATTTATTAGTTCCACCCAGTCCGTGTAAGTATTAATTTTTAACTAATTAAAAGTTAATGCTTACATGAAGTGGGTGGAACTAATGCTCCATGTAAGTATTAATTCCACCTACTCCATGTAAGTAATAACTTTTAATTAGCTAAAAATTGATATGGAATAGGTAGAATTAATACTCAATTCTTCACAGTTTTTTTTTAAACATTGTGCTATAAGCTTTTAAATATAAAAGTAAGTAAAAATTTGATTTTTTTTATTTTTTATTTAATACGCTACCCATTTTTGTTACGCGGTCATCGGAACTACCCGTATTTCGGAACTACGCACAAGTCGGGTAATAAAATCGGATATCTCGTATTTTTTTTCAAAACAAAATATGTAAAATAGTTTTTTGTTTGTTTTTAAATTTTCTTATGACTACTTTAAGGTCTTCTTTCTATTAATTTAATTATATATATATATATATATATATATATATATATATATATATATATATATATATATATATATATATATATATATATATATATATATATATATATATGTATGTATATAATTTTATAGGAAAGATTTAAACTCATAAATAAATTTTTTTGCTGTTTGAATGTACGTCCAGTTGTTTGTTGCAATTATGTATGTATGTATGTATGTATGTATGTATGTATGTATGTATGTATGTATGTATGTATGTATGTATGTATGTATGTATGTATGTATGTATGTATGTATGTATGTATGTATGTATGTATGTATGTAAGTATGTATGTATGTATGTATGTATGTATGTATGTATGTATGTATGTATGTATGTATGTATGTATGTATGTAATGTATGTATATAAATTTTATTTTCATATTTCCATTTATTTTATGCCTATTTTCATCCATAATCTATAAATATGTTTTTATATTTTTAAGAGGCATTTTTTCAAAGATTAGGATTTTGTTCATCATGATAATGTCATCATTTTATATGCTCATATATCATCCATATTTGTTTATAGTCGTTATCCCATAAATTTTGACTACCGGTTTTAAAAAGGTAATTTTTGTTTATTGCTAGCTAAAGTAAATTTTTTTACCTTCTTTTTATTTGTTATGGAGATCACGGTTGAAATTATTTAAAAAGTTGAAGTTTTTTATTCGGATTTTTGATATTTTTGCTTCATTTTAGTACTTTAGCTTTTCTTTTACAAACACTTGTACCCCAAGAAATTAGACTTGAGTTTAATTTGTTATGAGTGGGGCACAGTGAATCGGGGTACAGTGAATCGGTTGATTCACTGTGCCACATTAAAGAGTTAATTCACTGTGCCACATTTTTATTTTTTGAACAACTTTTAAATATATGAATATAATCGATAAAGATATATTTAAAGTAACTTTTTTTAATTTCATGAAGTAAAAAAAATTTGTATTAAGTATTATTTCATTATGGTTTTATAATATTTGATGTGTATATTATTTTGAAAAAATAGTTTAACAAAATACTTCCCACATAATTTCATTATAAACAATAATTATTGTTTATGTTTTATTTGGTTTAGTCAATATGGTCAGAAATAGAAAATAGATTGACAAAAAATTGGTAACACAAGTTCTGTAAATATGTATGATGATGGACTCTGTTATTATGTTTACTTTTAAAAAAAACGTTATTTAGATGTTTGAATAATTTTTTTTTATCAATAAAATCCTTAAATCTTTATTTTCTCAATTTTCAATGCCTATTTTTTCGATTTTATACTAATCTAGTTACCAAAATTATGCCAAAAATATAGTGTCTCTCCTCCCTCAGCCTCAAAATTATTTGGCTTTTCACCTATTCACTTATTACTCACATTGTCATAACTGATTTACTGTGTCCCAGGTAGTGATTCACTGTACCACAGTTCTGGGGTACAGTGAATAACTTAATACAACTTACTTTAAACCTCTCTGTGAAGCGTTAGATAAGAAATATTTGGGTTTTAGTGGTTTCTTATCATAAAGGATATATATCTCAATCTTTTCGCTTGTAAAAAGATAAAATACAGATTTTAACTTTTATTCAATTTAAAAAATAAAGAAATCCAATCCACTGTGCCCTTGCTTCTTTTGAAAGTGTATTTTCAAGTGCAGGGAACATTTGCACTGTAAGGAGAACAAATTTAAATGTTAACAAAATGGAGCAGCTAGTGTTAATGAAAGAGAACAGTAAATTACTGGATGAAATTTCAGATTTAAAATGGCCACTTTTAATTTTTTGCTAATCCTAAAACTTGAGCTCCTTCAGTACAAGTATTCATATTTCAAATTTTTTTTGTTATTTGTAATTCAATGTGATAAGTGAAGTGAGTTGAAATCTTTTGGGTATTTTTACTTCTTCGGGTATTTCTATGGGTAATTTCTACGGGTATTCTACGGGTATTAAGTATCGGGTATTCTACGGGTATTAAGTATCGGGTATTCTACGGGTATTTTCTACGGGTATTCTACGGGTATCAAGTATCGGGTATTAAAAACAATCGGGTATTACCCGATTTAAAAAGAAACGGGTATTTTATAACTTTCGGGTAATTACCCGAAAATTTTAATTCGGGTAATACCCGAAACAACTACCCGGATCCGAGTTCGGGTCTCGGGTCCCTATTTATACCAGATAGTTTTCCAAAAATATCCCTCAAATATCGTCATTAAAACCGCTTTAACATTTTTATCATTTTCACAGGTAAAAAATATTGAAATTGTTAAATCTGTAACGCCGTTGAACGTTCGTGCTCTTTCCGTAACTGAATTAAAATAATAAAGTTGAAGACATTTTAAGTTAAGCGTTTGTTTTAACTATTAGTTGTTTTTTTTTTTTTTTTTAATATATTGTTTATGTAGTTCCTAAACATTTTAGCATTTGCAAACAGGGCCGTAGTTAGGCTCCCCCACACCCCAGCGATTTATGGGGGTGTTATTTTAATATAAATAGCTTATCTTTTTTTAAGTTGTACCTAATAAGTGATATTTTTTGAAGATTTATTTGGCCATAATACTATGGGTTTATAAAATACGTTTCAAATGGAACTCAGTGATATAGTTAATTGCTGCCTTTTTCTTGCTTTAGCGATTGATTTTGTTTATACAATTTTACATTGTTTATATTCTTAAACAAAAGCAATCAAATCTTATTTGGCCTTTAACTTGCTTTAAAATTGTCAAAATTTTAGTTGTAATTTGTTTTAAAACACTGACTATTTTTTGTTTTTGTTTCAGAATTTTCATACAATTAGAATAAATTTGTCTGCATTTTACAATCATTTTCTAAATTTCGAATTAATATTCAGCGGGTTCTTGTTAACACGTTCGCTGCCGAGCTATTTTAAGCTATGCGTTACTTCTTTGCCGAGCCATAATGTTTACAATGATTAATTTTTGCCGAGGCTGTTTTACGTGGTTTCATTCTGATTGCCAAGGCTAGATATCAACATTTCAATAAATAAAATATTTTTAATCTGAAATAATTCTAAAGTATTTTTTATTCTGAATATAACTGACAAAAAAAAAAGCACTACGAGTATTCTCGTAGCTTGGCAATGGAGAAGGAATTTTTTTCTCCAGTGCCGAAGTACACGTAAGACCGCAATGAGTATAACTCATTGCGGTGACTACATCTTTTCAAGATGTAATTGAGAACTTGAAAGTTGTAATTAAGAAACGTAAGATGTAATTGAGAAACACAACATGTAAATAAGAAATTGCAATATGCAATTTGAAATATGTATTATATTTTCTCAATTACAAATTTTATCTTCTAAATTACATTATACGTTTCTTAATTACATCTTCCAAGTTCTAAATTACATAATGCGACTTCTAAATTACATGTTGTATTTCTCGATTATATCTTACGCTTCTTAACTACAACTTTCAAGTTCTCACTTACATCTTGAAAAGGCGTGGTAATGTACCTTATTTGATACATTATTATTATAGTGTTTCAGTTTTTTTGCACATGCACATTGGCAGTTATCATGAGAAAAAAAGGTAATTTATATATTTTTTTCTTAATTCTAAAACGTTGTGTTTTTTAGACTAGAAGCTAAAATATACTTGAAAACTACATTATAATGTATGTTATTAAAAATGTGAAAAAAAGTTTGAAGTACACAATAAGATGTTTTTTAATACATTAAAAAACATTTTAGTGTGCACTTCGAATTTTTTACACAGTATACCAGTTAATGTGTTTTATAGATGAGTAATTTCTTTTTTATAAATAGATAATTTATAAATTTACCTATCTCCTATTAGCTCAACACAGATATTCCACAATTGGATCAGCACATATGATAATGGAAGATTGTGAGGATAGTGAAGATGATAATATTAAAGATTCGGATTCATTTTTCGCTTATACTACTACGTCTTCGAGCTTGACTGCATCAGAATCAGGTTCTGAAGATAATAACAATGAATAAAGTGATGACAATCAGTACACAGAAGTTCATCTAGCAGCCACTGTAGAAGATTTTTTAATGCCGCCGAAAAGAGCTAGAACAACGGGTGGTCCATTTAGAAATTCAAACCAATGGAAAGATGAGCCGAATATTGTAAAACAAATTCAATTTACTGCTAATCCTGGTTTAAAGATATACATGGAGAGCAAGAAATCATTAGATTTCTTTAGACTATTTGTTACAGAAGAGCTTATAAATACTATGGTAGTTGAAACTAATCACTACGCAACGCAAGAAATAAATAAGAAGCGTCCCCTCAGAAGAAGCTCACGTTTTAAAGATTGGAAACCAATAAATTCAGAAGATATGCGGCAGTTCCTTGGAGTTCTTCTTCATATGGGGTGTGTCAAAATGCCATCTTTAGAACACTATTGGTCTAAGAACAGTCTCTATAGATTTCCCTTACTTTCTAGAATAATGTCACGAAATAAATTCCAACTAATACTACGGTTTTGGCATTTTATTAACAATGAAGATTCGGGTAGTGGACGCTTGTGTAAAATTATTGGACTTCTCGATCACTTAAATAATGCAATGTATAACATCTACTGTCCTAATAAAAATATATCAATCGATGAGTCAATGATGCTTTGGAAGGGACGTCACTACTAGAAAAGGATAGTTCTGGGACAAAACCATTTTTGATGCCCGTTTTGAGTTTTTTTTGATAATCGCGGGTTTTGAGTTTTTGATTCCCGTTTTGAGTTTTTTTGATAATGGCGTGTTTTGAATTTTTTTTTTGATGATGATGATGATGATGATGATGATGATGATGATGATGATGATGATGATGATGATGATGATGATGATGATGATGATGATGATGATGATGATGATGATGATGATGATGATGATGATGATGATGATGATGATGATGATGATGATGATGATGATGATGATGATGATGATGATGATGATGATGATGATGATGATGATGATGGAGGGTTGAAAAAATTTTTTTTGTGATAAAAATCAAGAAGAGGCCAAAAACATTTTTTTTTATGACGTGATAAAACGCGTAATGAAAAAAAAGTTTAATGGTTGTAAAGGTGTTTAAATCTTGCGCGATATAGGCGTAATAAAACACTTGTCCGAGAAGAAGGTAGAAGCTTCCGGATTGGCCGACTTGCGCGTCGCCAGAGTTGAGAGTGACGACGAGTCTTCTTCCGGCTGCAACTCTGGGCATGGAGTCAGCTTCTCCGAAATTTCTGTAAAAGGAGATGGTGGTGGTCGAGCCGATGGATGAAGTGGATTGATGCAGCAGTCCAGTCGATTTGTTGTTGAATGAAGTCACATTTGATCTGTTCCACGAAGAAAAGTAAAAATCTTCCAATCCAGATGATGAAAAGAAGCATGTGCTGTCTGCGTCATAACCAGGAAAGTAGGTGTAATTGTTGGTGTTGTATGGAGTCCAAGGAGTGAGAACGGTTCCATTTCCGGGAGGTAAATTTCCGTCGTAAATTCTGACTCCCACCAGTTTCCAGAAGCGCCAATGATGTGCATCCTGATGTATTTCAACGACAAACCATTTCCTTTTCCGTTGGTGTTCAGCAAAACGTATTCGCTGCCGTAAGTGGTGTTCAAATATCGAAACGTTCTGCAGTACAGCTTGAAAAGAGGGTTGGTCGCAGGAATAGAAGCAAGTGTGGAAATAAACGGCTGAATTCAATATGTTATGGCGGTGGCATTTCTGTTCACAAGTTGAATGGAGATGTCGTTTCTGAAAGGCATGTCCAACGTGAAATATCCTCCCAAGGAAGTGGTGTTAAACATGTTGCAACCTTGCAAAGAATTGGAGTAAAAAGCTCCTCCCAAAGGAGAAAAAAGCAAATCAGTAGCAAGACCTGTATTGTCCACTCCGATTCCTTCTGTTGTTTCTGAATAATTTCCCACATTGATTTCTCCGTCTGTAAAGATTCGAATGAAAACTTGACCTGGAATATTCGTTCCAGATGTGCTGTATAAAGCCAACCACAATCTTCTCAACACTCCAGATTTTCCAGAAAACGCAAACACAGGAGAAGTTGTTAACGCTGCCACTGTCTGAGACTTGAATCCCAAACTGGTGAATCCTGTCCCTGGAACGACACTGGTTAAACTCGATTCTTGCAACAGCAAGTCGACGTAACTTTTTGTCGCTCCGTCTTGCACGTTGGACGGATCAAGCACATTGATCAATTTGTGTGAGTTCAAATCCAAATCTGCATTTCCCACAGTTGTTCCTCCGCCTGATGCATGCGTGTCCACATAATTTTTGATGGCTGAATCTGAAGCAGAAACAGGCTCAGCCAAATTGGTTAATTTGTGAGAAGTCATGTTGATGTCGACGTAAGAAATATTATTGTAAGCGACTTTGGTGTCCACATACCCTTTTGTCGAAGCGTCTTTTAAATTGGTCGGATCGGAAACGTTGATCAATTTGTGAGAGTTCATGTCGATGATTCCAGTGATCGTGCTTGACCCGTCTGTTTTAACGCACAGACTTGAGCTGACGTCGACGTAATTTTTTGTGGCGGCGTCATAAAGATTGGTCGGTTCGTTCAAGTTGATGGCTTTGTGAAAATTTAAATCCAAGTCCGCCGTGCCAATCACTGTTCCTCCTCCTGTCGAATGCGTGTCCACGTAATTTTTTGCGGCAGCGTCGTGCGAGTTGGTTGGTTCTGCCAGGTTGAAGATTTTTTGAGAGTTAAAATCAATATCAGCAGTGATGGTGCTGGATCCATCCGTTTTGATATAAACGTTGCTTGCTGAGTCTGTTGCAAGATTGTCGAGATAAACACTGAACTCGTTTCTGTTGAATTTGTCAATCATTTTTTAAATGGGAGATATTTTTTTAAATTCGATTTGCTGTCACCAAAGTGTGTTGACGACGTCTTGAAAGCTGTTTCCCTCTTCGCATTTTTCCAAGACGTAAAGGCACAAGTGACCACAAAAAGAAGTGTTTCCAAATTGAACCCTTTCACTGTTGTAAAAGACGGGGCTTTTCAAATAGTCAACGAGCTCGACGAGAGATGGTTGAGCGTAAGAGTCAAAGCTGAATTTTTTGTCACCGTCTTTGAACCAACACACCCAATGAAACCCTCCAGTGCTCGAATCCCCCGTGTTGATAATCCCGCATTCCTTTTTTCTCGGTTTTTTTGGCAATGCGTCTCTGACAAAAACTCCCCGGAAGTTTTTTATTTTCAGTTTTTTTACTGCTTCCATCAATTGAAAATTTGTCAAAGCTTCGTTCGGTAAAACAATTCCCTCAACACTTATTTTTTTGTTGTTCATTTTTTTTACTTTGTTTTTTTTTTTAAAATCCTTTGGACTCTGCGATCATCTCTCTGCACTCTGCGATCAACCTTTTTGACCTCTTTTCAATTTCTTTGTTTTCTGCGATTATCTTTCTGCACTCTGCGATCAACCTTTTTGTCTCGGTTTCCTCCCCTCGCTCTGGTTCCCCCTCTTGCTCTGATTCCTCCCCTCGCTCTGGTTCCTCCTCTTGCTCTGATTCCTCCTCTTGCTCTGGTTCCCCCTCTTGCTCTGATTCCTCCTCTTGCTCTGATTCCTCCTCTTGCTCTGATTCCTCCTCTTGCTCTGATTCCTCCTCTTGCTCTGATTCCTCCTCTTGCTCTGATTCCTCCTCTTGCTCTGATTCCTCCTCTTGCTCTGATTCCTCCTCCTCTTGTTTTGTTTTTTTTAATTTGTAATGACCATAAGCCAACGTGTGCATCCCATCATCCGAAATGATTCTTTTGTCGTCGTCGGAGCTGAGAGAGGTTTTGTTGATTTCCTCAGTGTAAACGTTGTGCAAATGGGATCGGATGACATTCATTTTGTTTATTTTTCCTTTTTTTGTTTCGAGGCATTTTTTGTAATCGTCGTGGGTGATGTATTTTTCGACGACATATGTTTTGACCCCCTTGCATTTTTTGCATTTTTTTTCTTGTTTTTCTTGATGTATTTTGTAAGAGTAAAGTTTTGACCTGAGACCGACAAACTCTTCAATCTGTTTTCCTCCGGTTTCGTCTTTGAACATCCCAATGACCTTTTTGTTTAAACTCACTTTGAACCCGACGTTTTGAATGGCTGGATGGCTTTTGCTGAAATCGCTCCTGTCGAATTTTTTTCCACATCGTCGGAAATGTCTTTGTAAAAATCGTCCGTTTTTATTTCATAAACCAGCGAGTCCGTGTCTGTCATCAGCAGCTTTGCGTCACCATCAGGATATTTCTTTTTGATGTAATCATAATGGAACTCGAACATTAAGGTTTTGCTCAAATCCAAATTGGACATCCCCAAATAAATTGGTTTGTTGTAAAAAATTGTTGTCCTTTTCATGTGAACTGCAATCAAGTTTTCGTCGAAAATCGTGTGCCTGTCGTAATTTGGTTTCGCCGATAATTTTATTGCCTTTTTCTTTTCTGTCACCAGTCTCACGTCAATTCTTTTTTCAATGTTCTCTATTGTTTTTCCAAACACCGAATTGTTCATCAGCTTGAAAAATTCCTTCTCAAACTCGCTGGTGGATTTTGTTCTCAATTCGGTGTTGAGGTCGATGTACGGTTTCATCCAATCACGTTGCTCAAATTTTATTCCTTTGTGCACCTTTGAAATTTTCATTCCCAATCGTTCGTACAATTTCAGGTTTTCGCAGTGAAGGACATAATTTTTTTTGTCGTTTAAATTTGGAACGAGCTTATCCACTTTTCCAATTTTCATTCTCTCGGGTGCCAAAGGATAATCGTTGTGTTCATCGTGAAGGCTTTCAGGATAATCCAAATCAACCTCCAAAATGCACGGAACCGATTGCCAATCTGACAGTTCGTCTTCTGTCATCCATTCGAAACCGTGAGTGGGAAGAGGTTTGCACATGGCCCATCCGTACAGGTTGTTGGCGTCCAAGTATTGAATGAATTTTGATGGTTGGCTTGGATCGTACGAGTCGCCCATGTATTTGTTGTTCGATTTTCCATGCCGGTTGGAGATCATGCTGATCCCTCCACGGGCTCCTTTTTGGATCATTCGAAGAATGTCGGGGTCGCTCAACAACTCCAATTTTATCTTTGTCAGTTTCAAACAAGCGTCCCATGCCAAACCGGGAGATGTGTAATACCAAGCGGGATCGAGCTTGTAATTTTTAATGCAAACGTCCCTGAAATTTTCAAAGACGTCCGCCAGAATCAAAACATCAGACACGTTGTAAAAATCGTGATAATCTCTGAACGTTTAGCATTGAAACACGTTCCAAACCGTTTGCGCATGCGCGTAATCTTCGTCACTTATTTCATTGTGGTTGAATTCTGAGAAAAACGCTTCTTTTGGAGGCAATTGCGTTTCTTGAAATTTATCGAATCCATCCACCCAACCGTAAGGGTAAACACCTTTTTTTCGAAGCAAATCGAATTTTTCTCCTTCAAAATATTTTGCGAGGCTTTTGAACTCTTCTGGCTTTAAATTTTTTGACAAACTTTCCAAACTGGAGGAAAGGAATTTAAAGCTGTCGATGAATCTCAATTCAATTTTTTTGTCTTTTGGTTTTCCGTCTTTCCCGATGTACTCTCCCACCGTGATTTTTTTCGAGAAGCTGATGTATTTTTCCTCGTTGCATGGGATGCAGGTTATTTCTCCTCCCAATTTTTTGATAAACAAATAGCTGTCGTAGCCTGACAGATTGTGAAAAACAACAGGAACAAATTTTGGGACTTTGTATTTTAAATTGCATTCGTTGTGGGCCGCTCCTCGATATTTTCCAGTAAAATGACAGTGGTCTCGCACCTTTTCTGTATCGAGAATTTTTTCTTCGCAAATGTGGCAAACGGTTGCGGATTTGAAATTATTTTCATCGTCCTTTGTGAAAAACATATTTTTTCTCTCGATTTTTCCAAAGACTTTTTTTATTGCTTTTTCCAAGCTGTCGACAAAAAATTCAGCAATGTCGTCGTCCTCGCTTGTCGACTCTGAATTTGTTGGACCTC
The DNA here is from genome assembly GCF_058129835.1 of Hydra viridissima. Lineage (NCBI taxonomy): Eukaryota > Metazoa > Cnidaria > Hydrozoa > Anthoathecata > Hydridae > Hydra > Hydra viridissima. Next base: position 2,895,825 of record NW_028324310.1, read on the forward strand.
TGTTGTAAACGGTTTCATCCAAACATTTGATGTAAAAGGAAAAAGAGCTCGGAACGTGACTTTGAAACTTTTTGGTGTACGACTTGTCTGGGTTTTGTTCGCACGAGTCCATCGGTTTGACAAAGCGTTCAAAATCCGCGTAAACGATGAATGGAACCCTCATTGACCTTTCCATGTGCCCAAATTTCATGAACGACTTTTTTGGAGGAAGATCCATTCGTGTCGCGCTGTACTCTCTGAAATAGGTCGAATGTTTTGAAAGATCCTCATCGCTTTTCATCCCCTGCAAGCAATTTCTGCAAAAATATTTTTGCAGAAATTGCTTGCAGGGGATGAAAAGCGATGAGGATCCGGGCTTTGAGCAATCACAGGACGCGGAGCAGGAACAATTGACCTCGCATCTGTCGTCCGTCAACGAGGATGAGGGCCAATGACAGGTCTTGTTGTTTTTATTGCCTCAACGAGCTGTTCTCTGGTCATTTTTGAAAAACCTTTTATCGCTCGTTCTTTGGCTTCACTTCGCAATTTTGTCAGAGATTTCTCTTTGACTTTTTTTTCTTTGACGATTTTGCTTTCCATTTTTTTATTGCCAAGAAAATTATTTAACTCAAGTTCAATTTTTTTGGTTTTTCCGATTTTTTCGGACTTGCCGATTTTTCGCATTTTGTTTTCCATTTTTTTGTTTTCCATTATGCCAAGAAAATTTTTTTCAAAATCAATTTTTTTCCGATAATTTTTTTCCGAGACTTTTTTCAATTCTTTTTTTCCGAGAATTGAAAATTTTTTTTTCGGACTTTGATTTTTTTTCATTTTTTTGGACTTGGAGTTTTTTTTCTGTTTTCGAGCTTTTCTGAATTTAAAATCTCAATCTTGATCCCATCCTCCACTTTTCCATCTCGACGCTCCAAATATCTCCAGCCATGTCCAGTCTTTTTCATTGCTTCGTAAAGGGATCCGTATTCAACCACCTCCCCTGTTTCGATGTTGGTCGTTTTCACAGACACAGGTTTTTTTCGAATCGAACCAAGCCTTTCGTATTTTGGTCGATCTGTTTTTTCACATTTTCCGTTTTTCTTTTTTTGGTCGACCCACATGTCTGCATTCTTTTGCACCTTCCAAAAGAGAATCTTTGCTTACGAGATTGTTCTCAACCGCAATCATCATCAAAGTCAACAAATTGTTTGAGGTTTTTGTGACACCATTTTCTCTCAGCAAATTTTTCAGATAATTTTTTGTTAGTCTCGTGTTTTTTTTTGAAAAGAAAAAATTTTTTTAAATCAATTTTTTTATTGCCAAGAATCTCATGACGCTTAATAAACAGCGTTCATGTTGGTTCCGTCTGAAACAAATTGGATCAATTTGTCGGAAATGATCACTGCGAAAATAACGGTGTTGTCTGGAACAGCCGTTCTGAATTTTAGGTTGACAACCAATTCAGCCGTTTCGGAAACAACTCTTTCCTTTTGCTTGCTGATGTCGACAAAAAACAACGGAAACAAATTTTTATATTCAAGCAGTGTCAAACCGGATTGACAAACAAGCTCGTTTGTGCCATAATATTTTTCGTCAAAAGTGAACGCATCGGAATGAGCCATGACCATTTTCTTTTCTCCAAAATTCAAGTCGTAATTGTAATTTGGATATTTAATTCAATTGACGGTCACGAAAAAATTGTTGATGTCACAATGATCGAACACGGCTGAATTTGCGGTTTGACTGGAACCTCTGTTTGTCTGAAAACCAAACACGATATATCTCGGAACGCTTTTGTCCGTGATTCTTCCAAGTGTCCAAGTGAATTCTGAGAGACCCGCTGGAATGGCTTGCCTTTCTACTTTGTTTGCTTTGTAAGCCACTGGAACGTTGATTTTCTTTGCAATCAGGTTAAAAAATTCGGATTTTTTCAAAACATCCAGTTCAATCCTTGGCATGAAGAGTCGGAATTTTTTTATGTCGATCATTCCTGCAGTAACAGTTCCGGCTCTGTAAATGGCGTCATCGTATTCTTTTTTTGTAAAGGTGATCGTGTGTCTGAATCCGTAAACGACTTTGTCGTAAGTTTCGCAAAAACCAAAATTGTGTTTTAAAGGGATCCTTAAAGAAAATGCACCAATGGATGTGGTTTCTGCAAACAAGTGGTCTCTCCTGACGTTGAACCCAGTGGTTCCAGTTGCGTTTGAGGTGTCTTTGTACCACATTTGCTTCAAACCATCGGCAAGCTGAAAACCGAAAGGATATTTCAACAATCCAAGCATGGTTGTTCCCTGACCTGGATACATGACTCTTTCAACTTGCTGTCCTGATAAGTCGTAAGTGACGTCACTGAACAAATATATGATTGCGTTGTTCACCAGAGCAATGTTGTCTGCTGCTGCGTAAGTGGTTCCGTCTGCTTTTTTCAGAACCCCTTCGACGAGGATGTAAGCCTCAGACGGAAGTGTCTGCACAGACTGGCAATCAATCTCAAAAACGATTGATCCTGAAGAATTTAAATCGAGATTCGTTGGAAGGTACTCGAAAAAATCAACTTTTTCAATTCCGGTGTCTTAGACAGACTTTTCGTCAATTAATAACCTGTCGGTGTTTATCATTTTTTTTAAATGAGAAAAAAAAATTTTTTTATATCATTTTTGATTCGTCAAAAAAAATCACGCAATCAAAAGAACGCTCCCCATTTTGACCATATCTTGGATTCTGGAAGCGTTCTTTTTTGTCATTTTCTTTTTTGCTTGAATGGACGAACCAAACATTTTTTTATGCAGCTCTTCCATCGGATTAACAGATTCAGATTGCTTTGCCACTTCGTTCAAAATAGTGTTGGTTAATTGGTTTGGATTCACCGTTCCTGTCTTGGCGTAAACTTTTTCAATCGCTTTTTTTCCTTTGTCGATGGCAACGTCTCTGGCAGTTGATATGGCTGAAGAGGCCAATTCTTTTCCGGCAGATCTGGCGGCTGTGATCGCTTCTCTTCCAATTTCGCTTGCTGTTGCTTTCCTCAATAAATGAAGAGACGACTTTGATGCGTTTGAAGCGATCATTCTCCTCAAAAAATTTTTAAACGTGTCAACAATCCCTCCACCTCCGATGACGTTCTTTTTTAAATATCTTCTGTTGTTCACAATGAGCATTTGTAAAAATGAGAAAATTTTTTTTTAATTCGTGTTTCACGACTCGATGTATTTTTGAATCGATCGGTATTCATCTTTGTTGATTTCCTCCTGCCTCAAAAGCTCGTCACAAATGGCAACAGCTTCGTTTCTCGATGCGATATTTCCAGCATGACCAGCGGCGATGCTCAAACTGAGTCGCTGCACAAGAGCATTTGGATCGCTTGGAAGAATGATCACTCCGTGACCTTTTTTTCCCATCGTTTTTGTGTAATTTTTTCCCCAAATTTTTGAAATAATCGTATTCCACTTTTCGCCTCTCGAAGCTTTTGGTACTGTTGATCTCCCTTCTCTCTCAATTGCACGCGTTTCAACCAGTATTTTTTCATAATTTTTCAAGTCATCGTCTGTCACCTTTGTCATATCAGGTTTTGATCTTGTGATCAACTCCCAAAGGCCTCTTGTTCCCTCGTACTTTTCTCCACCCACAATGACGTCGTTTTTGTCGAAAATAATTTGTTCTTTTCCAATGAACATTTTTCCATCTTCTCTTGCGTGAATGCCAAACACCCTGTCTGAAGCACCTTTTTTGGACGCGTATTTGGACAAATATTTCAAAGCTGTGTCTCCAATAATCATTGTTTCAGAAGGATTTTCAACACTCTTGAAAATTTCAAAAGACGACTCGCTTTCTGGATAAGTCAAAGCCAGTGGACTGCTGTCAACCTCTTTGTATGCGATTCTCTTCATCTCGTTTTTCACTTTTTCGTTGCTCTCGATCAACGGTTGAAAAAACTTGGACAGATCAGTCTGATAATTTGCATCTGGAACGTTCCGGTTGAGGCTCTCATTGTAAAGCTTCTCCCTGTTGGCCATGTAATTTTTCACAATCTCATCTCTCTTTTCCGGGTCATGTATTTTAAAGAATGGCATTTTTTTAAAATACTGAGAAAAAAAAACTTAAACAAAAACGAAATTTCGTTTTCGTTCATTTTCCCTTTTTGTTAAGGTTGTTAAATGCTTGAGTGGCTTCTTCTCTTCCTTTTTGGATCAACGACTCTTTGGTCAATTCGTCAATACTGCTTTTTGATTTTGATTGGATTTCTTCGGTCATGGTTTTAAATTTTTGAAGCTCGCCGAGGATGAGTTCGTATTCAGAATCGCTCACAAAACCGTCCATGAGCGATTTTGAAATATGATCACTAATCGTGTTCAAGTTTGACTCGGAAAGAACCTTTATTTTTTCGTGCTTTTCAGCTTTCAACAACATTTTCTTGTTTTGATGGTTTCCGAAAATGAACAAAGCACCCATTCCAATCGCAATCCCCTCGCACGCAATCGAAATTGGAGTGGCAACGACGGTTGACAAAAGTGCGATGCCTGTAATCCCCAAACCAATGCACAACGTTTGCAACCCGTCGTCTGCGAAACGAATAATCTTTGCCACTCGATGGTACTTTTTGCTCAAAGCCATTCTTTTCACTTTTTCATCCTCCATTTCTTTTTGGATCTCACCTATTTTTTGAAGACGAAAAGCGTCATCGGGTGGTGCCGTTGGAAGAACCGGATAAATTTTTTCAGTGTTTTTTATTACCTCCATCTTTTTAACAAAGACAGATTTTTTTTAATTCGAATCGATGTGATTTATTTTGCAAAGCTTTTCACCTTTTTTGACTATGACGTCATTGGTGCTGTTGTTTATCCAAAATGACGTCATCCACAGACTCTGAAAAAATCACATCGTTTTTGAAAAAGTTTAATTTGTCACTTATTTCATTCATCAAAGTGACGACAGCAATTCCTTTGTCAAAACTCAATCCAACGGACAACGATATTGTCGTGAGAGAAAGAGCAGCAAATTTTATGTCTTTCTGAGCAAAAATCTCATGATGGCCTTTTATGTCATAACAATTTGGATGATCCAAATCTTTTTTTGCCACGACAATATTTTGCGATGTCTTTTTTTGCAGGTTTTTTATTGTCTCAACCAAAGTTTCCAGCTCTTTGATCCTTTCCATCAAGTTTTCCAAATTTTTGGTCCGATCCGACTCTTTTAATCGCTCCAACACTTTGATCCTCTCATCCATGTGTCCCAAATACATTTTCGAGATCTCCAAACTCGAATCAGCGTGTTTCTCTACCGAGGAAACGTTTTTTAAAAACTTGTGAGGGGCATGCATTTTTTAATATGAAAAGAAAATGTTTTAACTCATTTTATTTTCTTTTTTTTTTTCGTGTTTTTCACATCTCTTCGTCAGATTCCATCTCTCCCAAATCCAAATCATCACCTATGATGCTTTGGACTGAAGTCTCATTTTTTGCAATGACCACTTCGGGAATCCTAACCTGAATGGACTCGATCTGAGAACTAATAAAAACACCTTCAATTCTCAAAGATGCAACAGCAGAACACCTTTGACGAACATATGTCAATGGATTTGTTTTCACCAGCTTTTTGTTCTCCTTTTTGAAAAACAAAGAAGAAACCTCAATGTTTTTTTCACTTTTCTTTGTGAACAATTTTCCGAAAAAAATGGGCGCTGCATGTGGCATCTCAGATTTGTTTTTAAAAATGGACAAATCCTCTGTCGTTATTTTTTTCGTTCTTCCTCCTTTTTTCAAAGTGGGAATCATTTCCTTGACTTTTTCGCGAAGAAATTTTGATATTTTTTCTGTCGTCTCGATAAACTTTTTCTCTTTTTCACTCATTCCTTTTTTTTCGTTGAAACCGAGAAAGGACATGGAATATCCCTCCAGCTCGTTCGTTCCAAAACTGCAGTTCTCAAACACACCCAGAGAAAACTAAACGGGGGTTCATAAAACAAAAGGACCTTTTCCAGAGTGGTACTCATAAAAAAGCGGAATCTTTTGGTACTGAATGGGTTTGGTTGCGGAATAAATCTCTCCAACCGATAATTTGCTCTCATCAAAATTTTCAATCGTCACGAAATTCATCTTTTTGAAAAGAAAAGAAAATTTTTTTATATCATTTTTTTCAAACGGATCAATTCTTTACTGTCCACCCATGAGTTGAACGAGTCTGGATATCCCTTCCATTTGACCAATGATCTGCTCTTGGTTTTGCGAACAATTTTTTCAATTCTGAATATGCTCTGATCCGTCTTTTGCATCTCCTGCTCGTAAAAAGTGCCTTGAATGTCTTCACCGTTGGCGTCAGCGATTTTATACGTGGGTGGATCCGTTCGCTGAATTTTTGACACTGTGAAAACCTCCTCGGTCCATTTCGGCGTGTACCCTTTTTCAAAATTGGTCTTCTTTTTTATGATCCTCACTTTGTCGTCCATTGAAAATTTCGGTTCCGGCCTTTCTTTTTGCACCTTTCCATTCAGGTTCATCCAGACATCATTTTTGTTTTTTTCATCGCTGGCTTCAACTGAAGTCATTTTGATGGAAGAGTGCTTTGTGCTGTTGTAATTTTTCACCATCTCATCCAAGACGTCAATGTATTTATTGGTGCTGTTGGCTGGAAAATATTTAAACATTCTCTCTTTCATCGTTCTGTTCCATCGCTCAACGACACAACTTTTTTCCTCGTTTTCAGTGGAATACAATTGAACACCCAGCGCTCTCACGTGCTTGTTGCAAAATTCTTTTCCTTTGTCCACCCACATTTTGTCACATTTTCTTTCACCAAAAATCTTTTTCAACGCTTCAGCCACTTCAAGTCCCGTTTTGCTTTTCAACCGAACGATCCATCCATACTTTGAAAACACGTCGATCACCATGAGCAAGTATTTAACGCCATTGTTGAACTTTGAAAACGATTGCATGTCAACCAAATCGACAGCCCATATTTCATCAATGTCGTTCACAAACACTTTTCTTTTTTTAAAATTGCGAATGACAGGTTTGTGAAGCTCTTCTGCAAGCTGATCCGTCCATTTTAAACTTGAAAAATTTTTTTTTTTTTTGCAGAGACACCCAGTCCGAATTTGGCTTTGGCTTTGATGATTGGCGCGATAATCTTTCTTTCGTTTATTTCTTTTTGAGTGGGGTTTGGAATTGAGTTCATCTCTTCAAGCATCATTTGATCTGCCAAATTTCTGCTTTGAACGTCGTTTAAATATTTATATGCCAAATCGTGGTGGTACGCTGCATTGTCCACTCGGTCCACCGGTTTGCTCCACTCCTGATACATGTCGGTGGACGTGAGCCTTTTGTCCAGGTTTGTGCCAGGCCCTGCAAAATTCATTCCTGGAATGTGCATTTCTCCTGGAAACTTTGCCCACGGAAGTTTTATTTTTTTTGAAAAATTGTTGATCGATTCGACCAAGTCTCCCCCTTTTGCCTCCGAAGAAACAAACTGGCATTTGGTCGTTCCGCAAGAGTCGCAAGTTCCTTTGATCATGTTTCTGTTGTTTTTTGTCCTCTCGTTTCTCAAATGGATCGTTTCTGTTTTCCTTTTGCATCTGACACAGTACATTTTTATTTCAAAAAAAATATTTTTATTTCAAAAAAAATGGAAGTCATTGATTTGTCATGGAATATCGGAAAAACCAAAAGATACAACAACAAGCTTTTGCCAAAAAGCATTCGAGGAATCATTGTCGGAAAGTCCGGTTGCGGAAAAACAACCTTGCTGCTCAATTTACTTCTTAGACCTGGATGGCTGGATTATAACCACTTGCAAGTCTTTGGAAAATCCCTTTTCCAACCCGAATACAAAATACTGAAAAGCTCGTTCGAAAAAAAATTGCCAAAAAAACTCATTCTCCAATTATTCAACATTCAAAGCCAAATTGAAAAGCTAAACTCCAGTCCTGAAGCCGTCATTGAAGAAATATCAAAAGAATGGGACGGAGAAACAGACATGGAATGTCAATTCTTCGAAAGTGATGAAGACGTGCCTGAACCTGAATCATTAGACTCGTCCAAATACAATTTGATGATCTTTGACGACTTGCAATTGGAAAAACAAAACAAATGCGAAAAATATTACATCTGAGGAAGACACTCCAACGTTGACTGCTTTTACCTCTCTCAAAATTATTTCAAGATTCCAAGACAAACCATCAGAGAAAATGCCAACTTTATTTGTCTCTTTCCTCAGGACGATAAAAATATCAATCACATTTATCAAGATCACGTTTCCAGTGACATGAAAAAAGAAGAATTCAAAAAGTTTTGCAAGTATTGCTGGTCTCAACCCCATGGATTTGCTGTCATTGATTTGTCCTCCAAAAAAGACCATGGAAAATACAGAAGCGGGTTGGACGATTTTTATTTTCCAAAATAATCCATTTAAAAAATTTTTTCACCCATTAAAAAAAATGTTAGGCATAATCATCAATGTGGATGGAACATCCAACATAATAATTACAGAATTTTTGGACAAAATCGTTTTTGAAAAAGAAAAAAAATATGAGATGGCTTTTCTCGGTCTTGAGACGTACAACAGCTTTCCAAACATCACCAGCAAAAACAATTCTTTCAGGTACAGCATGAACAACGGTGTCAATTGGGAAAACGTCGCCATTCCAGAAGGAAGCTACGACATCATCGACATCAACAATTATTAGCAAAAAACCGTCTCAAACACAATCAAAAATTATGCGTCTCATAGCGCAAGTTACGTCACCACAAATAAAGTTACTCACCAGAAAACATCAAGATTGGATCCAATTCAAACACTTTAAAATCAACCATCAAACTTGGATTAAATTATTTGATGGATTTGAACGTTGAAAACAGCATCGCATCCCTTTTGGGTTTCACAAAAAGACAATTAGACTCCAATTCCGAATACGAGTCCGACGACATTGTCAGAATCACGAACGTCAACACGATCAGAATCGTCAACAACGTCATCGGATCGGCATACATCAATGGCTCACAATTAAATTGCATTTACTCCTTTTACCCCTCTGTGGGTCCTGGCTTTAAAATCATCGAAAGACCCACCCATTTGGTTTACCTCCCTGTCAAAGTCCCTGAGATCTCAACGATGATCACACGCGTTGTCGATCAAAACGGTAATCTAATCGATTTTCGCGGCGAGGACATCACGATCCGTTATCACATTCGAGAAGTGAAATAAATATTTTTTTCCGACATTTTAAAAATGAGCAATTACATTCGTGTCAAATTAAACGTGTCTCAGGGACAGATCGACAAAATAAAAAAATCAATCATTGAAGGAAAACCCGCGAGCATCCGCATTTCAAAAGAAAATCTGCACGGAAACGACATTTTACTTTTAACAGAAAGACAACACCGAAAAATTGTGGACGCTCTCAATCGAGGAGTTGGAGTCACAATAAAAATGAGCAAAACTCAATTGGAACACAACGCAAAAGTTGAAGGAGGATTTCTTGGTGCTCTTTTATCTTTATTGGGAAGGGTTGCAGCCAAAGCCGTCCCAGTTTTTGCAAAGGCCGCTTTGGGCGGTGTCGCCTCTTCTCTTGGTTCCAATATGATCGACAAAATTTTGGGAAATGGAATAAAATCAGAAGGAGGGTTTCTTCCTTTTTTTTTACCTTTATTGGGAGCTCTTGCACCCACTTTGATCGAAAAAATTGTTGGAAATGGCATTGCTTACCTCAAAAGCAATGGAAAAGGAATGAAAATTGCCACATACAAAGGTGACGGACTGTTTTTGACACCTTGGGTCACTGGAAGCTCACTTAAAGATGGATTATACTTCAAAAGAGACAGAAAATATGTTCCCATCTTATCTTGATTGCTTCTTAGACCCATTCTCAAAAATCCTTCAAAAAAAAAAAATTCTTGGCATATTAAAATGAACGGAAAAACAAGGATCTTGAAAAATGAGGACGGAAAAATTAAAAGCATAAATACACTTGACCCCATTGAATATTTAAGGAACAAAGGATTTGAATGTCGCGAAATGGAAAAATACAAATCAATTCTCGAAGAAAAACAAGAACAAAAGCATGAACAAAGAAAAAAAGAAATTTTTCGCGCATGATTTAAACACCTTTACAACCATTAAACTTTTTTTCATTACGCGTTTTATCACGTCATGAAAAAAAATGTTTTTGTCCTCCTCCTATTGATTTTTTCAACCCATCATCAAAAAAATTCAAAACCCGCGATTATCAAAAAAACTCAAAACGGGCATCAAAAATTTAAAACCCGCGATTATCAAAAAAAACTCAAAACGGGCATCAAAAAGAAAATGAGCCAGAACTCTCCTTTTCTAGTAGTCACGTGCATTGACCACAAGCTTAACATGGCCCTGGAAAGGACTGTCAACAAATAGCCTGATATCAAGGCTGCTATCGATGCATACAGGACAATCTCCGCCCTATTCCATCACTCTCCTCTTGCTGAAGGGGTGTTGAAAAAGAAGCGCCTCGAGATGAATGGTAATAATTTTAACTTTTTAAGTAGATAAGAATACGAAGTTTTACAACTTAATGTCAAATTTTTACAAATATTTTTTAATTTCAAACAAAGTTTTCTAAGAGTTTACGATTTCATGCGAAGTTTTTTGCGAAATTTTATTTTAGTTTTTGTTTCAGTACCCTACAGAAAGATCACTGCTCCTTGTGCAACCAGATGGAACTCTGTCCAAATGATGATGCTCCTAGACATCAACCATCTTCAAAGTGTGCTCTGTGCTCTCCGGGCTGACAAAAAGGAATGGACCACACCCATTCCTTTTTGTCAGCCCGGAGACAATTTGAGCTGGTTGCAACCATTCTGCCACTCCTGACCACATGCCGAGTCATCTCTGAGTCAATGTCGAGTGATAAGAAAATTACAATGGATAGAGCACTGACAGCCATTGTTCATGTTGTGGATAGGTGTGCTTCTCTGAGGGTCAAAGAAATAAGAAAGAACAGTGTCACTGGAGTAGGTCCTTTCATGGTTGAGCTTATTGTAGAACTTGAGAAATGATTCCCAAGAGGAGGATGTGACATCATGCCTTATGCTGTAGGCTGCCTGTTGCACCCCTTCTTGAAAGGCCAACAACTGCACCCTTATGGTGTCAGGGATGAGATTTTTGACAATTTGAAAACCAGTCATCCTACAACAGCAGACTGGCTGTCAAACCAGCAAGGTACAATCAATGTCTCAAATGAGATCACCCATGAGTTTCTTGAAGATGATGGTGAGACTGAATTCCGGAAGGCAGCAGCAAAGGTAATAGCTATTAAGTATAATATAAAATAAATTTCTTTAAAACTAGTTAAATATACATCTACTAATCTTAATGCAATCGAACAAACAAAGTCATAAAAATTTTAATTTGAGGATACGATGCCATACGGGGGAGAGGGGGGGGAGGCGGTTCAAAGTTAAACGAACTTTTTAAAAATTATTTGAATTTAAACAATTTTAGATGAAAGAAAGCGAAGTTATACGAAGTTTTCTAAACGTTTAACTTCCTTCCTTTCTTTTAGACTGTGTCCAGCCAATTCAGGCAGACAAATGCTACAGCTGAGGGTCCTCCGATTTCCGTTGAGTGGGCAAAATTCAGAAAAACAACTGTGATAGATTCGAAGATTAATGTCCTCACTGGTGGAGGACGCATCGCAAAGAGATGCCCATCTTGGTAGGACTTGTACGGGAGTATTATTGCCTGCCAGCCTCAAGTGTCTCAAGTGAGCGGGCCTTTAGTGAAGCTGGACAGGTGGTCCACCAAAAGAGATGCAGGTTGTCTAAAAAACCACTGAAAAGTTGGTCTTCATCAACGAGAACTTCGATCTGTTAAACTCCTTTGAACCATTTTGGGAATACCACTCCATGGAAGAGCAAATGGCAGCAAGATCTGCTCCAGACAGAAATCAAAATGGTGATGATTACTCAGACTAGGATGATGATGATGATGATGATGATGATGATGATGATGATGATGATGATGATGATGATGATGATGATGATGATGATGATGATGATGATGATGATGATGATGATGATAATGATGATGATGATGATGATGATGATGATGATGATGATGATGATGATGATGATGATGATGATGATGATGATGATGATGATGATGATGATGATAATGATGATGATGATGATGATAATGATGATGATGATGATGATGATACCGCCACATTAAAAATGTAAACTCCAGTATTGTTGAACTGGAAAGGTGAGACAGACATCATATAGGCTCCCAAGGCCAGGAACTTGCACAAAAAAATGAGAATGAAAGACTGGAAGCGGACAACTAAATATTCTTTACTAGGGAAGCATGCTGGGATTATTTAAGATTAGGTAATCTATAATATGCAAATAATTTTTTCACATGTTTAAGGAGTTGGATTTATGAAATCTAGAATGATTATTAAATAAATGAAAGGGTTTTAGCATATCTTTTGTATATTCTGTATTTCTGTAATGTTACTGTAGTGTATACTTCAAATTTTTATTATTAAGAAATAGAAGGGCAGAGATTGCTAGCATATACCAAACCAGTTATCACTTCACTTTACTTTATACCGATGTCTTTGAACCTGAACATAGTCAGCTTCTCATCGATTGTGATTTTTTCCAAATCTAAGGGATAGAGTAGGAGTCTAGGAGAATAGAAGGGAAGAGCATAACAGTACTAGTACAGCCACATACAAGTTCAGCTTAAAATATGGCTTATCAGTTCACTTCACTTTAAAATTTTTGCTAATAGAGCTTGAAGTTGAAGTCATTAAACTTGAACTTGAAGTCATTGAGCTTAAAACCTGAACGAAGTCACGCGACGTTCGTTTGTTTACTTTTTGTATGCACTCGTTTCGTTTACTCAAACGATTTCGAAGACAGTTTAATTTTTGGAAGTGAATTTGAAAGCCGTTAGAAATTTTAAACAATTTTAAAACACGCCATTTTCGAATTTACATAACTTTTTACGATTTTGAAAACCGCGTAAATATACTTTATTTGAACTAATACAATTTTGAAAACCGTCAAATTAAATTTCATACAACTTTTTACGATTTTGAAAACCGCGAAAATATATTTTATTCGAAGTAATACGACTTTCAAAACCGTTTAATTAAATTTTATACAACTTTTAACGATTTCGAAACACGTTCACACTCGACTTTTAGATATTTAAGATATTTATTTAAGATTTTAAAATAAGTAAAAGTGCCATCCCTATAAATTACTCTTTGTGCGCGTAGAAGACTTAGTACGCGCCTGAGGTAAATGTAAAATTTATTTTAAAAATACGTGACATTTTATTACATGGTATTTGGAATTGAGAAGTCTAATCTTTTTTGAATTGTTATTTCTGCGCGTAAATTAAACTGACTCGCATAAGTGCGCGTAATATGCGTATATGCGTCTCAAGTACGCGGAAAGTTTATTTCTAATGATAAATTTAATTTTTCTGACCATTAACGCAAGTGTTGATGAATCACGCGTTTTTATTTGAGGGTCATAATATTTGCTGTTTATTCACCTTTTTGACTCACTGTGTGCCCTGGTTTGCATAACTCTTGCTGAGTTAGAGTTTCGAAACGTTTGCGACTAGTTTCCCTGCGAGTTTCATAAACCAGTTTCGTAACTTGAGTTACGAAAGTTTGGTAAATACGAACTCAAACATCAAACGTCAATTCATCAAACTTAAATTCTCCTGGTCTCTCACGAGGAACACATAGGAATTTCATCTAAACGAGCATATTTTTAATAATAAAATTTAGCAATTCTTTATTAATATTTAACTTTAATAAATAATTAAAAAGATTTATTGCAACAAATAATTAAACAAGTAAGAATTAAAACCAGCAATTACCTATATTGTGTATCAATATATGATGTAAAAGAAACAATTCATGTGAGTTGCATTATTTTTATTCAACTTTCAATATTTAATTCATACTTTTATTCAATTTAAATGCATCTATATTCTCTCCAACGAATTTTTAAAGTGAAAAGTAAAATTATTTAAAACTGTAGGATTAACATACCTTTGATCCTCCCCTCATTGATGTATTAAGCAAATTTTGTTTCCTTTCCTCTTTTGTTACTGAAGTTAGCGATATTGTTTGTTTTGTCAATATTCACTTGTAGAAAATTAAACAAATTTGTGATTTCAGACAGTAAATTAAAAGTTTGTTTTGGTTTTGATTTTGGTTTTGGTTTGGGTTTGGAATTTTTTTTTTTTTTTCCTTTTCATTAAATATCAATGATTTTTAGCATTTAAATAGTTTATTTTTTTCTGTGATAACAATATACAATGTTGCTAACTTGAATCCAGGAAAGATAGGCAAAGTTGAATACCTGTTGAAACTTGCTGTATTCACTCTGAGGAAGAATGACAAGAAATACAGTCTTAATCAGAGTGCAGTTCATAGGCATCATCAGTTTATATGAACCGAAGTTGTCTTTGATATGACAGACATCCAGTTGATTATTTGTCATAGGCTTTGCTAATAGAGTAAATGAAGGTTCAAAGTACACTTACTCAGCATAACATAAAGATATTCCTCTAATTTTACTTGGCAATTTAAGCTGCTCAAATGTGAAATTGTGTTTTTTTTTACATTAAGGGTTCTTATGAGGTAGATATGTCTTTGTACAATTTTGAATATGACAGGAAGAAAAATTAATTATTTAATGAATAAAAATGAATTATAGAATAAGTAAATAAATGTCATATATCTCTTATTTGCTTTGAATGGCATTTAAATTTTCTTTACAGTGAAAATAAAATAAAACAAAGAGCAGCTGCTGAAGTTACATTTTTTTGGACCAAATATGATTTGTTCAATGAGCCTTGAAACAGCGTTGAATAAATTTAAAAAGATCACTTCCAAAAAGAAAAATGTGGTAAATTTGTAAATTGAAATAAAGTACATACATACATACATACATACATACATACATACATACATACATACATACATACATACATACATACATACATACATACATACATACATACATACATACATACATTCTGTATGATATATATATATATATATATATATATATATATATATATATATATATATATATATATATATATATCATACAGAAATATATTATGGGCGTTTCTTCATTATCATTGGCTTCAATTGTGTTGCAAATTGATGTACCAAAAGGTATTTATATGAAGTATACTTTCTTTTGTTTTTTTAATTTTGCTTTTTGATATCTCATCTAATAAAAGATTTTTTTGGAGTGTTGCCTTATAAACATTTCCAAAACCTTTCAATGTTTTTATGATGAGCCCATTTAAAATGTTCATTTCCCCCCAAGTTAAAGTATGTACTTATAGAACTTTTCACTTTTTTAAGCAACTGCTGATAACCAAGAAATAATCTTGACAAATATATATGATATTCCTGATAATGAAGAAAATATATATGAAGAAATCGATAAACTAATGTCTAGCGATCCACTTGAAAAAGGTGAATTTTATTTCTATCATAAAAACACTTGAGGTTTTTTATATTAAAAGTTATTTAAAAACTATGAAATATTTTTCTGTAAAAGATCAAAAAAAGCAGCAAGAAGACATTTATGCAGACCCGTGTGCAATTTATGGTGATATTTATGATGATATTGGACGAGGTTAAAGCTTTTTCTTATACTTTACCTTCTTTGCTTTAAGTAGAGTTGTTATTCTTAAATGATAAACTTGGTTTTAATTATTTTTCTTGGTGTAAAAGTTACTCTATTATCTTTAGACTTATTTACTTGAAAGTAGTTTTTTTAAAAGTGAATGTAAAATTCAATATTGAAAAACATTTTTCTAATTTTAGTTTATAAATGTGAGGGTGATAAGATTGAAGAAAATTACTATGATTATGGTTTAGCATCAAATCCATACCATTATAATAAAATGACACAAACAGAAAATGATGGCGTGGGTAGGTTTACAAAAGTTATCATTTGATAAATTAGCAAGATTCAACTTTTTTTTATGATCTGTTATACTATGTTTGCATATCAGTACCAAGTTAGCATATGGCCATTAAACCATTTCTTATAGAAAGTCTTAAACACTCTTTCAAATCTAAATAAAACATATATTAAGTAAATAGATCTTTACCATTTACTGAAACAAATCTTATTGAAAATATGTAAGTTGTTACATTTTGTTTTGAATAAGTTTCTAATTTCAAATTAGTTTAGAAGTATTTTGAAACATAATCAGGTCATGCTGATTTAAATTCAATTTTTTTGATGGTAAATATTTGTTTGTAGATCCAAACTTTACTCCTGATAGTTTTGCTATGGTGCTGTGTAGTGAAACTAATATTCATGATCCCAAAAAACAGCAGCATATAGCAAAACTACCTACACTTTTTATGAATCCACTCAATATTGTTCACTTTCAAGGTCTGACCACCTCTAATTTGAATAATGGATTGTGTGAATTCCATTAAGAATTATTCTGTAGATTATAATTTGTCATTATTGTATTATATGTCAATGAGCGTTTTTGCAGCACTTTTGCTTTTATACAGTTTTTGTTGAGGCTACACTAAGAATTAGTTTCTAGGGTATGATTTTTATACAAAATATGAACATTATGAAATTATCTTCCAAATCATATACAACTAGAATTTGAATAATGTAAATGAAATCAAGTTGCTGCATTTTAGTGTTTTAGAAGCTCTTTTTTTTATGCTGTCTTCATCTTTCTGCAGCTATAATTTAAGTTTTTAGCAGCTATAATTAAAATATATTTTAAATATTTACATGGTGCCTATTGTGATAATCTTTCAAACTTTAACAATCTTTCACAATAAATAGGAGATATAGAATAAATAAATAGAGAATAATTTCATGTTGTCAAGTTAGTATTGTAATATATTGATTTTTAGGGGAAACTTTAATTGAAGATATCTTTTTAATTAAATAACTCTTATGCTATTATGAAATCCTTGCAAAACTTAAGATATAAGGTAGCACACTGATGTTAATGTGTGTAAATGAAAAGCTCTTTGTTGTAAATTCTGATAATGGTAGGCCATTTTTGTTATAGTTCTTATGGAATAATAAACTTTGACTACACTTTTATTAAAGCTATGTGCCACAATTAACAATTTACTGGTTGATTTAGATCCTTATTATTCTCAATACTGTACACTGTTGAAAGAAATGGAGATCACCCCTGAAATGAAAGGTACATATCATTGTCCTTTTATAGACATGATACTATTTAATAATGATTAATATTGTTTTTAGTGCAATATTTTTAGAAAAGCAATTTTAAGATATCAAAAGGTAAATAAAATGGAAAAATATGTTTTCAAGGAAAGCCTTTAGATATAAGTTTTGAAGAGAATGATATGTGGAAACACTCCATAGATGCATTCTGCTCTGTCTATTACAATTTATCAATTGTTTAAAACACTCTGTGAAAGCATTTGTCAAGACTAGTATAGTTTTTCAGCATATTGTGCATGCGTCAAGGCAGCCCCAGTTACTTCATTTCATGTGTGAAACTTGCAAGAGAGTTTTTGGAGGTAAGTTGATCAATCAGTTGTTGCTTCTTTCTACAAATTGAATGGTTTAAGGCAGTTTAAAGCAGTCAGAATTAAGAAAGTTTTATACATTACCACATGTTCAAGTTTTGGAAAACGTAATGCTTAACATTGCACAAAAATAGCTATTGAGTAAATTTTTGTTGTATGGTTTTATCTACATTTCTTATAGTTGGGTGCAGAGAGGAACAGATAATAGTAAATTTTGTTATCCTAAGATATTTGTGGTAAACAGTTGGCTACTCAAACAACTGCTTTTTCCACATGGTGTACCCTTACAAATGTCAAACTGGCAAGTGTGTACTTTCTATTATTTATCCAAATATTCCTTCATCTATTGCCCAAGTACCCTACTGTCCTGTGTTACTGATTGTCACCTTGTTAGATAGGAATCAACCATCTTCAAGAGAGCAGGAGAGAAGGGGGAGGAGATAATGCATGCTGTGTATGATAAGAAATCCCATACAGAATGACATCAATAATCTGATTGTTAAAGAGTAGAACGATGCATGAAAGTCTTTACTTATCAGAGAAAGTGTTAGCAAATCTATCAAAAAGGGCTGTGGAATCAGCTTTATCCAAATTAATGGACCCACTTCATTTAGAGCTAATGCAGGGTTCTAAAAACCATTACAGCAATTCACTTCTCCCTATGGCTAGTTCTGTGCATCTGAAAAAGGACTATAGTTGTGATAAAATGTTGCTTAGTGCCTTGAAGTATGACTACTATAACTGGGAGGTCAATGGAGACTGCTAAATGTTGTCGATTCTTTGGGCCTCTTTGGTGGTTTTATGTAGTTTCCCTGTTGGATATTTAGAATGTTGAGGCAAATTATTAGAAGGGGCTGATTATAGCTGGCAGAATTCTCTACAGGGAAGAACAGTGTTATATCTTCCTAAATTAGGAAAATTGTACATAGTGGTTCGAAGAAGCTAAAAGGAAAAGATGTTTGAGACTGTTTTGTTGCAGTGGTTCTTTGAATTCTTTGCATTCACAAAGCTGAAAAACATGTTCTAAGCATCTTGTTCCCACCCATAAAGAAAAAACTGTTAAATATGATTCAGAATGTTAAAGCTCATACCTTTGATACTCAACATGACAAATTCAAAGAGAGCATGGCGGTCTTACTCATGGCCAGAAAAGCAATTTCAGCAACATGTGTTAAATATTAACATTATTACCATAGATTTTATAATAAAAGCACTTTGGGGGGACAATATTAAAAGTCAAAAATCTTAATCTACTTATTTAAAAAACCTTCTAAGAGGTTTTGACTTGCTATTGCATAGTTATGTTGCCAATATTGTATTCTGGCTGTATCAATCAAAAAGATCAACATGGCTCGTTTATTTTTAAATGTTTTATCTTTTACAGTAGCAAAAGTATTTTGTAAATATTACTGTTTTTCTCTGGTTTTATTCATAAACACATGAAATATAATTCTTAGAAGCTATGGGAAGTATAGGTGTTATGTAGTGCTACTTTTCATAATTGTAATATGTAATTTTATTTTTATATTTGAGATTTGAAGGAGAAACATTCTTTTTATCTTTTCTAAAATCCTCACAAATATTTTCTTCTTGTTGATCAAACTTGATTCTGCAATTATTCACTCCAAGTCTCTTATTTGTTACTTGAAGATAAATCGATGTTGCATTTTACTACAGTGAGTAACATACAAAATAGTTTTGCCTGGGAATTTTTTGTTTAAGAACTTTTAAAACATTTCTTTCTATTTGGTTATTTAACAACATTTGAGTTAAAGACGCAAAACATGTGATGAAACTAATGAATGTTATTCTTGTATGTGACATCAAACAGGTTTATTTCATTTTAAGGTGAAAGAATATTGGGACAGAAATTTACCTTTGAATTGGTTAGATCTTTTTTGTAGTAAAGATATCCAAGCACATCCACTTTGATCTACAGTTTTATTGTCAGAGACTTTTAAAGGATTTGCCAAGCAGAAAAATGTCCATAATAACCCAAAACAAGTGTATTTGTATCCATGTACTTGTGATGTACCTAAAACATTTAGAAAGCCTGGATATTTGCATAAATATGATCGCAATTTTTACTATTTCCAAAATAAACACACATTTAAATGCACCAGGAATCAAATATACACATTAAAATGCAATAGGAATCAAATGACAGTCTTAAATAAAACTTTTTTGTGGGAATAATGTTGGTTAATACTTGTACTTATCAAAACCTCTTTGCAACATTTTTATCTTTAGATATTATATATGTGAAGGTTCAAACCTATTTGATCAAACAAATCTTACCTGATTGGAGGAAGTTTGCACGGGAAACAGATCTGCCTGATGTTGATACTTTATTGCAACACTTAGATCATGATTATAGTGATGACACACAAAAAATGCAAGAGTTTTTTAAATTCCTTTACGAAACATTTCCTGACAATTGCATTAACAGCATAGTATCAGTTCTGTACAGGATGAAAAAGTATGCATCATTGCAAAGTATTATAAAGATAAGTAAGTCTTTTATATAATGTAATATCACTTGTTCATGCATATAAAAACCAAACTGCAACTTTGATGCATACATGTTTTATGTGATATATATTACTTTTTTTCTCTTTGAATCCTGAAATTAAAAAATTATAACATAGTTGATGAAGAAAAAAAGAAACATGATTGCATGCTACCACAGCCGAATGAGAAAAAATTAACTGAAAAAGGTAACTTTTGTGACATAAGTAGAATGTTACCATATTTGAGTAGCAGAGTTTTCAGAGCTAAATAATTCACACAGAAATAGTTTTTTTTTGTTAAATTGGGTCCACACTTGACAACTTTTAAACGTTAACAAAACTTTGAGTTTACATTCTTTCATTATTTTTCATTATCTTTATTTTTCTTAAATCATAGTTTTGACATTTTCAATATATTTTTAGATAATCTTGATTTTGCAGAAGACTAACCTAATCTTTTATTACTGTTTATTTGTAAAAAAATATTTTAAATTTATTTGATTTATTCGATTTTACACAGTTGTTATTTTATCTAGTATTAGATTCAAAGTTTCTACCTAAATTCACATTATTTTCTCTTTTATTTAGCTTATAATGCAGATGAGAACAACATTTTTGATATTCTTGTCAGCGTTTATGAAGGTAGGTTCTCATTGAAGAAAAAGTACCTCATGTTTAAAGTCTACCACAAATGATATAAGAGTTTTTCTGTTTGACCGATTTAATTATACTTTATAAATCTATAATATTTAATTCTGATATTTAATTCTATTGGCTTGATGACGCTAGGTTTTTAATAGAAAGGTTTTTGCATTGTTACTAAAAGAAAGTTTGAAGAAGAAAGTTTGAGTGAAAGCAATAAGTTTTCCTTTATTTTTAAGGTGCAGCCCATATCAGCTTCCTATTTGACTCTTTTTTCAAATCACAAGTTTCTTTAAAAGATGATCATAAGCTACTATTTGAAAGATTGGGATTGACTCTTACAATAATTGATGGAAATAGCGTAAGTGAACAGGAAAAGTATTTTTATGAAAGCTTATTTCATGCTAATATAAAGTTGCATTCTCTGAATGTTTTCAAAAGTTTTTTAACTCCTGATGATGAAAATCTAATCATGAAGTCATCGTGCAACGTGCGAAACGTTAAGTTCACAGTTCCCGTGAGAATAATGGGGTGGTCTCCAAAAAATAAAGTTGAACGTTTGACTATAGAACTCGGCAGTTTGTTTGTTGAAAAAGATGATTTCCAAACTTTTTTTGTACCATGGATACAGTTAGCTGAAGTTTTAGTTCTTGAAATCCATAGCCGCACAAGTTTTATACACGATCTCTGCGATTGGATTCAAAGTTCCAACTTGAAGCGGTACGAGATTGATTACGATCAGTTAAAGTTTATGGATGTAACTGATTTACTAATTCATTACATGAAGAAGCAGGAACTTGCAGTTCTAAATAAAGGAATTAAAGATGAGTACTCTTGGGTGTTAAATGTTTGTAATGAGATAAACTATTGTTGCTTAGTAAAATTGAAAGGTGAGAGAGTAAGTATAAAATGTGAAAAAAAATATAAAAACTTTGTCTGCGAATTTAATATTTAGATATTTTTATATAGCAAATAATTATGAGATTGGTTTATATATATATTTAGATTTAGATTTATATTATAGATTTATATTTATACATATGCATATTTTTTATCGAGAATTTTTTAATTGTATATATGTAGTGACATTTTCTAATGAAATTGGATGTATTTTTGTGCCATGCAAGTTTAATAAATGTTGGTATATGATTTGTGAGATAAAAGCCTTGTATCAAACTTGTCCTACAAAAAACTGTTGAACCTGTTTTACCTGTTTAACCACGATTTTATCATTTTTTTATCAGTTTTTTTAAGATGTTTTTTTAAAAAGATTTTTAATTGGGTTTTTCAATCCACTTTTTATTGCAAATAATAAGCATTCAATTTTTCTATGGGACATAAAGCAGTTAATTTCAAGTTAATATATAAAGGCGTGATTCTAATGAGTCGATATTTTACGCTGTTAACAGAAGCGCTATATCAACTTCCCTTTGTGATCGCAATAGGGTGATTTACTTTGAGAATGAATATTTTTGTACCCACGGAGTGGTGCTGAATTATTCTTAACAGAGGTGGTGGTTTTTGTGACATGAAAACACGATGTGACAAGAAATTGTTCTCTTTTGCATATCGTCTCGTGGCGACACATTTTTCTAGTAAAACATTTTTGCTAAGCATAACAAAATTCAGTTAAACTGAAAAATTCCATTTACAATTTTAAGTTTCAAAGCCCGTAATTTTATCGCTTTTTCATTCATTACACCTTCAGTAAGATTATACTTCGGTGTCTAATTCTTCAACTTTGGTGCTCTTTGCATTTATATCCAAATCATTCACCAAGCAATAAAAAGTAATAGACACCCCGTGATATGCCTGTCTCCTTGTACTTGTGTATCTGGTTCTGACCGTCTATAAAGAAAAGCTATGCCAAACGGCATCTAAAAGACGCCAACGCCTTATCAGAAAGAAACTGTCAATAAAAGAAAAGTTAAAGGGTGTAAAGATTTAAGTTTGGTGTAAGAGGTTAGGTTAGATGTGGATTGGAGAAGTTAGATGCAGAACGATTAAAGAAAAAGAAGGAAGACGAGAGAAACACTTTTGTTTTGTTTTAAAATAAAGAATTAGCGACTATTAATGTCATCTATTTGTAAGTGTTGTTATTAGTTGTACAACTCAAAGTACGCGCGTTTTAGAATGAAGTTTGATTACTACAACTATACCGTTTAGGTATTCTTTCATAATTTCCTAGTAGAGGTATTTTTTCATTACTTTAATGCAAGAGTATTAAAATAAGAATTAATAATAAGAATAAAACTAGAGCTTGAATTCGAAAAGATCCTATTCACAGTACCATGAACTGTTAACATGCACAGTTAGTATAAGTCATTACCTATTTAAATTTGATAGAGTTAGAAAGATACGCATCTGAACAAAAACTTATTGTGAATTATAAATTTTGGCGAGTTATTTCAGAGAAAAAAGTATAAGAAAAATAAGTTTTTGAAGAAAGTTTTTGAAAAATAAGTTTTTTAAGAAAGCTCTTATGCTCCGAAAGCAAATTTAATCAAGATTTACAAAATCAAGATAACAAAATCAAGATAACAAAAATTTAATCAAGATAACAAAAAACAAAATTACGTTAACTTTCTTCACCAAACATTCAAATTTAACAAACTTTCAATATTAAATAACAACAAGATGTTAGAGATTAAAAAACAAACTTTATCCAAAGACAGCGGATTAGTAAAAGACAAAGTTTATCCAAAGACAGCAATTAGTAAAAGGTGGTGATAAATCGAATTTTCGAAGAAAAACAAAGCTATTCATAATTGATAATAAAGAGTTGTATCATCGAGGTAAATATGGCGATAAGATAAACAGTTTAAATATTTATAGTTGCTTACACTACTTATATTCATATTATGTTACCAATTGTGTGATACCAGTTTAATTTGGCTGACACTTTTATTGTATGGTGCAGTTTTTAACTAAAAGAAATTCAAAATTTTTTATGTTTAAAAAGGTCATGACAATACAATTGTTTACACAAGAAAAATATCACATATTTTTGAATTTTATCAAAATGAATTTAGACCTCTACTAATTAGCTACAATAATTTACTAGTACAATCAGATATTTTTATCACTTCTAACAATTTAGTCAAATCATAACCTACTTTTTGTTAACTTTTGGAATTGAAATGATTTATAACAATGCTTTCACTTGAAGATTCTTGTTTTTTTGCTTTTTGAAATTAATTGCTTTCTGAAATATAAGTGGTGATGTCCTTAACCATTCAATTTCAAAAAAGAAAAATTTGTATATGTTGTTGAATTGATACCATGCGGCCAGATAATACATTCGCTCTGAAATATCATTACCATCATTCAAAAACTTAATTATATGGTTTTTTATAACTTTTCTCTGAAAAAAATTTTAAAATAAGATTCTTATAAAATTTTGAATTTTCTTCAGTTAAAAACTGCACCATACAAATATACGGGCCAAATTAAGCTAGCATCGCACCACTATAAAAGTATCACACAATTGGAAATTCAGTGTAATTATTTTAAGCAACTGTAAATATATAACTTGTTTACCTTATCGATTTACTAACTTTTTATCTTACAGATTTACTTAGACGACGTAACGTTTAAAAGTTTTATCAAAATACGTAGTCGCTAAATAAATTTGTATATAAAAATACAGTAAAAATTTAGTATGAGTAAAAAAAAAGGCTTGCGAGTACAAATCTCGTAGTTTACCGGTATCACCGGTATCACCGGTAAAACACGAGACTTAAAAAGAAACCTCGCAAAAATATTGCTCTTAGATGGAGTAGGGGAGAACCTTAATGAATGGGACGATTATTGAATGGGATAAACTCAGATTCTTATACAGGCATCGGTGTAAGGATATTCAAATTCCTGTAACAAAGAGTGATAGAAACAAGAACTCAACTGACCGACTCATCCATCCTATTGCTCTATGACCGTAAGGACAATGGATGTTATTGTGTTTTCGAATGTAAAAGCAATTTTTAAAAACGTTTTTTTTTTTTCTTATTTTGCAGCAGTTTTTGAAATTATGGAAAATAAAATTCCATGCTTAAATAGATAACAGTCTCTAGTACTACAGTGAGTAAAACATTCAAGGTTAAATAATGGCGTTTTTGGTGTGACCAATCATTTTTGGATAAAGTGATGCGCATATTGAATGGGACAAAGTACTACCTATTGAATGAATTTAATAAAGTATTATTTACAACTCAGCAGAAGGATGCTGCAGTCCCTTACTTTTATCCCCATGGGTAATGGGTTATATTTACACACTTTTATGCTGCAATATTTTACTTAAATAAAAATAACTAAATACAGTATTCTAAAATGAGAAAGTTCTACTTTGATTGAAATTTAATTAGAGTTATAATGTTTAAAGTTAAAAATATTTTTTGTGTGGTCTTTATGTATGTATGTATATATTTAACTATATTTACAATTAATAAACTAATTTGAAAAATGATTGAATTAAATAAGTTTATTTTTAATTCTTTTATGTTTGTCCCATTCAATGAGACATACTTAATGAATGGGACAAATGCCATGCTCCAATAAAACTCTCTTTTTACCAATAGCCAAATGCAAATCCAATTTTTTTTGTTTAACTATATCATTGAGCAAGAGTCCGTGGTTATCAAACATATTTATTTATATATATTAAACAATTTTATCTACGTTTAAAAAGCATTTTGCAAAAACTGTCCCATTCATTAAGGTTTTCCCCTAGTACTTATATTATGTGCTTATATAGAAGTAAGCGTTTTTTCACCGATTAAGTCTTAAAAGTAAGCGTTTTTTTTTTTTGAAAAGCGTCTTTAGACGATGGAATTTTGGTAGTTCGAAGTTCTTACTCGTTAAGATTCGAGTAATAAGCAATAGCAGGGGCGGATCCAGGAATTCGTAACTTTGTGGCCAAATTTGGGATAACTTACTTTATGTTTGGTGTTCCTGAGGAAAGGGTTTTTGAAGTAAAAGGTAAGCCAATGGGTGTCACTTGTATAACTTTTCTGACTTTAAACCGTAGGGAGACTAAATTTTTTGTTTGCTTCTTTACGTAACCATCCCTGATTTAATAAGTTGAGAGCGCAATTGAGGAATAATTTTCATGAATGTGGCTTAAAACTTCGTTGATAAACCCTTTCATATTTTTCTATAAAGACTTTTTCATGGAATATTAGGAAGCCTTGTCGGCAGGCCCTGAAGATCATTTATATTATACTTGTAGACTAAAAAAAAGTAATATCATTAAAATTTAATCTTACCCAGTAGAAATAACTTTCTGCTTAAGTATAAAAAAAATTTATTATGATATCTCTCGCTGAAAATCAACTTCTTAATCAATTGTGTTATCCGAAAAAGGCAGACATTTTAAAAAATCGTTAGAGATAAAATATTTTAAATCGTTAGAGGTAAAATAATTTCATATATGAGGAGTGGATTTCAAAACCAGATAATTCACTTTTTTAAAAAAATAGCTTTTTACTTGTTATTGAAGTCTGTTCACTATGTGTTTGTTCGACACTATTCTGCTAATGGAATACTATGGTAAACAGTCGAGTCAAGCTTGGTAAAGTGTTGTTTTGTTTTATTTTTAGTTATCCTATAAGTAATAAAGTAAAATAAAATGTTGCCTTGGCTATTGAGTTAAAAAATTAGACATGTAATACTTGTCTAACTTACTTAACGATGTGCACCAACGAGAAGGTAAGCCATAGAACTTTGCACTCCATCTGTAGACTTTCGTGTTGCCTAAGGTAAGCCCTCCATTTCTGGATTCTTTCTTTTTCTTGATGGGCAGTTTAAGTAAAGTATTAGTAATATTTCCTAAGGTTACCCCTCTGTTTCTGGATTCTTTCTTTTTTTGATAGGCAGTTTTGCCCAAATTTTATTTGTTATCTTTTTATAATTTCTTTTTTCTTCTTTTTTTTAGTTTTTGATATACAAACAATTATATTAAACTTGTTTGTTTAATAAAAAAATGTTCCAATTACTAGTTAAATAGCTACGAAAAAAGCTCTATTAAAAATGGATTGAATTCTCAAAAGAAAGGAAATTGAAGAAAATAATGCAATAAGGGTCAAAACTATTCATGTTTCTAAAATCCAGAATTTTGATTCTGTTTTATGATATTGTTTGAATCAAAAAAAAAAGTTAAAAAAAAGTACCTTGATGCTGTAAAACCAAGATTCCTTTTAACTAAGGGTACAAAACCCATTATTTCTGTATTGAATTGGCAAGAATCCGATTTTCCTGGAAACTTTAAGTTTATCTCAGAGAGCTCTTTAATGAGTCTAGTTTTGTAATTTAGCACGTTTGGTTTTGTTTCTGATGCACAAACAACTAATTCTTCGGTGATATATGGATTCATATTTTATTATATTTAAAAAATCAAATGAAAAAAACCACGTTATCTTTGTTTCTGAAGAAGAAATTGAGAAAGAAAAATTTATGATAATCTTACGGAAGTGAATAATACCCTGTTTAACAGCATATTTTTGTAAATCGGACACGTTAAAACCAATTATGTGGCCAAGCTTTATTTTCACGATTGAAATTTCGATAAAAGATTGATATTTTAAAATTTTTTCTCAGCATTTATTGATTGAATAAAACGTCGGTAACTTATAATAAGAACTGTTGTGGCCACGGCAGGAATCTTTATAACCAAAATCTGTAAATTACGGCAGACAAATTTAAATTTTTAGGGATATTCCATAAGCGAAAAAACCCAAAACTAACATGGCTGCCGTTAAATTTAAGTTATATGGCCAACTAACTTCAATCAGTCGTTTGACGAAAATTGTTACGCAAGGCTTACAAAATATTTTCGTATTCTTTTGAATAACATAGTATTTCCCTAAAATATTTCCATATCAAATTCCAAAAATTCTAAAAGATCTTTAATAAATATAAGATACGTTTTCTAATAAATCAGTAGGACTTTAAACTATGTGCCATTGCCACAATGGCAACCCCTTAAATCCGCGCCTGAATTGCATTTATAATTTTTATTACTTTACTTAAATAACCTTTTTTTTCTGAGAATTTGATTACGAAGATTTAAGTTTTATGTAGAGAAAAATGATGAACACACGAGTTAAAGAATATTTTTACACTGAAAATGACAAATGGAAATGCAAAAAGTGCACAGAACAAAATCCACCAATTCTCGCTGGAATGTCTCTATCTAAAAAACCATTTGCATTCAAAACAGAAGGATACTGCCATAGAACTTGGAATTTTGGAAAGGAGAAAAGTTCGAAATAACAATCATAATGAGGGTAACGGTGAAGAAATTCTATTTTCATTTCGCGTAAAAAAGTTAAATTTGGCTTCGATATAAACATCACAGTAACAGATTTCATAAAATTGATTCTGATGAAAAATTTACCTATGACAGTCGCTAATGATATGGGTGAGATGATTAGAAAGACTCATCAAGCTTTTGGTTTGACTTGGAATCGTCAGAAAGCAAAAGAATTTATTCTTAAAGCTGGTGATCAAATTTATGAAATTATTGCAAAGGATAGAATATGTGCATATCCATCATTAATGTTTGACTTAACGTCTGAACAAATGTTTTTTCTGCAAGTATTCGGAATATAAAAGATGGAAAATTGCACGATCGAACTTTGGGAATGCTCACTCAGCACAGACGGTAACTTGGAGCGGTTTTAGCTGATCAGCCAATTACTCTGATTGCAAAAGTAGGGAAAGGGGCAGATGATATTTACTCAACTTGTTCGGATCAAGGTAAAAGCACGATTAAATTTTCTGATCCTATCAGAGAAATGCAAAAACAAATGATCATTTGTAATGAATTTGTTGAGGATGCACAACAGTTTAATTTTGAAGATTTCGATTAGCTTGACCGAGTCAATTTTGAAGAAGTTGTTGAAAATTTTGAGAACAAAGATGATGCGATTAGAAAGCTATCACATACTGAAGAACAAGCGTCTAAATATGGTGTAAATTTTACTGATCATGAAGCCACGTTAAGATATTGCTCCGAGATGGAGTAGTACTTATATAATGGTATCAGTTTAAAAAACTCGCGATGTAAGAACAAATCGGGACTAATATAAATAACCGCGAGCTAAAATTAAATCATGAATACAGAAATAACTTGAGCCAATAATTTATGCAATGAAGGATTTTCAAAGATTTTTTGAATGTGACGCTTTCATCGCTGCACTCTTATTTGATCCTCATTTTGCATGGAATAGTGCCAGTCATGATGTTTTCAACAATTTGATGAGAAGTCGTGGAGTAGATCATCTACTGAATTTTCATCACGTTATAAACTCACAAAGAAAACTTGCTGAAATTGTTCGACATCCTGAAAATGTACGAGACGATGATAAAGAACGTTTAACTCAACTTTCAGGTGGAGATTGCACTATCATTCAATAATTGATATTTAATCAGTATTTGATATGAAATGGTTTAAAAAAAAAATTTGTTCAATTACATTTAAAAAAGTCAAGAGTTTCTGCACTATGAATCAATAAAAGTTCAATACTACTCAATAACTTGATGTTAATAATTTTTCGTCATCATAGAGAATTATACGTTTCTTTTATTTTTTTTTTTTTTTATTCAAAAGTGAAACGAAAATAGTTTTGTCTCATTGATTTAAGGTCAAAGAGTCAAATTTTAAAGAGAAGTTTTTATCTTTTAAGTGTTTGAAAAATTTTGTAACTTTTAACGATGTTTAATAAACAGTAATTGATATCTCTTTTTTCAGGAGAAGGTCAACGTCAAAACATACATGTCATACAAAACACAAGAATTTATCAGCAAATAACAAATATTGTATACAGTGAGGCACGTTAGTGTCAATTAAAGTATTAATATTCTTGAATATTGGCATTTAAAACGTAATGATCCTAATTGGAAGGAACTTATTTCTCAAGCTGTTTTTGGTAGTTTTGCAATAGTCTACACCCATTTTAGAATTCGACTTTCAGATGAAACATTAAACGCAATTTTAGTTGTTAGATAAAATTTAGATTTGCTTGGCAAAGTCAAGTTCTCTTTGTTGCGTTAATCATTTTAAAAAAAAAGATTCTACCTAATATTAATTGTTTTCACATGAAATGTAAAACACAACCCAAACTTTAAATCTTGTTTTCGAAAACTCAGTAAAATTAAATTTGGTTACGATGATCAAATAGATTTTTATTTAACTCTATTTAATAAAAGAATTACGAATGAAAAATGGTTGCAAAATATTTTTAAATTTAAAATATTCATTTTACCAAAATGAATATTTATTGCTTTTGGTGTGATTATAAAACTTCTTATTTTATTCGATTGTTTTTGAAAAAAGCTTTTCTCAGAGAAAATCATAATTAGTTATCAGACAATACTATGAACATCATGTTGTAATTCATACTAGCATATACCAATTACAATACAGCCTAAAATCGATTTTGTCACTTGTCAATTACCATGACATTTTTTTTAAGTGTCAAAAATTATGTCAAAAATATAATAAAGTAATTTTTCATAACTTATTTTATTTTTTCATCGATACAATAAAGTGAAATGTTCCATAATAATACTAGAGATTATGAACTATCACAGATCTTAATAAAGCATTCAAAACTCGTCTGTCTCTTCTGATTTTATTGCTTAGAAAGCTTTGGCTCATAAGATTTACAGTCCTTTTCTTTCTTTTCAAGGATTTCAAGGCTTTCATTTTGTCATAGAATGCTTGTGAAGGGGTAGCTTTAAAGTAGGTTTGAGATTGAGAGTCTGGAGATGATGGTATTTCCTCCATGGGCTGATCTTCAACATCCTCCTTGCTTTTAAATTTTGTACACAACTAACAATTATGGCAAAAAACTGCCGATTATATATCAATTGTTCACGTTCACATGTCCTACGATGCTTTCTTATTAAATTTGCAATAATGAAAAACTAATATTTAATCATCAAATGAAATGGCATTCGTATAACAAATGAAGTGTCATAATTAAAATTCAAATGCCGAATTCGTACAAAAAATTACGAAATAAACATATTTATGAAAAGATTTTTTCGTGTTTGTCATTTTAAAAGCAAATTGGCATAATTTCGTAATATTTATTTTTTCATTAGCATACCAATTAGCAGTTGAAAAAACTTTTCATTTTTTTGACAAAATAAACAGTTTTTTGGATGTCCTCTAAAATTTAGTTTTAAAATTTAGTAGACTTAGGCGTTTTGCTTGCAACAACGACAATGTACCTTTGTTTTTCTTGAGTAGCGTCATCTTTTATCGCTTTTAAACTTGTATAAAATTGCATAATATCGTCGGGATGGTAGAAAAACTTATCAAGCCAAAAAATATCTAATTGGAGATAATAGAAACAAAGTTTTATTTACTATCTTAAGTTTTACGTTGACAAAATAATAGTTTTATTCCAATAAGCGTCAGTTATATTATAATTTGAACAATAAAAAAAAAATATTCTGTTTAATGTAAATTCTATTGAAATAAAAGACCAAAATTGTAAATCTTGTCTTTAAATACGCAGAAAAATAATTAACATTTGTTATGAGATAACAACAGGCAAACAAAAAATTAATTGCATTAATTTTGACATTTGTTCTTAACTAATTTTGATACGCTATATTCAAATCTGAAATCGCACATTTATTCTATGGTATATTTTTAAAAAATTTATTTTTTAGAAAATTGAAAGATGAAAGAAAAAGTAAATGACATGTTTAAAATAAACATTTTATAGCATAAACGTCATCCTATCAGCCTCAAACTTTTTATAAACTTAAAAAAGTGACGTAAATTTGGATTTTGAAAAGGATTCCAAACAAATCGTTTACTCATAATTAATCTCGTTTGTAAAATTCCCTTTATTCAACTTGATGCTCCAACAGTGGTCTGCCATCATGTGTTTTTCCGAACGTCCTTGATAACGGTTATCCATTTTCTTAAGGTCTCGGTGGAACCGCTCTCCTTTAAATAGTCATCTTGACCAGGAAATTGGTTAAAATGACTATTTACATAATGAAGTTTTATACTCATTTCGCATCGAAGATCATAAAAGGCCATCAACGTTCAGATAAATCTGAAACTCCTGTTTTTTTTTCTCTATTTTATTTCTTCTTCTGGCGGCAGAGGCTAAAATACTAATTCCTGTATGGAGCTGGCCGCTAGATGGAGGCCGAAACCATCGCGATGGTCTCCAAATCATCATGCCTCCAAAACATCTTCTGACAGCGGCCGCCAGTGGCTTTCGCTTTCCGATTGGCAGTGGCCTCAAACATTCTGCATCCAAAATTGGTCGCGTGCAACATAATAGTTAAGCTTTGATAGGAGAATGTTATGGTCTACGGTGTCAAAAGCTTTATGTAAATCAATGAAAACCCATACTTTTTGTAATTTCGATAAGAACGTGAGGCTTTTACGAAAACCAAACTGGTGTTTGTATAAGTATTGTTTTTGGTTTAGGAAGTCGTATAATTTATTATGCATAACATTTTCAAAGATTTGGCTTAAGTTAGAAAGAAGAGAAATTGGACGATAGCTGGTGCAGTCAACCGTAGATCCTTTTTTGTAAGCTGGAATAACTTGGGCCAGCTTGAAGACGTCAGGAAATATTCCTTTGCAAAAAGGGTTTTTTAAAATTATATTTAGTGGTTTACACAGAATTCCTGACATCAGTTTTAAAAATTAGGTCGGAAAGCTGTATGCCGAGTGATTCCACTTTGATACGGAGACCTAAAGGTAACGCATTTTAATTAACAACCAATATGCATATTTCATTTAAGCATTTACTATATTTATAAATTATACTTGACTACATACTTGTGGTGAACTGGACTGTATTTAAATATTTCTATATCGAACCATATATACGTAAATATATATACACAAAGCAAATATATGCATCAAACACATATTTTTAAAAAGTTTAGCAGATTTAACTGAATTATGTGTTAATTAGGGGAAGATTTGATGGAGAGAAAGGGAGAAAATCAAGAAGAAAGTATATGTATGTAAGTATACTATTTAAAAATGAAAATAGCATTTTAACTGAGTTGAGTATTATAGTCTACTAATTGTTGGTATATTATTATCTAAACTTTTGTAAGAAAATATAATCTTAACTGATGTAAAACTTTTAGGTAAAAACTTTTCAGATTTCGACTTCCTTTTTCAATGACAGCAGTGGAAAAAAAATAAGGGTTTGGTTGGGTTTAGTAAGATTAGGTTAAATGTCAAGATTTGCTTTTGTTTAAATTATCAGTCATAAAAAATGCAGCCTATTTTGTGCATGTTTTTTGCTAACATTGTTGCGCTACAATGAGGAAAATCTGAGCCTCGTTCTTTAGATGATTTCTTTTGAAGGAACTTGTTCTGGAAGTCAAGCACATCTGTGTAACTCGTAAAGCTGGTATAACTTTCAGTACAATGAACTCCCGAGTTTTTTCTCGGTGTCTTTATCTGTGATGCACCAGCCAAAGGAGTTTTGAAAGAAGCTGTTGGACACATTTCAAAGTGTGAGCTTGTGAGCTTTGGAGAGTACATTGCTCACCGCGTTGTGTTTAAGGCCCAAAGTTCTTATCTATTAATGTCTGATGCAAGTTTTGATCAATGACTTTGTTTTAGATTACATGCATCTAGTTTGTCTTGGAGCAACAAAATTATTTTTGACTTTTTAATGCAGGGTCCTAAACTACGTAGGCTATCAAACTTTTAAATAGGCGATGTTTCTAAGAAGCTATTATCTTTAAATAGCAAGTTACCGTCCGACATTGCTTGTCAGCCACCATCGTTGTCTGAACTTGACAGACGGAAAGCGATAAAATTCAGACATTTTTTGCTTTATACTGGTCCTCTTATGTTGAAAGTTGTGCTTCACAGCAAAATATCTTCTTTCGCTGCATGTTTTTATTTTAATCTAATAATATCTAATAATATATGAAATAATAATCTAATAATATCTAATAATATATGAAATAATAATCTAATAATATCTAATAATATATGAAATAATATCTAATAATATATGAAAAAATAATCTAAAAACTGTAACAATTTGCAAATCGTCAGTTTGAGTTTCAAAACGTAACAAGCGCCTTTTTTTAAACTTCAAACCGTATAAACTTTTCTGTAAACTATCGAGATAATTGCTTTTTACATCGGAACTCATTTTTTATGATTGTGAAATGACTTGCTGATGATAATCATTTGTGCAATGGTTTAAAAGTGAAACATACCAATAGTTTTTATACCAGTCCTGTGAATTTCAAAGTCTTTTTACATTAAATATTGTTATCGTAATAATTTCTAGTAATTATATTACTAATAATAGTGTTATTACTAATACTATTATGACTAATATTATAAATAGTTTAAATTACATTAAAACTAACTTATTTATTCTTTAAACTTTATAGTATTAGTTCCAGCCCTCGTAGAAATATTAATTAACACACTGTGAAAATTTGAAGAAAATTGCTTTAAAAAAACTGAAGATATTTACGTTTTCGTAAGTGAAACATTAAAACTTGAAAGTCTTAAAAATCGCTTTTAAAAAAAAAATTTCAAAAGAAAAAGTTTTTTTTATAAAACTACCACTAGCATAAGAGTTCACATCATCATTCTCCTAAAAATCTCCGAGAAGTAATGGAAAAATAAGTTGTTTATACGTTGTTATGGAGTTGCTAAGGAGTAAGAAATTGCATTAATCACAGGAACAGTATTTTTTTTTTTTTACTTTTAAAGCATTGTAAAAATATAGTATGGACTTTGTACTTCAATGTTTGAAATAATTTTTTTTTCTTTCAAAGTTTAAAGGGGGTTTTAATATAATTACAAGATTGTTTTTTTTTTTGTGTCAATAGGGGGTCGAAACTGCAATGAAGTAGGTTTAAATTAACTAAATCTCTGGAACTACTGAAAATTGGATGTTCAATATTTCGGATTTATTTAATTTAAAAAGTTCTCTTTTGCGATCTAAAAATTAAGTATTCTGAAATACATAGTGATATTTTAGATGTTCTGTGCAATATTGACGCGGAAATACCCTCACTTGAGTTCAAGTCCCTACATAGAAGTGACGTCACATAACATGACGTCAAATTAATGTCCTAACTAATTTTTTTTTTTTTACACTTTATTCAAGTTTAGGAACTTAGTAAGACTGTCATAATGTGGATCTTCAATGTTGTACTTTTTTTTTTTTGCTATTTGTTCAGCACAAATAACTTATTGTTGTTTATGCTAAACTAGTAGCAAAAAAGGTGAAGTTTTTTCTGAGTGTTCAACTGGTCATTTAAAATTACATATTAAAAATGCAACTTTACTCTAGAAATTAAAAGTAGGCATTGACAATTTTAACGTGGAATCTGGTCATCAATGTGCATTATGCCAATATAAATTGTCAGAAGATGCTGTGAAATTCTTAAAAACTTGCAAAATCTGGAATCTTATATTGCTGAAGATGTTAAAATGTCATTTGTTCAAATTGCTGGTTATGTATCAGACAATTATTTGATGGATATGGAAGAACATAATTGTATAATACTGAGCAACACTTTTTTTTAAAAAAAATTATGTACCTCTGTTACTCCAAGATCTTGCGAAGAATCTGCATTAACAGTATTAAAATTCTCTTAGTGATCTGGATGTAAAAATATTATTATATTTTATACAAGTTTCATTTAGTTGCGTTGCTGCTTTCAGATTTTTTCCTATTTTTAAACAAAATTCAACTGATGTTTTTTGTTTGGTTTAGTACCATTTTCTAATCTTTGTAAGAAAATATCAAATTTGTATTTCAGAGAGTAAAGCCAAGGTGAAACAATAATTATGTAAACTGTGAAGTTTTGAGTTAAAAAATATTTCAACGCATTTTATTTACATTGTTCATTACTTTAGGTTGTTCGTTTTCGATGTTTTTTTTTATTTTTTATTTCATACAAAAAAAAAATATTAGGGTATACATTCAAAATACTTTTTAATTTTTAAAGTTAAACTTTATTAATTTTTGGTTTAATATTTGAAGTTAAGCTTTATTAAAGTTACGTATTTTTTTTGCCGTAAAAAAGTAGGCCCCCACAAAAAAATCCATTTGCGCGATGAACAGGCCTGTAGTAGAGAATGCCGTGGAAAAAACCTATCCATTCACTTTTGTTAACGTGAAATGGTTTTTAAAATGGGGAATATTAGTTTTTTAATGCAAATCTTTTCAACTCAGAATTAGAGCATTTTGCGTTGGTTAAAAATTAAAATGGATACAATTTTCCTTCGCTTTTCACAAGCGGGGGTGGGGGGGGGGGGGGAGCAATTGCATCCAAACTCTGATATTAGTAAATACTACTGTAAAAAGTTTGGATGTAATATGATGTAAATAATGTAGATTTCATTTATGTTAGCACACATCATTACGGTAACTTTGTATAAAAGTTAGCTACGTTTTTACATTAATTAGTTTGAATATTATTCATGCAAGACATTTTTTTTTAAAAAAAACAGAAATGGTAAAAAGAAAAGGCTATTTAAAGATTAGAAGATAAAAAGTTTTTATCAAAATAACTATAAGATAATTAAGATTATAAATAAACAACTTTTTTATATTATATATATATATATATATATATATATATATATATATATATATATATATATATATATGTATGTATAACAGCAACATCTCTTATCATTAATCACGGGAGGTTATCAACGTTGAAAATTAGCTGGTTATGCAAAGTAAAATACCAGCAGATGATTGTAAATGTGAAACTTTAAAAATGGTTAATTCCTGGTACAGGGAAATAAAGAGCTATTTCATCGAAAAAAAAGAATTGGTTGAAAATCAGCTGAACAATTTGATCTCGTGGAACTTGCTGCGTGTTCAGTCAAGTCATTTAAAAGTATGGAAGGAGCTTGTGTGAATCTTAATACAGGCAAAACTGTAGTATCAGATTTGTGACACGAGTTCGAAAAAAATTAGTTTTTATTTTACGACCGTCAGGTAACCCTAAAAGGGTTGCTCGCTATATTCAAGAAAAGCTACTGACAAAAAAGCCAAAATCCTTTTCAGAAACTGATGATTGAAGCAAAATGAGAATGGATATAACTACTAGGAATTGCGGATTCCAGGACATTGATTCCTTTTCCATACTTAAGCCGCCATTTTTTTTTGACGTATTAAAACCTTACCATAACCTGCAATGAAGTAGTAAAAATCTTTCTTGCCGTAAGTTCATTCCAGAGCAAATACTTGATCATAATCCATAAAATTAAAACAAGGTCTTTTTTTGTAGTGTCCAATAGCCAAGGTGTGAATACCGTCTTCTAAGATGATTCTTTTGTCGTCGTTAGCGCTGAGTGCGACTTTGTTGATTAAGATTTATAAAATTGATTTTTGAGTTAAATAAATTTCTTATGTAATTAAAAATGGATGAAATAGATGAATTTAGTCTTATTGAGATTCTTAGTGGTGAAGAGGTGAGACATTGTGATGGAGTTGTTATATTGAGAAATCAAGAAAAATATCTTAAATTAGAAAAAAAAAATGTGGAATTGTCAACACGGGAGATTCTAGCACAGATGGATTTCATTGGATCTGTTGGTATAAAGACGGAGACAAAAAATACAGCTTTGACTCTTATGCTCAGCCTCCTCTTGTTGAATTGACTAAATACTTGAAAAGTCCAGTCTTTTACAACAGTGAAAGAGTTCAGTTTGGTAACACTTCTTATTGTGGTCACTTGTGTCTTTATGTTTTAAAAAAATTACAAGAAGGGGATGACTTTCAAAGCGTTGTTAACACACTTTGGTGAAAAAAAAGTCGTGTCTATATAAAATGATTGACAAATTTGGAAGAACTGAATTGGGAAGGTATTTTTATGATCCTTCCTAATCATCAGCCATAACAGGTGATCTCTATGTCAGAACAGATGGAAACAGCACTATCACTGCAGACATGGATTTCAACTCACATAAAATCATCAATATGGGTGAACCGACTAACGCACACGATGCTGCTTCTAAAAATTACGTGGATACACATGCGTCAGGTGGTACTGGCACTGTAGTGGGAACTACAGATTTGGATTTAAAATGATTAATTTAGCTGAACCTACATCAGCCTCAGATTCAGCTACGAAAAATTACGTAGACACGCATGCTTCAGGTGGAACGACTGTAGGTACAACAGATTTGGATTTGAATTCGCACAAATTGATCAACGTGTCTGATCCAACCAACGTACAAGATGGAGCGACAAAAAATTATGTTGACTTGCTGTTGCAAAAATCGAGTCTGACCAGTGTCGTTCCAAGCTCTAGTTTTACCAGTTTGGGATTCAAGTCTCAGACGGTAGCAGCGTTAACAACTTCTCCTGTGTTTGCGTTTTCCGGAAAATCCGGTGTGCTGAGAAGGTTGTGGTTGGCATTATACAGCGCCTCTGGCACGAATATTCCAGGCCAAGTTTTCATTCGAATCTTTACAGACGGGGAGATCAATGTGGGAAATTATTCAGAAACAACAGAAGGAATCGGTGTGGACAATACTGGTCTCGCCACTGATTTGCTTTTTTCTCCTTTGGGAGGAGCTTTTTACACCAATTCTTTGCAAGGTTGCAACATGTTTAACACCACTTCCTTGGGAGGATATTTCACGTTGGATATGCCTTTCAGAAACGACATCTCCATTCAACTCGTGAACAGAAATGCTACTGCCATCACGTATTGGATTCAACCGTTCATTTCCACACTTGCTTCTATTCCTGCGACCATCCCTCTTTACAAGCTGTACTGCAGAACGTTTCGATATTTGAACACCACTTACGGCAGCGAATACGTTTTGCTGAACACCAACGGAAAAGGAAATGGTTTGTCGTTGAAATACATCAGGATGCACATCATTGGCGCTTCTGGAAACTGGTGGGAATCCAGAGTCCGAATGTACGATGGAAATTTACCTCCCGGAAACGGAACCGTTCTCACTCCTTGGACACCGTACAACACCAACAATTACACATATTTTCCAGGATATGACGCAGACAGCACATGCTTCTTTTCATCCTCTGGATTGGAAGATTTTTACTTGTCGTCGTGGAACGGATCAAATGTGACATCGTTTAACAACAAATCGACTGGACTTTTGTATCAATCCACTTCATCCATCGGCTCTACATCCACCATTTCTTTTTACAGAAATTTTGGAGAAGCAGATTCAATGCCTACTGTCGCAGCTGGTAGAAGACTCGTTGTCACGCTCAATTCTGGTGATGCACAAGTCGGCCAATCTGGAAGCTTTTACCTTCTTCTCGGACAAGTCTATTATTACGCCTAATGTACGGATGAAAAAAATTTTTGAAAATGACTTAAATAAATTTCTTGCTATAATAAAAATGTCGATAAGTATTATAGAAGAAGACGATTATATTTATCATCCACTATATAATTA
This sequence comes from Hydra viridissima, assembly GCF_058129835.1. Lineage (NCBI taxonomy): Eukaryota > Metazoa > Cnidaria > Hydrozoa > Anthoathecata > Hydridae > Hydra > Hydra viridissima. The sequence continues at coordinate 2,934,943 of NW_028324310.1, forward strand.
TGATTATGACGAAGAACTTAATAATAGTTGGCCTCCTATGTCTGCTTATTATCAACCAGAAGTTAATAGATTAGACGGAGCTAATATATTTAGTAGATTAGACGAAGCTACTATACTTAGTATATTTAGTTGGTCTTGGCCGTCTGATGATAGTTCAGAAGAAGATGATAGTTCAGAAGAAGAAGAGGAAGAGGAAATCGATGATGAAACGTATGAGAGTATAAGGTATTTGTGGAATGGATATGAAAGCGAAGAAGAAAGCGAAGAAGAAGAAGAAAGCGAAGAAGAAGAATACATCGATGAGGAGGAAAAAAGAAATAGATTAAAGATTAAAGCATTACGTAAAGGTTTTCATAAGGATAAACATAGAGCGTGCGCTTCTGATATGAAATATTTGCTCAAAAAGACATCACATTAAATAAACTAGATATGAAATATTTGCTCAAAAAGACATCACATTAAATAAACTGAGTCATCAGAAAATAACTTTTATGTTTGGAATAAAACTTAAAAGCGGATTAGCTTTAGTGAATTTGAGGGAAAGCATAAAATTAAAACTGGATTATTTCAACCACAGCATCATAATATCAGAGTCGGTGGATAATGTGATCATGGAAATTTACAATAACAGCAAGTCAGATGTCATTATTAAAAAAGGGGAAAGTTTATGCTTTGTCAATTTCATTAATGAGTAAAAAAAATATTTTTTTTCGCTTAATAAAAAAATGGAATACAATTACGATGCTAAATCTAAAATTTATCCAGTTCTTCCAACAGCTCCTGCAGATGAAGGACACAATTACCGTCTTCAAAAAATAAGTGAAATCCAAAAAGAGATGGACAACGAGAGGAAAAAGAGAGCACATATGAGCAAAAAGTACCATCGCGCTTTCAGAATCATTTCTTTTGTAGACACTACGTTGCAAGCAGGTGGTGTTGCACTTGGAGTTGTTGGAATTGGAACTTTGAGCACCATCGCTGCTGCCCCTGTTGCGATTGCGTGTGAAGGTGTGGCTATTGGAATGGGGTTTTTATCCATTGTAGGAGGACAAGTAAACAAAAAACTAGCATTAAAAGCGGAGAAGCATGAAAAGATCAAAGTGTTGGCAGAGTCGAAATTGAACACCATCAACAGTCACATTTCAAAGGCTTTAGTAGACAACGTTGTGAGCGATTCAGAGTATGAATTGATTTTAGACGAGCTTCAAAAGTTTAAGAGTCTGATGAAAGAAATAAGAACTAAAACAAAAATCAACATTGACGAGATAACCAAAGAGTCGTTGATCCAAAAAGGAAGAGAAGACGCGATAAAAGCGTTCAACAATATGTTTAAAAAAAATTAATTTAAAAACACAGATAAGTCTGCGTTTAAGTTTTTTTTTCTTGTGTTTTAAAAAATGTCCTTTTTTAAAATACTAGACCCGAACAAGAGGGATGAAATTGTGAAAGAATTTGTTGAAAGAAGAAAAAGAATATATCAAGATAGTTTGAATGAAAATATTTATGATGCTAATCTTCAGACTGATTTGAGCAAGCTTTACAAGCCTCTGATTGAAAGCAATGAAAAGATGATCAAGAGCATCGAAGAAAGACGCAATGAACAAGTGCCTCCCAGTTTTGATGAGACAAATCATTTAGGAGACATTTCATCCGTCTTTTTAAATAGGTATAATACACGTTTCGTAAACGATGTTAGAAGAAATTTCGAAATTAGTAAAATTAGTGATAAATTGTTCTTTAGAAAAATGGAGGTGGAGGTGGATGGAAATGATATCGTTGTTGGAGGAGAAAGGTATAAAGGAACAAAGGGTCTTTGGGAGCTTATGACAGAATCTGATCCTCCAGACAAATTATGGAGCGACGTTAACGATGAAGATTTGGAAAACTATTCAAAAATTATTTTCAACACTGGTGCTATTTACTCGGAATCAAATTCAAACAAGCCAAAAGCCTCCAGAAGCGAAAAATACCGACAAATTATAAAGCCTCTTTGGGATAAATTTAAAAGTGAAACTAAAGTTAAAAAAGGTAATGGCATCATTATTCTTCCAAGCGATCCGAACACATTAGTTCAAAGGTTTACATTGAGCGTAGCTGCATGGCATGCTGGAAATAAAGGGTCAAGAAATGAGGCTGTTTCCATTTGCGATGAGCTGTTGAGACAAAATAGGATTAATAAAGACGAGTACAAGGCTATGATTGCGTATATCGATATGAAATAAAAAAAATCTATGGAAATAAAAAATGATCGTTTATAGAAATAGATATGTTAAGAAGCATATTATGGGTGGAAGTGGGATAATTGACACGCTTAAGAATTTCTTGAGAAGAGCAGCATCTTCAAGCACTTCAAGAGCAGCATCTACTTTGGCTAATAAAATTGCAAAAACCGAACTGGGAAGAGAAGCAATCATGGCTACTAAATCTGCAGGAAAAGAGCTAGCTTCTACAGCCATTTCCACTGCTAGAGATGTGGCTATTGATAAAGGTAAAAAGACCATTGAGAAATTGTATTCCATGACTGGAACTCCAAAGCCACATGAAGCTGCAAAGAATGATCTCAGCCTTAAAAGCAAAGAAAATATTTCAAGCATTGTTAACAGAAAGCCAACTCAAAGCGCACCAGTTATAGATGAATATTCTATGCTTGGAGCAGGATTGTCAAAAAACAAAGCGATTAGAATACAAGACCTGGTAAAAAAGGGAAATGGGCTTTTGATCGCATGAAAAAATTTTTTTCTTTGATGTATAAAAATGGCAAATTCCGATGTTTTAAATTTTACAGAAGAGATTATTGTTGATGAAGAAATTGAGAGATTTGAGTTTCATGAATATGAACCAGTGAATAAGAATCTAAACGTTGATGGAGAAATAAGAATCAATATTGAGCAGCAAGATTTGTTCACGCTTCCATCTGAGGGTTACATTTTGGTTGAAGGAAGACTTTTAAAAGCGGATGGAACTTCCTATGCGGATACAGATGTCGTTACTTTGGTTAACAACGGTATCATGCACATGTTCAGTCAGATTTCTTATCAGTTGTCGAATCAAGAGGTGGAAACCATTTACGAACCTGGGCAAGCTACCACCATGATTGGATACCTCAAATATCCAGTAGAGTTCCAAATTTCAGAGGGTATGAACCAGCTGTGGCAAAGAGACACAACTGCTTTAGCAGATCTTGTTAACAACACTGGATTTAAGCAAAGACAAAATTACATCATTGCACAGACTGAAGAAAAAGGAACGTTTTCGTTCTGCATTCCTTTAAAGCACATTTTTGGATTTTGCGACGATTACGATAAAGTGCTATATGGATTTAAGCATACACTTGCTCTTGTGAGAAAGAGCGATAGTGATGCTATTTTTAGAACAGCTGCAACAGATGCAGGAAAAGTGGATTTGACTAAATTGTCTTTGTTTATGCCTCATGTCACACCCTCTGTCGTAACTAGCAACAATCTTTACAAAATCATTGAATCAAAAGTAGATGTCCCATTTTCGTTCAGATCTAGACAATGTGATACCATCGCTGTTCCTGTATCAAACAACTTTAGTTGGAGGTTAAGCGCAAGATCTGCTAGTGAAAGACCTAGGTATGTCATTGTTGGATTCCAAACCAATAAATCTGGAAATCAAGAATTAAACCCTTCAGTCTTTGATCACTGCGACTTGAAAAGCATGTATGTCACCTTAAACAGTGAAAGGTATCCTGCTGTTGATTACAATTTAGACTTTAATAACAACAAATACTCAAGAGCTTATAGAGACGCATCTAAGTTTGACAATAGACTTTATGGGACAAACGAAATTATAGCTCAGCCCAATTTGTCTGCCTTAAATTATAGATACATTTGTCCTCTTTTTGTTTTTGATGTAAGCAAGCAGGCTGAGAGGTTAAAAACTTCAGTGATAGATGTGCAAATAAAAGCTACATTTAACGCAAACGTTCCTGCAAACACTCAAGCCTTTGCTGTCCTCATTTCCGATAAATTGCTTAGACTTAAATCAGATGGAAGCAGAATGAATATTGTTTATTAATGTCCTTCAAAATAATATTTTTTTAATAAAAAAAATGAGATATACGAAAAAGGATTTGAAAAAATTACTGAAAGAAAACGGAATTTCTAAAACGTCAAACAATAAAATGTCGTTAATGATGCTTGCGGTTGAAAACAACTTGATTGATAAAAACGAATGGATTAAAGACGTGAAGGAAGAGCGACCTGTGGGTAGACCGAAAAAAGGATCTAAATCGGTTACAAGAAGAATAAAATGAAACAGTTTTTTCCGTTTTTTCTGGAATGTAGTAGGAAAGAGACTGACATGATTAAAAAAAGACATCTTGAGCTTCTTGCTTTTGGAAAAACAGGTGTTTTTCGCGAATCTGTTTACGTCACTGAAAACGGAAATTTTAATATTCCAAAAGTATACAGTGATGAAGAGAGAGACAAGCTTTACCAACTTGTATGGAGTGGTGAGACAGAATTTTCACGAATGGAAAAGAAAATCAAAGAACGTCTCAGTACTTGGAAAAACTTGACGAAAAAAGACAGGCTAAGAATGATTGACAAGTATGTGCTTGGTTTGGATTGCGATTTCGAGGAGAAAAAAAAGATTTCTGGAGAATTAAAAAGCGCAATTTTAAATCATTCACTCGGTTCAAAAGACATTGTGTATGAAAACTTTAAGATTCTACAGATCTCAGAAATGAAAAAATCGAATTTGAGTTAAAAAAATCTTTACATAATAAAAAGATGATATATACAAGAAAGCTTTTGAAAAATTTGCTAAAAGAAAATGGTGTTTCCAAAACGTCTGACAATGCAATTACGCTCATGATGCTTGCGGTTGAAAACAATCTGATTAGTAAAGATTCGATTTTGGAAAAATCAAAAGATGTGAGACCTGTGGGAAGACCTAGAAAATATGAGAAAAAAGAAAAGAAACCGCTTAATCCTAAATATGCGAGACTTGGTTTAATTAGAAATAATCCTTTAGGCTTGAGAATAACAAATATTGATACTGGTGAGGTGGTGGAATACAAGTCTACTTATGAATCGAAAAAAAAGACGGGTCATGGCTGGCAGTACTTTGTAAGTCGGAATGGAAAAGTAGATGATGGATACAAGTATGAGATTTTTTAGCGCGATAAGTTTTTAAATTCTTTTATATATTGAATTTAAAAATTGAAGAATGATATAAATAAAAATCTTGTGTTATTAAAATGGAAAACAAAACGGTGAAAGAGTTAAAAGAAATTGCTAAAAAGCAAAATATTAAATATTATTGCAAAATGAGAAAGGAGGATCTTGTAATGGCTTTGCAGGCTGCTCCTCGTAGACGAACTACTGAGGCGAGACCTTTGCCAGTTGTTGTGAGACCTGTCATTGCTCCTAAACCAACGATCATTTCACCAAGACCTGCTGTGGTAAAACCTCCTATTGCTCCGAAACCAATTCATTTGCAAAGACAGATTCTTGATGAGCCTGTTTCAGATTTAACACCTGTCATTATACCAAAACCAGTCATTCCACAGAGACCTTCATTTTTTTCAAGTCTGACGGCAGTTGCAAAAAGTGTGACGTCATATGTTGCAAATAAGTTTAATGATATTAAAGAATGGATAGAACCCTACGTTCCTGAAATAGTCAAGAATAATGTAAGCGAATCAGTGAAACAAATCGATAAAAAGATAAAGTCTATCAAATCACTTGTATTAAGAACAGTGTATAAACATCCCGTGTCAAAACCTTATAAAATAAAATTCAAGTTGACTGAACATTCAGCGGAGCGAGCTGCTAGACAATTTTCTTATAGACCTTCTTCTCGATATCAAGACCTTGCAGCCTTTTTTAATTTGGTGAGAGAGTCTGCCATTCAAACCATGGAAGGAGAAAGGAATACAAAGGTAAGAATTATTTTAACGTGCGAAATGAAATCTGTAAGCATCACGACTGGTGAAGAAGTGACTCGGGAAGCAACCTTTTCATCAAGATCAGAGATTATTCTAGCGGCTACAGATGTAAGAACGCTCATGGGTGAGATGGAAGAAAAAGTCTTGGAAAGTAGTGTCAAATACAATGCGTTGGGATCCAATTGTATCATGTCTAAGATTTTAAGAATGGATATTAACTTTATCGATTATGAACCTCTCAGCGGTTCTTCCTATATTGAGCTGCCTAAAGAGCTGAAAGACAAAAATGCGATCATCAAATGAAAAACGATGACGATCAATGCTTTAAATTGTCAGTTACCAGAGCTCTAAATCTTAAAAATACGCATAACGAACGAATTGATGAAGACTTGGTTCTAAAATCAGAAGAGCTCCATTGGGATGGAATGGAGTTTCCTGTCAAGCTTAATAAAATCGACAAGTTTGAGAAAAATAATCCCGACATCAGCATCAACGTCTTTAGGTATGAAAAAAAAAAACCTTACCCTTTGAAAATATCTGATTTTTTAGATCGAAAGCATTGTGTTGTCTTGTTGTTTATTTCAAACGAAGACACTGACCATTATTGCGTGATTAAAAGTTTGAGTCGATTATTGTCTACGCAAACATCAAAAGGCAAAAGAAAACAACATTGCAGAAATTGCTTGCAAGGTTATGACCAGGAAGAAAAGCTTCAACATCATCAACCTTATTGTTATGATAACATATCCGTAAGAATTGAACTTCCTAAAGAAGGATCAACCGTTCAGTTTAAAAACTATCAAAATAGTATGAAAGTTCCATACGTCGTATATGCTGACTTTGAAAGTTTCGTTAAACCTGTTAACACATGCACCCCAAATTCGAAACACTCTTACACTAAACAATATCAAAAGCACGTTCCAAGCTCCTTCTGCTATTACATCAAATGCTTTGACGACAACCTTTACAAAGGAAAACCAGTCATGTACACAGCAGAAAGCGATGAGGATGATGTTGCTCAAAAATTTATAACCAGTCTTGAAACAGACCTTAAAAAGATTTTCGACAAGATTAATTTAGTAAAAAAGAAAGTCATGACTGATGAGGATGAAAAGAATTTTAAAGAGACTACTCAATGCCATATTTGCGAAAAAGATCTTAATGCTGATAAAGTCTTAGACCACTGTCATTTGACTGGAAATTATCGAGGAGCTGCTCATAAGAAATGCAACTTGGATTATAAAATTCAAAAATTCATACCCATCATTTTCCATAATTTGTCCGGCTACGACGCTCATTTGTTTATTAAAAAATTAGGCGGGAAATTAAAATGCATACCCAACAATGAAGAAAAATATATCAGCTTCACAAAAAGCATCAAAGTGAGAGAATTTACTAATAAGAAAGGTAAACTAAAGGAAGTATGGAAAGAATTGAGGTTTATTGACAGCTTCAGATTCTTACCCTTCGGTTTAGACAAACTATCTAAAAATCTCACCGATAATCAGTGCAAAAACGTAGCTGAATATTACCCCGAAAAGAAACAGTTCAGTCTGATAAGGAGAAAAGGTATTTACCCTTATGACTGGGTGGACTCGATTGGTAAGTTTTCAGAGACGCAATTACCTCCTATTGAAGCATTCCATTCAAAACTGAAAGATGAACCAGCAAAAGTTGAAGACTATGCACATGCTCAAAACGTTTTGAACGAATTTGGATGTGAAACGTTTTAAGACTATCATGAACTGTACAACAAGTCCGACGTGCTGATACTTGCAGACATTTTTGAAAATTTCAGAGACACTTGCTTGAAACATTACGGCCTTGACCCCCTTTGGTATTACACCTCTCCTGGATTGGCTTGGGACGCCATGTTAAAGAAAACTGATGTCGTAATAGAGCTTCTAACCGATAATGACATGCTCAACATGATAAAAAAAGGTGTACGTGGTGGAATTAGCATGATCTCTAATAGATATGGAACTGCTAATAACAAATACATGGGCGATTCCTACGATCCTTCAAAGCCATCGAAATTCATTCAGTATTTAGACGCTAATAATCTTTATGGATGGGCCATGAGCAAACCTCTTCCTGTTAGAGGATTTAGATGGATGGCTGAGGATGAACTCTCCAATTGGAAATCCATGCCGTGCATTCTCGAAGTGGACTTGGATTATCCTGAAGAGCTTCACGATGCACATAATGACTATCCTTTGGCTCCTGAAAAAATGATTATTGGAAAAGTGGAAAAGCTCGTTCCCAATTTAAACAATAAGGAGAAATACGTCGTTCATCACGAAAACCTAAAACTCTATGAACGGATGGGTTTAGTTATTACCAAAATTCATCGTGGTATCACATTTGAAGAACCTTTTATGAAAAAGTATATTGACCTCAACACTGGATTAAGAGCAGAAGCCACCTGCGAATCTGACAAGGAATTTTTCAAACTCATGAACAACTCCGTCTTTGGAAAAACAATGGAGAATATTCTAAAACGCGTTGATGTTAGGCTTATCACCACTAGAAAAGAAGCTTTAAAATTATCCAAAAGCCCTCGATATGAACGAAACACCATTTTTGATGAAAACCTGATCGCGGTTCATATGAAAAGAACAAATGTCTACTACGACAAGCCTGTTTTCTTGGGAATGAGCATCCTGGACATCAGCAAAACACTCATGTTTGAGCATCATTACGACTACATCAAGCCTAAATACGGAGATAAGCTGAAATTACTCATGACTGATACTGACTCGCTATTTTACGAAATAGAAACGGAAGATTTTTATCAAGACATTGCTAACGATGTAGAAAACAAGTTTGACACAAGCGACTTTCCTAAAGACCACCCTGCCATTGAAAACGTTGGATTCAAAGTGGGATTAAACAAAAAAGTTATCGGAATGTTCAAGGACGAGACTGCTGGTAAGCAAATTAAAGAGTTTGTTGGGCTTCGACCTAAACTCTACTCCTATGAGGTCTTTAATGAAAAAAAAGAACACAAAAAATGCAAAGGAATTCAGAAATGTTTGGTTGATAACCACATCACTCATCAAGACTACTACCACTGCTTAATACATAACAAAGAAAAGCTTGCAACCATGAACGTTATCCGATCTCATCTTCACAATGTCTACACTGAAGAAATCAACAAAGTCGCACTCAGCGCTAACGACGACAAAAGAATCATCTTAGAAGACGGTATTCACACCTTGGCTATTGGACACTACAAAAAAAGACCTTGTTTTAATTTTATGGATTATGATCAAGTATTTGCTCTGGAATGAACTTACGGCAAGAAAGATTTTTACTACTTCATTGCAGGTTATGGTAAGGTTTTAATACGTCAAAAAAAATGGCGGCTTAAGTATGGAAAAGGAATCAATGTCCTGGAATCCGCAATTCCTAGTAGTGATATATACAACATTTACCGTCGGTTTTTGGAACTATAAAAGTTAAAAGCTAATCTCAGAGTAGATGAGGTAATACTCTGTGTTGATATCTCAAAGAATTACGAAAATAAGCTGCCCCACGAGATTCAGAGTAATTATCTTGGGCATAAAAATTTTATCATTTTCATGGTAGCCTATTACTTCCATGAAAGTGTTACAGTTGAAAATGGTAAACTTGATGAAGAATCTAATTTAGTGAAGCTGGCAGTGCTAACCGTATTAAACGAATATCCTTCATAGAGATCAAAACGTTTTAGAACCTGTTTTATTTTGGCATAGTTTTCTCTTATATTTCTAAGTGGAGCACTTAGGTAGGGGTAAATTTTTTCTAAATATCTCTCCAAACATTAACTTTTTCGCCAAAAACTAAGAATAACATTTGTAGCTATTAAAAGTCTGTGAAAAAACTATTTTCTGATTTATTTTGTATTTTTAATATATCTAAACATATTGCAACAAAGAAAGCAAGTTGTGAAAAAATAAAGATGTACAATAAATAGTATAGGACAGAAGAAGAATTGAAATGGACATTCTGCAGGGAATTTCTAAGCTAAATTAGCGCAGGAGTTAAGGAATAAATCAGTGTCAATAGAGTTATATGCACACTAGAAAATATTAAAAAGGGTTCTAAATTTGCATAAGTTTATTCACGTTGCCGAAATCTTCAATACGTCATAAAAGCAAAATATTTCCTCAGCAATTAAGTAGGGGAGACAGGTTCTCCTAGGGACGTTTTTAGGTTAATGAGTGTAATTTTTCATCGGTGAATATAATTGAACTTTTGAAAACTGTATATGAAAATATGGTCCTTTGTGCACTTTTGATGAGAATCTCTGCTTTATAATCCAATTTTTTAGTACTTTTTTTTAGCCGCAAAATGAGGTCTGACTTTGTCCCTAGGTACAACATGGGGTTGTACCTAGGGACATAGGTGGTTGTACCTAGAGACGGCGGTTGTACCTAGGGACGCTGGGTAATCGAATACTCAGATTGGCTTCTATTGAGCTAATAATTATAAATACAAAAGAACCTGTAAAAAATCCTGAAAGGAAACTAAAACAATGATATAGATCGTTAAAAGAACTATTTATTTGTAGTGAATGTAACGATATTATTTAAAATAGTTAAAACTAATAAATAAAAAATAGTGAGATCAATTTTTCTAGAACAAACAAATATTTAAATTGTAAATAAACATATTTAAAATAGTTAACACCAATAGATGAAAAAAAGTGATATCAATTTTTCCAGTACAAAAAATGATTGAATTGAGAAGCAGCAATATATTTTGAATAATTAAAACTTATAGATAAAAATGTAACATCAACATATCCAGGACAAAAATACTTTAATTAAGAAACAACAGTGTTCAAAATAAAATAGTTAATAATTATAGGTCAAAAAGAGTGATACCAAATCTTCATTACAAGACTGGTTCATTGGGTTGTAATCTTTATCTGCAGCACTATCGTCGCTATAAGCATTTAAACATCTTTTACAAATAAATTCAAATGGCAGAATACCAGGCTCTGCACATTTTACACAAACTGCATTTCGGCAGACTATGCATTTATTCCATTTATCATCATTTTGTATTATATTGTGACAAACACGGCAAAATACTTGTTTCGAGGAACATGGAGATGATCCCACTAAACGAAATGTGTTTTTTGTTTTCGATTTATATTTTTTAGAAACTTAATTTTTCGGCGGTATTTCCCGTTTTTGTTTTTTCGATTTATCGTTACAAGTTGTTTTCTTTCTTTTCCTCTCCTCTGTTTCCTTTTTTTCTGGCGTGTCAGTAACAATACGTGCTTTACCCTTACGGGAAGGTCTATTGTTTGTCCTTGGACCAGCTTTAGGTAATGGCATTATACCGAAAGGAGACACAGATTTCAGATTTGTACAATCAGATTTTGGCGGTGTTGAAAGAAGTGAGCTCTGAGACAACGTAGGTGGGTTATTATCTTCTGATGTTAGTGGTCTATCAGTCATACTTGATGGCAAAAGTGAGCCCTGAGACGATGTAGGTGGGTTATTATCTTCTGATGTTAGTGGTCTATCAGTCACGCTTGATGGCAAAAAGTCTTCTTCCGAAAATATATCGGGATTCAGTGGATAGAGGCCAAAAACTTTGAATCCATTTATTATATTGGACGGTGTAAACGCTTTTGTGTATGCCATTCCAGCTAGTTCTGCAATGTGATAAATAGTAATAGGCTTTCCTGCATTTTCTGATGATATCATAAAATTGGTTACAGCATTATTGTAATGTGTTTTAAATGGACTAAAGACGGTTCTATCTAACGGTTGCATCTTATGTGTAGTATGCGGGTGAAATGTCACCAAATGAATGCCATTTTCTTTGGCTTTGCCAATAGCATCAATAGAAATGTGACTCGCGTGATTGTCCATTAATAAAACTACCTGGTTATCCTTGCTTGGATGAGCATGCGCTATGAAATGATCCAAAAGTTCACTAAATATTTTTTCGTTCGACCAACCAGAGGGATCTGCTGCCCCAATTGATCCTGGAGGAGCTCCTCTCATCATTGTCATTTGTATATATTTGACTCGAGGAAAAATGAACATAGGTGGAATCGAATTTCCTATCGCGTTCACTGCGGCAATCATCGTTACATTGATGCCTCGCTCACCAGAAGTCATTGCTCCAACTTGTTTGACTCCTCTCTTCGCAAATACTTTTGGACAAGCCTGTACAGTTGAAACTCCCGTCTCATCTACATTATAAATCCTTGACGGATCGAAGTGGTGTCGTTGTAGAATGTCGGTGTATATATTGAAAAAATTCTTCACATTTTCTCGATTGAATGAAGTAGCCCGGCCTAAACTAGCCCCTTCAGGTTTCTTTAATGATATAATTTCCTTAAATTTGTTTTTGAATGTACGCAGCCATTCACTGCCCGCTTCTTGATTTTTTTCCCACTGTTTAGGATATTTTTTATTATTTATTTTGGCAAATTGAAAAGCTAGTTCTTTCAGCTTCTTTGTTGTTAATCCGAAATGAAGTTGAGAAGCTTTTTGAACATACTCAAGCAGTAAACACTCTTTGCTATGAGTAAAAACTTTCCAATGTGCATAATTTGTTTCATACGAGTAATTTTCAGGTCCAGATTCCTTAAATTTTTTGACTTGGCGGCAAAGCATCGATCTCGATATTCCATATTTTTTTGCTGCGCCTCTGACTGTATTTTTATTTGCAACTATTTCCTTCACAGCCTTCTCCACAACTTCTTTATCTGGATCTTGCCGGATTTTTTGTTTCTTGCTGCGTGGCATGACAAACAAAATCTAGAATGAAAATAAAAAATACTAAAGATAACTTATAACTATAACTTTAATTATTTATTGTTATTGGCATAAATTGAATTACAACTATTATTTCCTATTAATTACTGCACAACGAGTCACAATTATATTATTTATTACACCACGATTCATAAATGAATTATTTATTACATAAAAACACAAATAATTCCTGATGATACAGAAGTTCGGCACTCTGTTGTACCTAGGGACATGTCCCTAGGTACATGTCCCTAGGTACAATAGAGTGCCATATTGACAAAAAACGCCGACTAAAAATTTGAGGTTAGGATTTGAGAGATATTATTAACGCAATATTCAAGCAAACAAAATAATGTATTTGTATAAACTAAGAAAAATTTTGTTAAATACATTATAAGGGCGAAATTAAAAAAGAAAAATGTTAAAAAACTTACGTAAAAGGGTTGTAAAATCAATTTTTAATCACCACTTTGCAACGCTTCACACCAACACGATGACACTTCGGCTGTCAACTGACCTCAAGAGGTGGAGTGTTGCCACATACAAAAAATATTATGCTTATACAAAATTCTCAAAATATTTGAAAATTCTCAAAATATTTGAGTGTCCCTAGGTATATGGCGTCCCTAGGAGAACCAGTCTCCCCTAACTTTACAATTCCAACGACATCCCCTGGGTCTACAACTTTGATAAGAGTTTTTGAATTCTCTAAAGTAAAGCAGAAGTTGGGTTTTCTTTGCTTTTCCTCATGCAGAGGGTAAAAACTTTTTGTTCCTAGCCCTCCCAATCGTTTCTGGCTATTGCTTGTTGCCATAGTGTAACAGTGGAACTGCACCTGAAAAACTGCACCTGAAAAACTGCACCTGAAAAACTGCACCTGAAAATTAAACAATATTTTTGGGATTTTTTTTTTTAAGCTGGGGGCTGAAAATAAGTGTTTTAATTATCTATAGCTAAAGTCTAATTTGAAAGCAGTGGCTATTAAAATGCTAGCAAGATTCATTAAGGGAAAAAAAAATTAATCCGTGACATTTCTTAAAATTTGGAAGTAAAATTATCATCTGAAAACAATCTTTCTTGTTTGGTACTCTGTAGCAAAGGATTTTTGGCTCAGTATTCACTAATGATTAAAAGAAAATTTTTAGTTCATTGCTGATTGAACACTGTAACTTAACTCATTGTTAATATTTCAGCCCCTACCAAAGTTAAAATAATAAAGTTATTACCTCTTGAAAATTTTCATTTTCGATTTTTTTGTATGTTTTTTGAAAGTTTTGTCGGACGAAACAAATGAGTAGTATAAATATTTAGACATTTTTATTCACGGCAAATAACTTTAAATAAATTTAAACCTTCTCTTCAAAAGTTTTAGTTTTTTATATCCTCGATAGCTTGGAACTTTTCTCTAAACATTTAAAGCCTTTTTTAATTTACCATTTACTTTTTTTTTACCAGTTTTTATTGGATGAAAAATAATCTTCTGTGAATTTTTGTAAAACCACTTTTATGCTATAGTAACAATGCTATGAAAAATATTTTTTAAGACAGTTTTTCACAGAATTGTCCGAATAGTTCACATTTACAGAGATATTTAGGAAAAACTGACCCCTACCTATGTACTCCCACTTAAACATTTAAGGGAAAATTGGGCCAAAAACAAAGCAGGCTCCAAAAGTTTTGCATCTTATTGACCTGAATTATTACCCTTGGAAGTTAACTAAAACATGGATCCTTATCCTGAAAAGAATGGAGAAAAAGAGGATAATGATGTCTGTCCGCGACAAAAACAGAATTTTTCAACCTTCCCAATGTTGAAATTTACAAAAAAAATTATAGTTCTTTACCTACCATTTTAATTTCAATGCCAAAAAAACATTGATTTGAATACATATAATTGGAGTATTTTATAGAAGATATATATTGACCCATTCGGGGCCGTCAAGAGGATGAACGAGGCCAGGGGTTATTCAATTTCTAGGGCCCTTAAAGCCCACGTCTTGTTTCAAAGAAAAAGTTATAAATATTGCAAACTTATCTTTTTTTACCAAAAACTAATAATTAATAAAGAACATGAGAATGAACAGCTTTTTGTCATTGGTCAAACTGCCCTCAGTCAGTAAGAGGCACAGAAAGAAATTCCCGTCAGTCTCCCCTCTCTTGACAGGTCTGGACACAGCAATATAGCAAAACAAACACACACCACACACACAAATGAAGACCACACTGGAAAAACGATCAAGCTACATTTTTATTGTTTTGAGTAAATTAGATTTTAAACTTCAAAACACCATAGCTCACACCATAGCTCACTTATTTATTAAGTTAAATATCTGTGTAATTTGATCGGTTTTCTAGTTATATAGGCAATTATTATATAGCTAAACTGCAGCCAAATATAACAGGGGGAAAAATTCAAAAAAAGCAAAAATCTAGCTTGATCGTTTTTCCAGTGTGGTCTTCCAGTGTGGTCATGTATGTATGTATGTATGTATGTATGTATGTATGTATGTATGTATGTATGTATGTATGTATGTATGTATGTATGTATGTATGTATGTATGTATGTATGTATGTATGTATGTATGTATGTATGTATGTATGTATGTATGTATGTATGTATGTATGTATGTATGTATGTATGTATGTATGTATGTATGTATGTATGTATGTATGTATGTGTCATCATTTTTTAAGAAAAACTAGTCATTTCAATTTCGAAACTAAATGAACTTTGAAGAATACCTTCTTAAAAGCTTTTTTATTGATAAAATTTAGTTTTTAGCTTTTTTATCAATAAAAAAAAGTTTAGTTATTGATAAAATATCCGTTATTCTTAACAATCTTAGCATATCTGCGAAGCCTAAGCTCGATAAGTTTAACAACTTGGACTTGCGTACTCCAAACGTGCTTTTCAGTTACTTGTCTACATGATTGTTATATTTGCTGGACGACAACAGTGAACGGTAACCCTGCATGGTCCGATATTTTAAGTATTTTCTGAAATATCGAATTGTATCTCTAACAATAGCAGATGGATTCTTTTTCATGTATCTAACAATTTTATGATTAGTATAACGACTAAGTGAATGTTCCAAAACCGTCCGAGTTCTCTAACCGGTCGAAAAAGTTTTAGAGCTTTGTCGTTAGGTAGGAACATAAAAGCTTGTCGCTGTTTTGGGCTTGTTACTGTATTTTTTTAAATATCCGTTTTTCGTTTCATCCGTTTTAATTGTAAATTATCCCCTAAACTTATTGTTGATTGCATAACACTGTCTTTTAAACCAAAATATTGTAACACTTTCATCACACCATTTCAACCATCCTTGTAGTGCAAAACAGCAAAATAACGGATGATGACAAAAAAATGAGACTGCGTTTAAAAGGGCAAAACTCCTTTTTTTTAAATGATTTTTTTAAAATTAAAAATGTATTAAGTAGAGAATTTTTCGAGCTTTCAAAACATATATTTAATTATCTTATATTACTCCATTTCTACGAATATTATCGATTCGAACTTTTACCAATCCCATAAGGCGTTGTATGGCAATAAAGTCAATCTTATTCAAACAATACTTTGTTCTGTTGCAAAGTTGATCAATAGTTTCTGCTTACCAGTTGTTCTTGAATACTTCTCCTTTCAATTGAGACCAAAAGTCCTCAATAGGCCTGCATTCAGGTATGTTGGGGGGGTTGTCTTCCTTTTCAACAAAATTGATGTTATTTTGTCTGAAATACTTCACTACAGTTTTTGCGTAATGTGATGTTGCTAGGTCAGGCCAGAATATGTAAATATCGTCTAGATAATTTGTTTTGATGAAAGGATTCAAAATGACAAGTCTTTTTTTGATGCACTCGCTCAGGTATAATTCTTGCTTGCTTGATTGCTTAGAAGGTACAAAAAAAGGTATAGAAATACCTTTAGCCGAAACGCAAATCCAGACCAACACTTTTTGCTCATATTTTTCAACTGGATTATATTTTACGCTTGGCGGTGTCAAAGCAGTGTTACTTGAGTAGAAATTTTGGTTTCCGTTAATGGTGCTATGCTTCAAACTGAAATAAGATTCATCATCAATTATCCAATCGTAATTTTTATATTTTTCATATAATCGACTGCATCTGATTCTCATTTTGCGTTTTTGTGAATCTGTTCTTAACGGAATCTTTGTGTTTTTTTTTGCATTTAATATCTGTGTGTTTCTTCAATATTTTGCATGTAAAGGACTGATCGCACACAAATTTTCTATCTGCTTGTCTTTGTGAGACGCCATCCTTGTGGTCAAACATGGTTTTCAGTTTGTTTATGTTCTTTTTCGTCATTTTTTTTGTGACTCGACCACTTCCTTTAACTCTTTGAGTTCCGATTCCATTTTCTGCGCGTTCATACGGTACATGGTTGCTTTTGGTATTTTTTCTGCTTTAAAATGACAATAAGTGTAATATTTGCCATTTTGCTTATTGCCCATGTAAAATTCAATTTTTTTTATTTAAAACTAGAATAAATTTGCAATAAAATACATACAAAATATATATACAGCTAATGGTATTAGTACATGCAAATTTAAATTGAACGCAGTCTCATTTTTTTGTCATCACCCGTTACTTGCCAATTTCAACAGTCTTTACTAGCCAATTTGATTTTAGGTCCCTTAGACCATGTAGGCGAGTTAAGCATTCCATTTGAACTTTTGTTTGAGCATCAAAAGTAACTCATGTTTATGTAAAATCAAAAAGATGGTTTGAATAAAGTTTTAAAACAGGACTTTCAGTTGGTTTCTTGTTGATTGGTTGTTTTTTTAAGTTCGTTTTCTTGCTAATTTATTATTTTATTTATGAGATATATAGTAATTTTAAAAAAATAAAGAAGTTGGTAGTAAAATAATTTAATCCTACAATAACAACTGAATTTGTGTAACCAAAATATTACCAATTTTTGAAATTCTTTTAAAACAAAGAAGATTAGTAAAAGAAAGATGCATAGTAAACAAAGAGAAGACAAAACAACTAGTAAATCTGCTTCAAAAAATAATAAAAAGCATATGGTTGTTAAGATAATACTTATACGAGATTACAAGTTTTCATCAAACTTTCAAAAATAAATGCGCACATATCATAATGTTAAATATACAGTGCTTTCAAAAAAATAGGGGCATAAAGATTTTGTTGCTTAAATCTTTTTTAAAGTATGATAAAATAGAAACTAAAGAAGATAATGAAGAAGTTTTTTCTTTAAGCTATTTATGGATTTTATTTGGACCTTGACTAATTCTTTATTCATACAAGCCCAAATAGATTTAATTGAATTCAAATCTTGTAATCGAGCTGACCAGGGCAACAAATCTACTTTGCTTTTTTTTTTTCAACCGTACTTTGACTTTACAAGCTGAATGGGCAGGCGCCATAATTTGTTGAAAATGCCACCATTCGTTTCGATCAATGAGCATGTCTACTGATGGAACCATGCAGTATTCCAGCGTCTTATCAATAAAAATTAATTGTTTCCACTTTTCTAAAGACCACCTAATTCTCTCCTTACCCCACCTTTATCGTGTGATCCGATCTCTGACCGTTTGCATGTGTTTTCTAACAGCTGCATCAACACCAATGTTGCTTTTTATAAGTACTTGACGAAATTATAAGACTGTTTTCGCGAAATACTTATTTAACGAAATAAAAGACTGTTTTCACGCTCAGTAGTTTTTTTTAACCTTCCGGTTCCTGCATGAGGTTGGATGCCACTTGCCGTTTTAAAGGTTTTAAGGGTATTTCTGACGCAATTCTCTGAAATTTTTAATCTTCTTGCTATTTCTCCGTTACTGATCATCGAGCCATCCTTCATTCTTATTATTTGTCATTTTGTTGCTTCGCTTGCAACTTTTTGACCCACTTCTGTGGATCTTAACTTTTAGATCTTATCAAAATATTTAAAAAGGCTGTAAATGTGACTAAACTGGTCATCATAAGCAATTTTATGCAACCTTTTATAGGAAATTTTCAAACTAACAGATAAATAAATGATTAACAATTGGTTTGATAAGAAAGTAGAATATAAATCAACTAAAAAGTTGGTGCGCCTGCGGTTGAATTATATAATACATTGAATTCTTCAATATGTTATATTAAATCTTGGCAAAAGTCCAAATTTAGAAAAAAAAAGCAACTGACTATGGTTAATGGACTGGGTATAATTCTTGCTTTTTTTTAATTGGAGACTGTAGTAACTAAAATTAGTTAGACTAAAAAAGTTAGTCGACTAATTTTAGTTTGACTGAATTGTTATTCGACTAAATTTAGGTACACTAAAAAGTTAGTCAACTAAATTTAGTTACGGTTTTTTTAGTTAAGTGAGTTATAATTTTTAGTTTTGGTCACAACACTATATTTGAATAGTATAAACATAGTTTGGATGTTAAATACCCAAATATCGTAGTGAAGATTTTAATTTGAAAAGTAAAAAGACAAGTCCAGATACGAAGAAGTTAAAAAATGAAGTTTTGGTCATATTTTGGCCCACTGTGCGAAGTAAAATTATCTTGAAATTTTTTTTTTCCTTTTAAAGAAAACTTTTCAATCAAAAACTTTTTTAGATTTTTAAATCATTTTCTTAATCTTTTTTCTTACTATCATTTTTTTTTTTTTTTTTTTTTTTTTTATAAAGAAATCAACAACTTTTTTTTAAAACGTTTATTGTTAAAAACATTCCCTGATACAAATTTGCATTTAAATAAAATTGTATAAATTTCTAAACTACCTAAAGTTCTTCTTTTTTTGATGGTGCTGAAAAAAAAAGAAACATCAACTTAAACGCACATTCGTACACCAAAAAGAAAACGCTAACAAATCAAGCTAAAACTTACTCGGGTTTTTTCCTATAGTTGTGTTGTTTTTAAAAAGTTGCTCTTGTAGCGTTCGAATGATATCATCGTATTCAGTCCATTCAGGAGCAATTCGAATAGCGCGTTGCAATTTCGGTTCTTTAGTTTGCGGATTGTTGCACTAAAATAAATGAAATATTTTTTAGACATAAATAAACAAAGTATTTTAAAAAGAAAAAGCATGTACCTTTTTTTTTTTTTTCTTTTGCACCATTATATGACCAAATTAACTACGAAGCATTATTGTTTTATATATATTCTCTCTTACAATATCTATTACTACGCTTCTCACATTGCATCAACAACTTTTAACTATTTTGAGTCGAATATACAATTATTTTGTGTGTATTAAAATTTATAAATTTGCAACCTAAAGATTTGCAACAAAGTAGCATTTTCTGTAACTGGTAATAATATGGCTACAATTTAAAAAATATGGCTACAATTTAAAAAACGTTTTACACTTCAAATGATCAAAATGAACCAATAGTTTTTCAAATTTACCATGTCTATAGTCTTTGCGTACTTTTTGCTTTCATCGCTGCACCATGTCTCGCACCACAACCACTCTTGGGGAAGTGACTTAATCTCGACTTGATGTATCATGTTGTTCGGAAGATCCTATCACAGAAACGAAATAATTGTTAAAAAGAATCTTATTATCTCCTTAAAAGGCATTCAATTTTATCTCAAAAGACATCATCCGGTCTTAGGAATAAGAATGTCACCTGGTCTAAGTTGGCCAAACTGTTGGGATCTTGAGACAAACCCTGTAACAAAGAAATTTTTCTGCGTAATTTTTTTAGAAACAAGTATAAAAAGAAATGGAAATTATTTTTTTTTACTTTATATTTTGATGGAAAAAAAACAACTAAGAACAGTTTTGCAACAAAAACAAAATCTTTGAAACGCTGCTAAACTCTTACGAATGCTGCTCCGAAATTCGAGAACATTCTCTATAAAAACGTATAAAAAAATTCGAGAATATTCTCCAGAAAATGCACACAAAAATTTCATCTGGAATAATTGTTTTCGTACTACTTTTTAAAATTATTTCAGAAGACATTTCCATGACGTCAATACTGTAACGGACGTTATCAGTAGGGATGGCACGATACAAAAACTTTCGACACTATAGGATATTCGATGCTGCTACTTCTATACGTTACCATTTCGATACTTTAACACACAAATTTTGTTATTTTTTTCTTTAACTATTTTATTAGTTATTTGTAAAAAAGAAAAATTCAAATAGTATTAAAAACAAAGTTACTAAAACAACATTAATTTTTAATTGGTACTCAAAAGCTACAACAATTTTAAATATTTATTCATGTAATGATGATTCATGTGATAAAGTAGATTTAGGTAACTTTACATATATCATGATTGCATTTTAAATATTGATTTGCATGTTCTGGCTTAATCAATGTCAATCAAAAAATCAAAATCAAATAATCAAATTTAATCAATAGCACACAAGTCTCCTGTTGTGCTAAAAGCTCGCTTTGCTGATTGAATTTGTAACTTTACCTAAAAGTTTAGTTAGTTGTGTGCCCTTTAAGTTTTCCAACGTCAAAAAAGACTGCAAATCATACAATAGGCAGTTGATTCACACCATTTTGCATAGTTTATAACTAAAACATTGCCATGTGGAATTTCTTTTTTTATTTGGTTATTGATATGAAATTCCTGAGTATTTATTTTAAGTTTCTTATTTTAAATTATTAGGCCCAAAAATAAAAAGCTTTCATTAGTGTTCACAAAAATAATTTTTTTTATTAAAACATAATCAATACATTATGTAGAATTATTAAAAGATCGTTTCATCTCTAGTTACTTGGCAAGAAAAACCTTGTTAAATGAGTTCTCTAAATGCTTTTAAAAACTTCTGCAATTATTTTTTTTATAAATAATTAAATAACAACTTTCCTGAAGAGGAATTTAAACTCTAAAAATTATATTTAGCTTTAACTAGAAAACGGTTAAACTCAATTTTAAAAACGAAAAAAATAAAACAAGTTAATAATCTTTGTAATTGATAACAAGATACCTGGTATTGACCTCTCAAACGATCTCCGGCAGCAACTTTTCTGAAACGCTTCAAATCAACCACATACAAGGCGCTAATAAAAAAAAAAAAAGGATTTGAAAAAAAAAGTAAAACATGAAAGAAAAAAAAGGAATAAAAAATTGACTTTGGTCATTCTTTAAAAAGCTGGCACTTTATACTTTAAAAAAGTACAAAAAAAACAGAAGTTAAGTTAATTTTCTCAAAATTTGAATGATGCAATTTTAATCGATATAAAAATATTTAACTATCCAAATTTTAGCTTTCATAAAACATGGTTTACCTAATATGGTATGGTCGACCACCAAGATGGTTTCTCCAATAACCATGATTCCAAAACCTAGACGACGCAAAAATGTTCAACTTACCATATAACTGTTTACATTTATCAAATAAATTTTGATAAACAAAAATTCTAAACAGATTTTGCTGAATTTGGAAACAAAAAATGATGTTGAAAACATTATGTTTACTTTTCCAGGAAAGAAAATATTGAAAATAACAATTACTGATAAATCTACAAATTATTGCAATATAAATTTATCAAATATTTCAATTTGAAAAATTATATATATATATACACAGACACACACATTCTTACTTGCACAATGTATATAAACACAAAATATGTAAAATGCGCTGTAGATTGTTACCTGAAACCTTCCACTTCAGGCCTATCATTACAGAAAGGCGTATAAGCATAAGGTGCTCCTTCCAAGTCCATGTCCATTAATTCTTTAAGATCTGCACGCACAATCTGAAAGGAGAGAATAATTACATCAGAGAAGGTGCTTTTGATTTTTGCTTTTGCCTCAATCACATCCAAAAATTTTTGCTGGTTAAAAGAGCATTTTATCTTAACATAAAATTTTAAAATAATCTTCATAATTATTTTTAAACTCCTGGCCCAGGACAAATAGTTCTTTAGAAACATAATAGAGTTTCTTTAGGCTCTTTTGATTCTGTAGGAACCCTACAGTTCATCAAGATTCATAAAGATTCATTTAGATTACAGGACCTTTTAAAAAAGATTATAGGGTTTACGTTAAAAAGATTATAGGACCTTTTATCCAGGGAGTCTTGTTAAAATTAGCAAGTTAAGTAAATGATGATGATGATGATGATGATGATGATGATGATGATGATGATGATGATGATGATGATGATGATGATGATGATGATGATGATGATGATGATGATGATGATGATGATGATGATGATGATGATGATGATGCAGATGATGCATATTGAAAATTCTCACAGACTCAATCTATAATTAAATCATAAACATAATATAAAAAAATCACCTGGTCAGCATCAACAAAAATAATTCTTTCCAAATTCAAAGGGAATAAAACATCCAAAAATAAAATTTTGTACCTGTAAAGTAAAATTTTATTATTAGTTTCATTTAGACAAACTTTATAAATCTACAAAAATATGCAAAATGACTGTATGAGGTAATTTAATTTATCAAAATAGAGAAACCAATCAAGCTTATTTTACTAATTTTCTTAATCTACATTGAAAAACAGGCATTTAATTATTCTTCATTTCTTATTTCACTTACATACCCCCAAATTATTCTTTGCTTTTCAGTTTGTGAATTTAGCCACCTAGGCCATTGGTACTGCACAAGTTCATATTCAAAACCATATTTTTCTGCATAATGTGGAAGGAATGTCTAATTTGTTAATAAAGAAACAAAAACTACAAAAGAAATCAGCTTTTTTTTTGGATAAGATAGTGATATGACATAACACATTTATCAGACATAATTAGGTATAATTGCAGAGCAGCACCTAAATTATTAAAAATAATTTCAATAAAAAAGCAAAAGCATTAATAAGCAAGAAACTATTACAATAAACTTACAGTAAAACCTGATGAGAGATAGTTTTTTAAAAACCAGAATTTTACAGGTGTCTTTGTATGTTTTAAAACAGACAACATCATAATTCTAAGAAACAAAATAAAATGGTTTTGAGATATTACTCTTCCAAACTTCTGCATAATCTAAAATACAATGCAAAATATACACTTAACTGCAACATTAACGCACCACTTGTAAATTCCAACTTTTTTGAAAAATATTATGTATTTCCTGATTTATCAATTACAAAGATGATAATAATGTTTATTGTTATGCCATTTTTTAGGTTTTATTCTATTTCTTTTATTTAATTTCGAAATTATAGCAGCTTTTCATAAGAAGCATATTTTGCTGTAATTAAACCTCACTTTTAAAAGAAAATTATGTATTGGTTTTAAACTGTTATAACTGTAGAAAAGATAACTGTCATTTGAGCAACACATCTGTTCGCAATGCATCATTCTAGATGAAACTTAAGTCACGATGAATGTGTTGTAATTTTTACTTTGTCCAATGAAGAATTAAAAAATCACAAACTTGGTAGAACATTTGGAGTGCCTCATACAACAGTCAGTAGTGTTCTATAAAGGTTTGGAGAGACCAATGATCACGCTAGACGTCTTAGGCAAGGCAGACCAGGAGCTACCAATGCTGTCGAGGACCAATTTTTAATGCATCGAACACTGAGAGAATGGTTCACTACTGCACAATGTCTCCAAATACAACTTTCTGAGGTTCATGGAACTGCTGTTAGTGAAGATACCATAAGAAGAAGACTTTGTATTTTAAATTTACGACCTCGGGCAGCAGCTACTAGTCCCAGATTGTCTGTAGACCACTGAAGAAACAGACTGGTTTTTGCAAGGAGGGATATGAATTGGGAAATAGATTATTGGGAACAGGTCTTATTTACAGATGAGTCAAGTTTTTGCCTTGTAAGTCCTGATTGCCGCTCAAGAGTGTTCATAAGATCAAATGAAAGATATTTCACTTAGAGAAACCACTTTGTATGGAGGCGGCTCATTAATGGTATGGAGTGGAACAGCTAACACAGAGCTTTTTATTGTTTATGGTGGACGTCTGACTTCTTAACGATACATAGCAGACATTTTAGAACCTTTTGTGGTACCTTTAGCACCATACATTGGAGATGGATTCCTTCTTATGCAGGCTAATGCTAGACCACATGGCACGTATTGTTACTGAATTTTAAATAATGTTAATATTCAAGTTTTGGAGTGGCCAGCTTGCAGTCCAGATATGAAGCCAATAGGGCATCTTTGGGACATAATGGGACACCGTGTTAGAAGCCAACATCCACCACCTAACAGCCAAGATGAGCTGTGACAAAGTCTTATCCGCATGTGGAAAGATATCCCTCAAGAAACAATTAGATCTCTAAATGAAAGTATGCCACGGCGCTATCAGGTTGTAATAACATCAAGAGGAGGTAACATTAGTTATAAGTAAAAAGTGTTTCAATTCAAGTTGTATTAGTGTGCATAACAATAATAATCATTTTACTTTATTTTGTTAAACAAACCATGGTTTTGGTTTTAGTTTTTTTTTCACCATCCTCAAAGTCAATTTTATTATTATCATCAAAAAAATTGTGTTCATGTTGTTTATTCTTAATGTTTATCAAAATATATGATGATATTGACAACAATTAAAACAAATTGAAATGTAAAAGAGGTGCACTTATTTTTGCGGTTAAGTGTATAATGTATGAAAAATCTGTATAATCTAATAATCAGACAGGGAACTTTGTAAAGATGGTGGGGAAAGTATGGCACGTGACATAGTAGATGACAGATAGCTCATATTAGAAAATACCATTGAGATGTATTTTCATTTACATCCTGACCTGTCAAAATATACTTTCTTTATAGGGGAAGATAGGGATTCCAGCATGTAATTAGCCAGTCAGAATTTTGGCCAAACTGATTTTCATGAATTAAGTTTATGACTGTAGAAGGAATAAATTAATCCAGAAACAGATGGTTTTAAATTGAATAAAAAAGTTTATATTTTCATAATCAAAAAGTTAATTTAAAAGAAAACTAACCTAAGAAATCTTTCATAGAGCAAGCCTGTAGCAACAGAAAATATATGTACTTTGCCATCTGTATTCTTGGTTGATTTTGCTTCACTCTTTACATAACTGTTAAAAAAAAAGAAATCTTTTTAAATATAGTTATCATTTTGGAAAAAAAAAATTTTTCTAGACAAACTTTTAAAATTCACCATTAAGTGTTCTTTATCAAATACCCTTAAACTAAGTAACAGTTCTACATTAAGTTCCCTTAAACTAAGTAACAGTTATATATTAAGTACCCTTAAACTAAATAATAGTTCTATATAAAGTACCCTTAAACTAAGTAATTGTTCAAATTATTTGAACATATTAATAAAAACTATAAATTGAAATTACTGACCAGTCTTACCAGTCTTAAAAAAGACATTTAGATTGTATTTACATGTAGAGAAAAACCACTCATCAAAACTCAACAAAAGCAATCAAAATAATAAAAATAAAAAGCAGTGAGATTCAAAATTCAATAACTCCAACAAATTAATTACCTTGTTAGTGAATGCCAAATTCCAAAGTCATTGCTACTATCATCTCCAGTTTCATCAGATAACAAATCAGTTCTAGACTGACCCTCTCTGCGTTTGACCTAAGTAAAATTGAATACCTTTTAGCTAATACTATTTTGTTTTAAAAAATTCTATAATATGCATGATTATAAATTCAGAAATAAACCATAACAACCATGCCATATAAAGAAAATAGCTTTCTACCTTAACTTTTAAAAATTTTCCACTGAAGCTATCAATAAAAACAGTGTAATTTTGTCCTTTAAACAATTCCTCTCCACCAATTAAGCTGTAAAAAAAATATTTAAATAACATATTTACATTATTTACAGGGTAACAAAACTTTCAGTACATATAAAAATAAGTTTCTTGCTTCAACATTTTTTAGCTACCTGTCCATTTCATAGACTTGTGAAGAACGGCCTTCTCGCAGCTGTAGAACAAAGGACCCAGGGAATGCTTTCAATTGAAAATAACCCTAAAACAGAGCAAAATTAAACTTTTTTCTTAAAATAATAATAATAACATCAATTTGCAGTAATAATTATAACTATAGAAATGACTAAGAATAAACTGTAGAGAAAAAAAAACAATATATACATATGATACCATTTTAACTTTAACCAAGTGTCAAAAGATGAAAAATAAAAATAAATGACCTGAAGGAATTTCAGTATTCATAGATTATCAATAATCTAAACTAATAATCAGCTAAACAATAATAAGTATAAAAGACATACAAAATTAGCCATAACAATTGTATCAAACTGATCAGGTTCTTTTTCTGTACCAAGAATAAACTGAAGCCCTCTTGGAGGCTGATGTGTGTTAGAATCAGCACAATGACCTAAACAAAATATAAGTGCAATAAGTTTTTGCAAATAAATTCAAAATGCTAATACAACCTTCTTTCTTCAAAAGTAAATGTAATGCAACAGAATTTATAACCACATTATAAAACAGAAAATTTAAAGAGTAATACAAGAGAATTTTGAAACTAAATTTACCTTCAACAATAATATTTTCCAACTCAAAATCACCATAAACAAATGTAGATGCCTATCATTAAAATTAAATTTTCATAAGGTCAGATGAAGTAAAAACAAGATGAAAAAGTATGTCACAAAAAATTATATTTGTTTTGAAATAAATTTTTAACTAAGAAAAATCAATTGTTCTGAAATTAACTTTGTTTTCAATGAAAAACTTTTTAAAAATTAGTGAAAAATAGTTTTACTGACTGATATAATCCTATTCCTGAAAATGATAACCAAGCTTAAATCAAAAGCTGGATTACAGGGACCCCCATCAGGTCAATAAGAAGGACAGTAAAAGACCTCAATGTGTCTGAAACAACAGTGAGAAGGGTTGTCAAAAAGAACAGTGGCCAGACTCAAAAACTTTCTTCTGTTTCTACATTCAAAAAAAACTCCTTTTTATGTTGATAAAAAAAAATTGATGAAAAAATTAATTGTTCACAGACAAAAATTTAGCAATCTTTTGTATTATTTGTGGTGATTTAAAATTATACATTTTTTAAACTTAACAATGCATAAGGAGCATCACCAAGTAAAGACTCTATTTACACAAAAATACAAAAACTTGTTTAAAACACACAAAAACAAAAATTTATGTTTGTTTAAAAGTGATGGTTAAACCCATTGGTTATTCTGAATTTAACCATGTCTGTTAAATAATTAACTTTAGGTTATAATAAGCAACTTCACTTGGATATATAACCCAATAAAATGCTCTTAACCAAGTTTTACAAATACTACAAAGTTCAGCATTGTTCAGCAACAGCCAGAAATTAAAAATCACCAAGAAGAATGCCAAATAAGTACCTTATGCCATCAGATCAGTCCAAAATGTGTAATCATCAGGTTATGGTTTTGTGTTTTCTTTTTTTAAAAAAAAAAAAAAAGAGTTGCTGGAAACCACCTATCTTGTTACAGTTGTTAAAAGTATACTTGATTCAATTCAATTATTGCCAAAATTTTAACTTTCTTATCCTATAAAAATCTAATAAATATCCTTAAATGTCATTAAACAATTGAGATTTTCCCAACATTGATTTTTTTTTCTATGTTTCATAGGAAAAAAAGAAAACAAAAAACAGGTTAACTTTATTCGATGAAATCTTATCAAAAAAGAAAAAAGGTTAAGAAAGATAATTCAACCAAAATTAATTTACACAAATTTTTTTATAACTTGAATAAATTGTTTAAATTTACATTTGCTAAAAAACTAGTGAACTTTTAAATCCTACATCAGTTGTTTATAATTACTTTTTTTGTCAAGTAAAAAAATTAACTTCATACTTTTGTTGACATTTTTATGATACTTTAAAGACTTAATATCAAATCAATTCTAGAGCCTTTTTTTAATTAAAAAAAAATTTGTTTTTTATACAAAAAAAAAACAACAACACTTTAATGCAAATTGTTTTATAAATCACTTATGCACCAGCATGTACCCATCGAAAGTGGAATTGTAAAAACTTTCTTTGGTGGGAAACATATTTTGTGAAAAGGTAAATAGTTATTGAAATATAAACCAGAACCATAAACCCTGAATGCAAACAAAATTATTTACTTCTCCTAAATTTATGTTGTCCAAGTCTTGATTGGAGCCAACAGCTTCAATTAACCAACTTTGAGGTGTATCCATAATAAGTGTAAGCAATGCAGAATGTGGTAAACTTGTAAAAGTAGCAGCTTGATCATTAACTACATTACCATCTTTGTTAAACAATAGTTCAGGCTGTAATACATATTGATAAAATCTATGAACAAAACAAATATATAAAGTAAAGTAATGGTAAAATAATAATGATAAAAATCAAGTAAACTTCAATTAAAAAAATAATAATTGAGTCAGAAAAGTCTTATTCAAGAATTTACAATAGTTTATTGATTAACAAATAATTACAAAATTTTAACAAAAAACTACCTAACTATAAAAGGTAAATAAAATATTAGAAAGAAAGAAATATGCCTGTTAACAGGTAGCTCTGAATGCTGTCCTTTGCAATTAAGGAATATCTTTAAGTTAACATTGAGCACATCATATAAAGCCTAAAATGAAATGTAATTTCATAGTATGGATTAATAAACATTTAATGCTACCAACTAAAATAAAAATCAGGCTTGAATTTAAGCTATATTTCTTATACTTTCGGAAAACATCTTTAAACGTCTTTTAGATATGGAAGAAAAAGAAGTTTCCTTTACAAACTTAAAATAAAAAATAAAATCTGTGATTAGCTGAATATTTTTGGGTTTATACTCTGACAACTTAATTAATTTCATATATTCTCTTACAAAATCCATTTTTAGTATAAAGAGCCCAATAGATAATTAAAAATAATTAACACTAACCATTATAATAGGTACCAACTTTTGTGCACCTGGAAATTATATATATAATTATGATATATAACAGATATTTTATCTAACGGACAATAATGTATTCATATTTATAGAAATAAACTTTCCTCTTTATTTTGCATTTTACAGAAAGTTACCTTTTGAAAGCGGGTCCAGAATTATCTCAATATCAAAAGATACATCTGCTCTTCTTGGTTTTAAATTAATAACACTAAAGATTAAAATTTGAATTGAAATAAAATTGTTTAATTTTAGAGGCATTTTTGCTACTAATGTTTGCTGCTTAAATAGTTTTTGTAAAAAATGCCGCAAACTTTTTTTCAAACTAAAATTTATAACAAATTGTTGTAAAATAAAGCAAATTACAAACCATCTAATTTATAAAATTAGCGAATGCATTTTAAATTAAAAAACTTGTTATATTTTACATTCATATAAAAAACAACCTGTGCTGATCACTTTTAAATGTAAATGTGGATCTCTTTTGATCTTCTCTTTTACTTAATGCAGCTGATATTTGCATCACTAAGTCACTTTTAAATCTAAATGTTTGCATAAAAGTATCAAGTTAAACTGAGCCTTATTTGCAGCCTATATAATTTGCTGTCATAGAATACAACAACTGTCTTATAATTGTTTTTGTTAAATGATTCCTTTAACTTATTTCAGTAATTGAAATACAAATTTTTAATTTAAAAAACTTTCTTATTGGTAATAAAAGTTTATGATTGAGCATCAAAAAGGGATAAGCAAAAAGAGCTAAATTCTAATCTAAAATGAAAGCTCATAACATATATTTACATGTTATAATATGTTTACAATTAAAGAATAGAGTTATCCGATACTGTTAAATGTCTTTTGATTTCTCTTTATATTACACATAATTTAATTGTCAATTTTAGATGCAAAGATTGAGAAATTAAATTACTTTACATTTCTATTAAATTACTTTTTTGTTAATTCTAAAACAAAGACTTTGTTTCAGTGTTAATAAAAAGGTACCTATCATGTCCCTCAGAAGGAAGTGATGGTAAGTTCATGTTTTCAATCTAAAACCCAAAAAAACATGAAACAATATTTTTCTAATAATTTAAGCAATATAAGAATATTTTAAAATTAAGAAGAATTTTTACTAACTTACAATTTCAAGTATTTTATATCCTCCTCTATTATTTTCAAAATTCTGCAGCAATTGAAAATCTTCTACTACAAAAGCATCCTCATTATTTAAGGGTCCAAGGATCTAGTTTTAAACAAATAATAATGATTGAAAGAAAGCTTTTTTAGTTTTAAACAATTAATGATAACTGAAAGAAAACAAGAAAAAAAAGAACAACAGCAAATGATCAATTGTAATGCAGTCCATGTAGAAATTACCCGGCCATTAGCTACAACAAGACTACCGCTTTCAAAAACTCCAAATATTTTATTGACTAGCACTGTGTTTCGCGTGATTTCTCTCTTGACATTTTTTAGATCTTCTTCTGATGAAAACAATTCAAACAATTTCTTTTTGTTGACTCCCTGTATATTAAAATAAACAATTTCTTTAAACAAAACAAAAATTTTTGTTTTATTTAAAGAAATTGTTACAACAAAAATTTATCCTACTTACTTAACTTCATATTTATAAAACCACATTTAAAAAAATATTTTAAAAATGCATATTATTTGCACAAGGCAAAAAATTCTCTACTAGTTTTTACAGTATAGAACTTATGAGATTATCCTTTTTCCACTTGATGCATATTTGCTTGACTAACAGCCTTATCTTTACCTACTAATACTGGATTTAACAAACCATCTATTAAAAATATTCAAGATCACGTTTTTTAAAAAAAAAAAAAATTTATATATGTGTGTGTGTGTGTGTGCATGTGTGTATCTGTCTGTCTGTATGTATGTCTACCTGTCTATCTGTCTGTCTGTCTGTCTGTCTGTATGTCTGTCTGTATGTGTGTATGTATGTATGTGTGTATATATATATATACACACACTCTACATTATGTAAACAAATTGAGTATTTATAATTCATATATTCAATATGTTAACAAAATATATCATTGTTTTATAAAGATCTTCTTCAAAGATGAACTTACAGTGATACCATTAGCAATTTTTTCCAATTCATTTTCATTTCCTATCAATTTCTTGAAATTTTTATCCTCTTCTAAAAATTTTACAATAAATTTAGCAACCCCTGATATTAAATTTTTCCTCAAGCGACAAATTATTAAGAGAGCATCATTTAATGTGATATCATCAGTTTCTTTTCCATGTAAGAACAAAGCCAATCGTGCATTTTTTTGCTTTTGCTAAAAATAAAACTAGAAACTAAATCTTTCAGTTACGCAATAACAAATAAGAAAACTTTAACAAATATATCAGTTAAACAAGAGCAAATATGAAAACATAAAATCTACCAGCTACACAACAGCAAATATGGAAAACTTATGAATTATATAAAACATGAAAACCTCGTAAAATAGAGTGAAGTTTTTTGGAAGATTCAAGAAGATTGAACTCTGTATATGAGTTTTCAATTTCTGTTTTTCTACCTTTTGTATTTCTATATTAAAAAATGCTTTTACACCAGTTGAGATTTGTAGATTTTCATTAAAACATTTCTTACCACATATTTTAGAGCATTTACCACAAGTGCTTTTCCATGTGAAGTGGTGGAATCAGCTATTACCCATATTGTTGTAGCACCTATAAGAACATATTTGATATGACAAATTAAATCAAAAAATTTCTTTAAAAACATTTTTATTTTGCTTAAAAACTACTTTAAAATTAGAACATTAAACTATTTAAGTAGCTTATCACCTGAATCTTGAATAAAATATTGAGCTGATTCAGTCATGGCTCTTAATGCTTCTTCTTTG
This sequence comes from Hydra viridissima, assembly GCF_058129835.1. NCBI lineage: Eukaryota > Metazoa > Cnidaria > Hydrozoa > Anthoathecata > Hydridae > Hydra > Hydra viridissima. The sequence goes on from NW_028324310.1 coordinate 2,967,324, forward strand.
GAAAGCGATGAAAGGTTTTCACTGAGAGATTCTAAGAAAGAAAAAAAAAACAGGATTATGATTCTTCAATAAAATGAATTAAAACTTTTTTTTTTAGAACTTTTGTGAAAAAATTATAATGACTTGAGAAAACCATGATCTTCTGAGAAATATTTTTACAATAAATTTATTGGGTTTAAGTTTAAACCAAAGCTTATGATATTGATCCTTGAGATATCTAAACAATGAACAAAATCTTTTAAATTGCTTTGCTTATGTTCCATGGATTCCTTTAATTTAAATCATCAAATACCAAAATTTTTTCCCACAAAAATAAAATTAAGTTCCTTAATTTGTTGATTTTAATAAAATTATAGTTGATTATACCTTTGCTAGAACTGAATATTTCCAAGTAATTTGCTTTTAAATTTTGAATGAGTGAGTTTAAACGAACAACAACATTTGGTTGAGACATCAAATAATCATAAATAGTTGGATATTGCTGATAGTTACCCTGGAACACATTAATATACAAAAATAAGAAGTAAAAACTTAGAAAGTAAAAACATAAAAAAAAAAGTTTTAAATTACAGTGTAAATGGCTTGCTGCACTTCAGGTGTTTGTGATAATATTTTTTCAGTTATGGATGATTCAAGATCCTGCATCTACAAAAAAAAAATAAAAATAAATTTGAAACTAAAATGAAAACAATTTTAAAAAAATCAAGCATACAAAACTTGCTTGTGCATTGCATTTTAATAATATAGCGTTGAATTTTAACATAAGCTATAATAAGGAGCCACAAGCTGTAAGAAAGAGTTTAAATCTAACAATGACATGTGCATCAGTATAAATATATAATTGTGTATTATAAACACACTTCTTCTTGTGTAAGTGTTTCCCCATTAACAAGGATCACAGGTAGTGTTTTTATACCAATCTTTCTGAAGAACCTATTTGAATTCTAAAAGTAAAAACAAAAAGATAAATTAAGAAATTTACTATTATTTCTTATTATCATTTTAATGATTTTAATGATCATTTTATCTGAAAAGTAAATTATACTAAATTAAATAAATAATAAATTATGAAAAGTAAATTATACTAACACTCACAATCTTTAAATTATAACACTCCTTTTATAAGGAGCAAAATATTATTAGATTGCTTACGGATTAAAGCTATATGGTGTTTCTCATAAGGGTTCTACAATCATTATCTGATTAAAATGTTATTTAGTGCACTTTCACTATTTACTATTTAAAAACTTGATCTTTAAGTATTAGACATCACTTTTTTACAAATAAATATAAGCTTAAATTTAAATCTTTATGTTAAATCATAGTTGCATTTGCCTTATAGGTCTTTTTGCATGCTAACTTTTTAGTTTAACAAATGTTTCACAAACCTTTCTTAAATCATCATAATCTGATTTGGGCTCTAGGGCATCTGAAGCATCATTTTTACCATACCAAGACTGCAGCAAATTAATAACATCTGAAGGTTTGGGAAGCTCATTACCAGCATTCCGGTGTAACTAAATAAAAAGAGAAATGGAAATACTAACTTATAAATCAAAGAACATAAAAAAAAAGGCATCATTTTGGGAACCAATAATTTTCTGCATCCATTCATCATTTGAATCACAAACTAGGTATTTAAAAGAATGCCTTACTGTGCTTAACCAGCTGAAAGCTTCTTTAATGTTCTTATCAGACTTAATAAAGCTAAATGCTCGAAGGAGCCCTGCACCAGCATTATCTTCAGCTTTATCACTCACACCACTTTTGCTCACAAATACCACACCAAATCTAAAAATTCCAAATAAAAGCTCAAAAAACATATCACCAAAAATTTTTTTTTGGAGTGGCTAATTTAACTTTTAATTAATAAATAAAATAGTCGTTATAAATAAAAATCATACACAAAAATTAAAAATCATTTTAAAAAAAAGATTTTAAAATATAAACCATTAAAAATACAATTAAAAAAAGAAGAGGTAAGCTGGGGTAGGAAGAGGGGGGAGATTAGCTGGAGTAAAAAACTATGCAACATTTAAAGTACACTAGATGACTACACCCAGTTTATAAACCTTGTCAGACAACACATTTCCAATAAAAAATTAAAGAAAAATAATGCTCCTTATAACAATTACCTTGCTGGAATTGACTGACTGACCAGCTTATTGAACTCTTCAATTACTTTAATTCCTTCATGAGTGATAGGGTCAATGAAGGCTACCTTCAAACAAATACATTTTTTTAAAGCTTTAATAAAAAAAAATTTGAGTTTGTAAGAAAAAAAAAAAAAAAACAGACAACAAAAATAAACAATAATGTTAAAAAATTGAAAGACTCACAACATGGAATATATTTTTAGCAATATATCTCATCATGCCAGGGAAAGTAGGTCGTAACATCTGATAATGTTAAAATAAAAGAGGAAAAAATGAACAAAACTTTTAAAAAAAAAAAAAACTGTTGTCATACAAATGATAAGTTTCAGAGCTCAAGAAACATTTAGTGCCACATTGAAATTGTAAAAGGAAAAAACAAGATCAAATAATTAGAATAGATTAATAAAAGTTTACAACAAAACATTACAAACTTCTTGAAGATGTGAAGGCCAATAGTGATACTGGGAGTCTTTCTCAAGATCATTCATCCACTAAAAAATACCCATATATAATACATACACATATACATATACATATACATACATATACATATACCTATACCTATACATTACATTACATACATGCATGCATGCATGCATGCATGTAATGCATGCATCCATACATACACACACACACACACACACACACACACACACACACACACACACACACACACACACACACACACACACACACACACACACACACATACATACATACATACATACATACATACATACATACATACATACATACATACATACATACAGACAGACAGACAGACAGACAGACATACAGACAGACAGACAGACAGACATACTAATCATATTACATATAGGGGTGTAAAAATTAAACAAGCAAAATCATTTTATTACCACTATAATTTAATTAATAATAATCACATTTTAAGTACAAGAGAAGTATCAAGAGTAAATAAATACAGTTGATTTGACACTGGGGAACAACTTGAAACTTTTTTTCTGTTGACTTCAATTTTTTTGCTGATTTTAACTAAAGTTGGCACGCTGACTCCAAATTTGCCATTAATTTTTTTCCAGCCTGTCAAGTTTTTTCTGCGCAACTTGCTCTACAGATAAGGAAAATTCCATTTTTCAGCTGTAATAAAGCTTTGTTTACTTTGATTCTAATGGGCAGTTATAACTGAACGTGTGGTGAGTGGTGTTTACAGCTTCTAGTATTTTAAAATAAAACTTGGTGATTAAGACAAGTCATGGGCCCCTCACAAAGCATGCAAGCAATGTGTTGAGAGTTTACACCTGTGGACTAAAGGAAAATGTGAAAAGTTGGTATTTGGTATCCCCATGGTTTGGCGAGAGGAAGAAGATCATTGCACAGACTGTTACTTTTGTTTAGTGAAAACATCAGGATTTAAAAAGTAAACTATGGAAAAATAAAAGTAAAATAAAATATCCTATTATCTATTTTTAGCTATTAGACCTATGCCTCATTCAGTTGAAATTCCAGTGCTAGTTTTTGAACAACTACCTCCTGTAGAAGACCTAATTGATGTTGAAGAATGCGATAACAGCAATTATGCAGATTTTGAAATTCTTGAGCATTCAGTTCATAAGGAATTTGATCAGCATGAGTTGAATGATTTGGCATATGATTTGGGCCTCTCAAAAAAAGCTTCAGAAATCCTAACTGCAAGACTAAATTAGAAAAACATATTTGAAAAAGAAGTGAAGGTATCATACTTTCAAACCAAAGGAAGTAAATTTTTGCTTGGTTGTAACATGAGTATTAAAATTTTTTTTGAGAGAATTTTTTAACATTTTCTGATTGTTATCAGGGTAGGTGGGATATAAATGATGGCTGACTATATATTTGTGTTCCCAGTGTTATATAGGACTTAATTTATACTATTACTGAAATATATTTATAAACAAATAAATATATAACCAAACTTTGGTTTTATATTTATAACCATATAAATATATAACCAAACTCATCATTTGTCATGTCTAATGTTTAATAAAGCAGGCCTAGTTAGTCATAATATGAATTTTTAATAAAGTGAATAGGGTCTAGATCTTACAAATTTAAGGCTATATAAATTTATAGATAAAATATCTGGTCATGTTCCCATTCATGGCCTCAGATGATTTGGTTCAAATGAAAGGGCTGAATTCAATAACTAGGTAACAAGCATTTATTTAACATGCTTCAAATTATATTTAATGAAATAGTAAAATAAAAAAAGATTATGCTTATGATAGCTGACTGAAAATCTTAAAATCTTGTAATGATCTATTAGAAAATCATGGAATCAAACGATCTACTGCTTATTATGTAAACAAGACAGTGGAAGTTGTTTTATAAGCCTCATTTCCTGTCTTAACTTAGTTTCTTGGTGATTGCACTATATAATTATGATGCAAAATCATTAAAATTGTTTTTTAGTTCTTTCCATTCTGCCCTAGTGCTCCATTGCAACTAGGTTTCCCCTAATTTAAAAATATATTTCACCGATGAGGCACATCATGTAACTATAACTTGTATGTTTATACATACTATAGCATCTGGACTGGACTATCTACTTATTTATGTACTACAATTTAACTGTTAACTGTATACATTGTTGCCAGTATAGGAAAATTGAAATATTCTACGCTTGAAATAAGAGCTTATAGGGTACATAATCAAAACATTAAGAGAATAAAAATTGGTTATTATAAAATCTCAAAGTGGATCCAGTCAATAATACTGGATAGATAAATGATGTTTTTAAGAAATAAAAAAGTTCAATGATCAACAAAGGTTTTCATCAACCACAGTACTTTGGCTACCAACATTATATTCTGTAGAATATAAAACAGTGTAATAGAGTTTTTCAAGCCAATTTCAACATAAACCCACTCTCAAATAAGACTTTAAAAATGATAGACAAGTTTAACTTTATGATAATTTGTAGCAGTCCTAGGAAACAGAAGCTGAAACAGAAATTACTGAAAATCCACAAAGAAAAATGGAATATCCTCTAAATAACACAAGTTACCACCTATAAACAATATAAAATTGAATAAAAAAGTTTTTCATGCTCTTATTTCTTAATTTTTTATTCCTAAATAACATCATAACACGCAAGCCAAACAAATATAACATCAGTAAACGCAAGCCAAACAAATATCTCTTCAGTTCATTTTAACTGAAAAATTTTGATTGTTGTTAATGTCATTAACTATTAAGTTAATTTTGGTAGTATAAATACTAGTATTGATTTTAAAATATTTTAGTAGTATTAATTTAAAATAAAATTATTTTTCAATGTTGATAAATATAAACCTGGACTGTATCGGATCTTGTATCAAGAATAAGTGTTTCATGCTCTGGTGCCAAATTTAATGCAAGAAGTTGACTTGTTTTTGATAACTGAAAAAAAAAGAGAAATGGAAAACTTTTCCATCAATTCATCATCAATCTAAAATTTACTCAAACGATCAAAATTGAAAAATTGAAAATATTTATACACTGTTAAATGATGAAAAATATTTATACACTGTTAAATGATGAAAAAAATTCAAAAATGTGATTGAAGATGCCTGACTTTGGAGATTGCTTGAGAACAACATTTCAAATTTGGGTTGGAAAAACATTTCAAAATCGCAAAAAAATTTGTTTAAAAAACTTTAGCATATTTGGATTTTTTATAAATACTGTAGTATTTTCATAGAAGGAAACTTCACCAAAACTTCATCAATAAAATTTTTATCAAATGTTAAAACAAAATAATGCAAAAAAGAAGACTTTTTGAACGGAAAGTTTAATCAAAGCAAAATTTATGTCTAAAAAATTACATTTAAAATCATTGGAAAATCTTCAATCCAAAGTACAAATCATCCTCATGTAAAATCATGGGAAAATTTTCAATGAAGGCTTTGAAGACATTGAGCAGGAAAAAAAAGGAAGCATGAACACATTCAGAAAATGCTTTTAAATATTTTAAATTATTTCTTACATCAAGATTCAGTTGGTTCAGCACTGACAATCCTTTAGCTTCAGATTCCAATAACTCATTAATTCTGAGTGAGAAAGAAACATAATTTACTAGCCAAAAAATTAAAACTAGTGGGACAACAAATAATAAATTAGTAAATAGCAAATAAAACTTAAAAAATATATTACTTGAAAATGTCTAGATCATCAATATTCAGTTTAATACCATTTATATAAAAAGCAGCATCACCTGGTGAAATTTGATTTCGCTCAAATTCCTAGAAATATAAATCCCTTGATATATCAAATACTTAGAAACAAACTTTCATAGCAAACAACATTTATCGTACATTAATCAACATTTATAATATTTACAATCAACATTTATTTTATTTTTTTGTTAATCTTTAAAGATTAACGTCATGTTTGTTACTTGTTGGTTTTCTTTGACTTCATTTCTGAGATGTTCACTCACAGCTGTTTTAACCAATGATCTAAAAAAACATTTGCAAGAGGAAACTAGGAAGGTTTAATTAACAAAAAAAAATGTTTTAAAATACCTCAAAATGATAGAAAAAAAAAATTGGTATAATTTTAAAAAAACCTTGCAACCATTGGCACATTTTGACTTATATCTTTAAGTACTTTAAGTTGGTCTTGTGAAGAAGCACTCATAACTCTCTGGGCAGCTTGAAAACTTAAGTCTAAAGAACAAAAAAATTGCAAAAAAACATTTTAAATTTGTTGATGGAAGGAGAGAGAGAGATAAATATGATACTAAATAGAAAGCTCATAGTTAATCTTATACAGCTATTTTTAAATTTATTTACATATTTTTACCCTGGAGTAAAAAAACTAGCGCACACAAACTACTTTTATTTTTTTATTTACATAAGATATTTTATTTTTCATAAAGTATTTTTTAAAAAAATTGTATTTGAAAATATAAAAACTAAAAAAGAGTTGATCACTTTTGACAGAAAATTATTTAAAACTGATTAATATAAAACACATTCAATAACTTCAATATTTTACATAAAAATCCAAAAGATATGTTTTTTGCATATGATACAGAAGTAAAAGTAGATTTAAATTTTACATTTTTTACAACAAAAAAATTCAGAGCTTATTACAAATTTTTTGGTAAACATATTTTGTAGGAGAGCCAGCTGTTGCAACTCAGATTCTTGTAACACATCATGTCTGAATGAAATTATTTTCTACACTTTTTGCATTTAACTATTCTTCTTTTGGCTGCAGGTAGTATAAGCTGTTGTTCATTCTTAGCTTCTTTTTCAGCAGAGTTTTCCAATTGGCGTTGAGAGTTTGTGTTAACACCCACTCAGCTCTAAAGTTTCATTTTGAGATGTATACCATGAATGGTGGTGTAAAGTATCCATAGTATTATTGACTTTGTTTGCTGTAAGAGTACCATTGTTAAGCATAATTCCTTGAAACTTGCATTATAAATGTTCATGTGATTTATCAGTGGTGTGTATGGAATGCCAAATATGAATGCAGCTTTTCTAATTGAGGTATTATTGTCTTCTATACCAGCTAGTGCAGCATCTATATCTACTTTATTGAACAACTTTTTATTTATGGACATTTTGAACATAAATGATTAACTAATATCATTTAAATGCCATTTTTGTAGACTAACTTTAAAAAAACAGATATTGGAATCAAAACTTACAGGAAATAAATTAACTAAATTCAAATAGGTGCTCAACTACTATGGAAAATTTAAAAAAACGAATTAATTGAGCAATCAGTTTTTTTTTAAGAAAAAATTAAAACTTTATTTTTTATAATTTTTTACCTTAAAAACCTGAAAAAAAGTTTAACCATTGGGATTGAAATTAAATTTTCTTCAGGATAGTGTTAATATTTATTTTACCTGGATTTCAGTTCCTGAGCTTTTACATTTACAAATCAAACAAACAAAAATTTATTCTCTTTTAAAGTTTTGTAAAAAAAAAAAAAAAAAGACCAGAAATTATCTTGGCAACCATTTTGACATATTCAAATAGAGATAATTCTCTTTCTACTAGTGTCTTTTTTTTAAAAAAAAAATATTTTTATTCATTCCAATTTTGTTTCATTCATTGATTATTGATTGAAAAAATAGTGCAAACAGGTTGCGATAATTTTACTATATATTTTCTTATCTTCAATGTTTGAAAAATGAAAATTACATGAGCAGAACTATACCTTGCAATTCCCATTGATGAAGTGGAGTCAGTTCTTTGTTTCTGTCCTTAAGGTGTTGCTTAAACTTAGCTAGTTGGTCTTGCAGATCAGGGTGGATTTCCCTAAACAGTTTGAGTATTATAGCTGGAAAAAATTCTAATATATTCATGAATAATTAAGGGTTGGCACATTGGAACTTGTCATAAAAGTGAGAATGACTTTTAAATTCAAGAAAAAGTCAAAGAAATCTGGCAAATATCAGAAGAAAAAAAATTACATTTAAAAGGTTTCTACACTGATTTCCTAAATGTTTTAATGTATTAACCTTTAAATCATATTGTTATATGAGGATATAAAAACTAAATTTAACCTCAGCTTTTTGAAAAGAAATCCTTCAACTTCATCATCTCCTTCTGCACCATCAACAACACTTTCCTTTATCTTCAAGCCTTCTACTTTTTGATCATCAACAGCTTTATACTCAGTGCTTTTCACAGCAAGCTCAGCACCATAACCTGAGAGTGCTACTTTTGATTCATTATGATGTACCTAAAATAAAATATACAAGTCAACAAAAAATGTATCAAACAATAATTCATATAATGTGCTACTCTTCTAAATATTCTTTAAAGAATATGTTATTGGAAAAATTGTTAACTTTTAGAAAATATCTTAGAATACCACACAGTTAAATTTTATATTACAGTATGAAAAACACCCCAGTATGAAAAACAAATCAAAGAACAAAAAAAAAAAACAAATATAGAAATTCTGTTAAAGGAAAGTTAACTTATGGCCTTTACTTGGTAATAGTGTCTTAAAATGTATTTGATATTATTTGCAGCTAACATGCTGACAATTTTGTGATGAGTATCTTTGAATTCTGGAGTAAGAAAGTTCGCATAAACAATGATCAAGTGTGTGTTTTGTTCACTGCCTGGATAAATGTGATCAAAATGATGAACCAATGAACTGAAAAATTAAACGTATTTTTAGAATCTGATAACAGAGTAAAGTAATATAGTTTTGAAAACAAAATTAGTCAATCAAAATAATAAACTTGCACTTTAGCACTATTAACCATATCAATTCATTTAAAAAAAACAAAACTTTATTTAAACACATTCATTCACACATACACAGCATTGATATTAGAACAGCATACTTTTCTGAAGACGTTTTTTTTTGCAAAGCCTCATCCAGAACACATGATAAAGTTCTGTCAGATGTTTGAAAAAATATAACACAATCTTGCTGAAGGCCAACTGCCATCTGCAATATAGTAAAGATATAAAATATATTTATCATGAATATTCAAAGAATTTTTTAATAAGATTTCATCCAAGTTACTACCATACTTTGCTACTAAATTTAATTCATTCTAATAACAAACTAAGGCTTAACTACTAACAAACTCTAACTAGTAACTGTAAGAAAAACCATATAGCTGAGCATCTACACTGAAAAAAATATATATACTTTAAATCTGGTTTTACCAAAGAAAACAGCTTTAAATAAAAAATATTTCTAAATATTTTTTATTTAAAGCTGTTTGATTCTAATGATTCTAAAATCATTTTAAGATTTGACCTTCAAACTTGTGTGGCATACATGAATTTTCTTTATCTTAGTGAAATTCTTACATAAAAGAAACAAAAATAAAGCTTCATCTACATTCTATTTATCTTCATTGTGGAATATTTAATTCATTTCATCATAAAACACTTTTTAATATTATTAAGTACTAAATTGCCTCCTTTACAAAAGCACATGGAATAACTACCAACTTTTATAGTTTTATAGTTTTTTAAAGTTTTATAAATTTTGAAGTAATTTTCATTTTTACAATTATGATTTTCAGAATAAATATTTTAAAATCTCTCTTCATAATCACATCTACAGTCAAAACTTATTTAAAAACAAATAAATATATCAAATACAAGTTTAACTCTTCTGCTTAAAGATTTATAACTTTAAAAACGCAACGAGGAAATGTCGCAGAAAACAAAAATAAAAACTTTTAATGTTTTTTTGTAAAACACTTTTAAAACAAAAAATTTTCCTAAACTCCTGAAAATGAAATGATCAAAATATATATAAAACATCCCTGAGTATCCATTTAATGGGTTTTTACATGTAGTATTTTAGTTCAAAGTTTGTTTTACAAATATTATCTTTCATAAATGTTTATTTAGTTTTAAGGAAATAACTTTTACACCAATAAATATTTAAATAAAGAAGCAGAAATAAATATAAGTATATTATAAATACCTGTTGGTAGAATTGCACTTTTGGTGACTGTGCACGAATCGATAAAGAAAACTTAAGAGCATCAAGCTCTGTTGATGACAAAATCAAACTAGCTTTGGCCAATGCTTCAGTATAAAGTTCTATTAGGAATGTAAAGACCATTGAAAAAAAGACTTCTAACACTTTTCACTTGTAAAATGTTTTTACTGTAAACAAACAATACTTTACCTTTAGCAGTAGCACCAGGTCCAGTTTGAAAACTTTCTATGTACTTCCAAAATTTATTGTTGCTTTGTCTTGCAACAAACTCACTGTAAAAATAAAACTAATGTTTATTTTCCAATAAAAACCACAGAAGTTGATTTTTTTATTTTTTCATTTATTAATTTCTAAATACTACCTTTAAAATACATCTAACAGCTGTTAGAAAATTTAATCAATTACTGACATCTGCAATGCATCATTTGATGGGGAAAAATATTTGGCTAAAAGCCACTTTGTGAGAATAATGTACTCAGTAACCATTAAAAAATTTTAAAATATTCATGGAAACAATAACTATTAAATATTTTGTTGTACTTGATTTTTCAAACTTCCTGCAATTACTGTGGTACAGAATTGACTAGTTTTTGGTAACTTCAGATGGGATATTACATTCTTTTTTAATTATTTTAGAATTGCTAATTTTTTTCCTCTATTTTTTTATTCATATAATCCCAAAAGTGGTTGGTCGGAAAGAATATGTAAAGATTGACCCAGTCATTTCTCAATCAATAAAAACTAGTTTTCTTACATCAGTAGCAACCATGTTTAACTGTTATTGTTAAATTTTTCAGGATTGAAAAAAATATTTCAAATTTAATTTCATCTGACAAAATTATTTTATCCAACATGAATGGGTTTGGTTGAAAAAATAAATTTTAAAACCTTGTAGGTATCAAATCTCTATGAGCATTTAACATAATTTACTGAGATATTAAAGAATTAGTAGGTTTTTCAGTAACCACTGTTCAAGATATTAGGAATAAAGTGTAAAACTTTCAATTCTATAGCAGATTTGCCAGGCAGTGATAACTGAAACAGACCTCTTGCCAAAATGATTTAAAATATTTGAAAATAATTAACCAAAATAACTCCAATGGTGCTCAAAAAGTAGTTTTAGAAATAGAAAAATGTTTAATACTACAAACAATATGCAATAGGCTACAGAAAAACAATTTTTCAGCACAAGATCTCAGCGAATTGGAATGGGTTACATACATATACATACATACATACATACATACACATACATACATACATACATACATACATACATACATACATACATACATACATACATACATACATACATACATACATACATACATACATACATACATACATACATACATACATACATACATACATACATACATACATACATACATACATACATACATACATACATACATACATACATACATACATACATACATACATACATACATACATACATACATACATACATACATACATACATACATACATACATACATACATACATACATACATACATACATACATACATACATAGGGCAAAATGTTATGCTTTTTTTTTAATGGATTTTAAGAACAATTAATATGTTAAAATATCCCAAAGTTGTACCTTGCTTCAATTGGAAGTGGAGTTTGCCTCCATTTGGCAACAAGTTCAATGCGAACAAACTTTTCACTACTTGAGCAAAGTACCAACAATTGTAAAAGACTAATAAAAATGAGCATCTAAAAGAAACAAATTTAAAAAAAAAAAATGCATGAAGTCCTTGAAACCCAAAGTCATCATCCTATGAAAACAATAACAGTGTAACAAAAGGAAGTTAAGTTTACTGTGTTTCTAGCAAGAAATCCAAAGTAATAGAAAAGTATACTTGTATAGTCATATAATAAAAAAATGCTAGCTTTAAACTTCAGCAAATTTTACCACCTTGTAGTTTAGTGCCAACAATTAAAGGAATTTTTTTTTTAATGAATTATATACATGTATATAAGTGTTATTACATAATTATAATTTTGTAAGCAATACTAATGATGCATACTTCAGAAAAATAATATATTAACTATAGACAAACATTTCAAAAGCAATTTTCAATTTAAAATAGTATATTTAATAAATAGATTTTTTTTGTAATACAAACCAAAGTTTGCAATTTTTTATTATCTTAATTATTTTAAAATTGCATCATTACTAACTAAATATCTTAATATGAAAAAATGACTTGTTTTTTTCTTAATTTTCTTAAAGATTAGAGAAACAAGCTATTATTTAATCAAGCTTTTATATATCTTTGATAATAAAGTTGTGAAATATTTTATTTTAGGCAAAATATTGGCCAACTGTATATTTAGCAATTGTCTATTTAACTAATTATCCTTGGAAATTTAAATTCTTTAAAAAATATTAATAAAGAAATCATTGATTAGTTTTAACTATATGTTTTAGTATAGATTGTAAGAAATGTAGAAGTGAAAGCTGGAGATACCATTTTACTCTCAAAGATGGAGACTTCAGCTTTCAAATAGGAAAAGCTAAGCTTGATTGTAATTTTTAGTGAATAAATATGGCACTAACATAGTTTATAGTGAATTAATGTTTTATACCTAAACCAAACTTGTACTATTTTAAATTCTGTCAAGCTAAGTGACATTATAATATTATTGATTAATTTGTAGAATTTGAAATAAAAATTAAGGAACTTGTGTTATAACTAAATCAAATTTAGATACATAGAAATTTGTGATTTGTTTGACCATAATTTTAGAAGCAATAGTACATTAGCAAATTAGCGTTTGAAATTAAAACCATAATAAAAATGTAGTTGTCACAAAAAAATAATAATTGTTACTCGTGGTACGTACTAGGGTTTTCGTGTATTTTAAGGGGCTTAGTTGCGTATTTCAAAAAATGGATTTTCGTTGTCGGATTGACTTGAGTTGATGATAATAAATTTACGTTAAGGTTTTCTAGTGAAAAAGAATAGTCAAAGTTAAGCCTTCAGTTCTTGGTTAACGGAGGGAATGCTGCCAATATAGCTTACGTCCTAGTACGCATCCTAAATTAAGATGTTTATCTTCGTTTTTTTTTTGTTTTTTTTTATTCAACAGTTAGGCTCGCCAAATATTACTAGAAAAACGTCTCTAAAACATTTTACTTCTGGAAAAATGGAAAAACTTCCCAGATAATAATAACAGCTAGAAAAGGTTTTGATGAAAAAGTTGAGGTTTTGTTTCTAGGCAAAGACATTGGAAAAGCTAAAGGTTTTTAATTTAGCTAGTCACAAATTTACATTACAGTTCAAGAAACAATGTAATATAATGTGTATAATAACCCAATTGTTTCACATAAAAACGTTTTTGTTTTTTTTTTAAAACAGAATATAAAAAACAGACGAAATGTTTTAGAATGTTGAAGCAAACCCATTGATCAAGATAGTAAACCAGGAATTTTCAAAGGTTAATTTCGGGTATGGGTTTTGATTCACTAAAATCCTTAATAAGCTATTCTGAACCTCTTCATTCAAACAATTCCAGAATGTAATGATTTGAATTTCCTGATAATTTAGAGATCTTTATTTCAATAAAATGTTTAAACAGCCGGTGATGAAAGTTAATTTAGTTACTTTTTAAAATATTTTGTCAATAAATAAAACTTACTGAGAGCATCGATTTTAAAAAATAGTGAAGTTCTCTTAGAAAAAAATTTTTTCCTTTTTACGTATTATTCTGTAGTTAACAAAATAAAATTAGTTGCGCACAAATAAATATTTACATATATGCACAGCATTTATGCACATTATATATATATATATATATATATATATATATATATATATATATATATATATATATATATATATATATATATATATATATACATATATATATATGTATATAAGTTGAATCCAAGGAGAGTAGGGCAGGGAGACCCCACACAAACTCTGATAAAAGTCAATAAAGACAAAATACGGAAAAGGAATTACGAAAAAAACTTATATTTGAAAACGAAACTTTACAGTTTTACAATTGTTAATAAAATTTACAGTTGAAAATGGAATCAGTAGCCGTCAAAGTGGTGCACATAGGAATGAAAATTACAATGCTTCAAAATCCTTTGTAAAATAAGATTTCCTGAGCCGAAATTGAAAGTTATTGTTTTTGTGGTTACGGAAATTGTGCTTTGATTGAACTTTCTCCTAAATGAAATTCTACAAAAAATCTGAAAAATGTTGCACACTGCTTTTAAAACATTTGTTGCTTGGCTCCAATGTAAATTATTTTTAAATGTATGCTGATGGTATTTATTTACTTTCTGTTTCTTGTACTTGGTGATATGTTCAAAAATGCCTATCAAAAAGACTTGCTCAAACAAAAAAATACATTCTTCTAAATAATGGTAACAATTTTTTTAAACATAAAAATTGTTTTACATAAAGAGATGAAGGATTAGTTCAATCCAAGAATGGATTATCGATGATTATGTTGAATTATGTACTTCTGAGCTGTATATAAATTGTTTCTAAGCAGTTGAAAATAATCAATTTGGTGCTTAGAAGAAAAATTTAATTAAAATGAAAGAAATATTAACGCTTTGTCAAAGAAAGTAAGAGAGCGATTAATGGCTATAATTACTTTATTAAGCAGACTTCAATAAACAATTATAAGAATTTCAAATGTGCAATAAGTTGTTATTTAACAGCAGAATGAGACTCTTGTGATAGTATTCCTACGCGGAAATAACTTGTTTTGTATACTGACTGAACTTGTTCGATTTTTTGTCTTTTGTTATATACCTTTTGTTATTTAATCAGAACAAGTGTCTGACATTTGTAAAGATGGCAGTTCATAATTTAAAGTTATTCGAAACGTTTTCGATAAACCCAAGTAAGATTTTAGATAATCTGTTAGATCTTTTCAAAATGATATCTAAAAATTTGCTATAAAATTTAGTTACATTTTTAACGCAAAATAGAGTACAAAACAGTGTTTAGAAGAAATATGCTAACAGTGATTCACAGGCTTTGACTCGCTCACCTTTTTTTTTTCTTTAAGTATTTAGAAATAACAAGTCAGCAAAAACAGTGGAAGTAAAACGATCAGTCTCCGATGTCCAAGTTCATTTTTCAAAGCACTTTGAAATCGAAGAAAACTTTAGTTACTTTCCAGCACATATTTTAAAGGCTCGATTACTAGTAAAACTCCCACAAACCTTAACGCTGAGTGTTGGAGATGGATTAAAATTTGTATGTTTAGAGAACGTTTTATTTCCTACAGAAATTGAATGGTACTTAAATGACGCCATACTGAGTCCAACGAAAGATGGTAGAATAGTTTTTGAAAATAAAAAGCGCGAGTTAAAAATATTAACAGTAAGCAAAAGAGATGCCGGTAATATAACGTGTATCGTTCAAAACAGATTTGGTATAGATTCAACAACTTGTGCTCTCAAAATTCTCGGATAAAGATGTTAAAGTTGATAACAAAAAGGATAATAAAAGAATTTCAACAACAGTATCAAGCCTCCGAATCTAAAAACGCATTGTGTAACGAATTTTTATTGTATCTCTAATGAATCGATTCAGAAAATCCACGTCTAGGCGCTATATCCATTTAAGGTTTTTCACATTATAACCACATTTAGCTTCAAGCGGAAATTATGTTGTTTGCTAAAGCAGAGAATGTTTCATTAATGATAGTACTGTATATATAAATATACATTTACAGACCGATTTTTTATTTAACTTATCTGGACTGATTTATATAAAATATTTGTTGATCGGCGAGCGCTTTTATCACGTGGAGGGATCGTGTTGAAGTTGCAGAACAGTTGCGGTGCTATTGAACGCATAGTCGGTGACTGCGCGCGAGAAATTGGACGTCGGTGGGAAGATATTATTGCTTTTCCAAATTTGATCGCCATAAATTTTATTTCAATTGCCAGCCCAGTGGAAATGCTCATAATTAGTCTTTATTTTAGAAAATAATTTTTTATTATCGGCTAAAAAAAGTAATCGATTCGCTGCGAATAAAAGCTAGCTTTGCGGAAAACAAGTTATAAAATTTCTAAAGTTTAAAAGATCTTATGCTATCAACTTCCTTAAAACCTTAAATATTATTTAAATTATCTTAAAATATTCACATTTATGTATTATACTCGTATATCATGGACTTTTCACACCATTTTTCTTGGGTACATTTTAAAGATCAGTTTTTAAAAATTTTTCTTACACTTATGTTTAAGAAAAAATTTTAAAAACTGATTTTGAAATTCATTACACTGATGTTGGTACTTTTAAAAATATGTTAAATGACACACGCTATGGCCTGAACAAATGAAACTGTTTTAATATTTTAAATGGAAATAGAAAGATTTTTATTTAAGAAAAATACAATAATCCTTGTTTAGGTGAACCGTTAAATAGCAAATCGTCAAATAATACTTTCCAATAAAATTTGATGAAACTTGAAAAAACTTTGAATAAAATGTGTTGGAAACCTTTTTTTTACAATTCCAACAATGAATTATGATTAACAACAATGGTTAAATGAAATTTGAATTTTAATTAAATTGTATGTAAGTGTTTAATGTAATTGTGGAACTTGTTTGTTGAAGATTGCGATAAATTGGCAACTTCTTCTGGTCTCAAATGGAAAAATGAGAGAAACAGATGTTGTTATATAAATGGCTTCTACAAACTGCCAAAAAGAAGCAACGTACATTTAAAAAATATATTCAAAAGGTGTATGCTGCTAAAATCTGTGTATATCACCTTTATACATATAACCACAGCATACAACCACAGCAGCATATAGATGTGTATACTTGGGCCAAAAAAATATTGCTGCTTATCTTGATGAAAAAGTAGATGTGTATACTTGGGCCATATTGTTGCACTAATCAAAACAAATGCCGAATTTTTGGAGTAAATTTCAATTAAAAGTCATTTTTCTTTCTTTATGATATATTTATAGTTAACATAAATAGTTTTTTGATGGTGGCATTTTTATTTGGATTGCATATGAACATGTTATGCAAAGAGCAATATTAGCTGTACGTATGATAATCTGAAATACGCAATTTTCTTGGGTACTGGAAGTGAATGTGAGTATGGTATTGGACGAGAAGCAGATTGAATATTTTGATATATTTTTAGTATGAATAGCAGTAAGAGTAAAACTAATGCAGCAATAGTAAAAATAATTGAGATGATTTTGTGGCTCATACCAAATCATAGAAATACCATATAACATGGGGTAGCTTGTATTTCATTACAAACCTCAGAAGTAATGCAACTTTACAATGCTCACTATAAACCTCTGAGGTAGTGTAAATAGGCGTAACAATGAAGAAAGTATTTTTATACTCTAATGTTCATACATACACTTCATGACATTTTGATAATGCTTCTTTTATTATAGTTATTAACAAAATTGCATTTATCTTGGTGTTTCTATAAATATCCACGTGCGAAAAAAATAACTCGCCATGTTTAACAATTCAGCACGCTGTTAAGAAACATCTGATTGGTTCAATGGATTTTATTCTAATTTTCTTTGCGTGATTATTACGCAACTTTTAACCAATCAATGCGTATCATGTAACTCGAAACTTTTACTCAAATATTATGTCATGTTAAAACTACACTACAGTATCACAATAAAATATTCAAGCCGGTTGTAGACTTCTCTATCAAACTTTATTTTAAAAAAATAATATCAAGTCATTGAACTTGTGAATCAAAATGAATTCTTTCTTTACGACTTATGCAACATTAGCCCTAGTTGGTGAGTGTTGGCTGTTTTATTTTTCAAACTGTTATTAACGTATGCCACAGTTATAACAATGACTTTCGGTTTATTTTCGGAAATGTTAAGACATTAGATTTTTTTTGGAGTACGATTTAATACATAACGAAGAAGTTCTTTAAAAAAATTTTCGTTATGCATTTTTTTTATAATTTACTTGTACATTAGAATTATAAGTTCCCTAAATTTATTGAAAGTTAAGTCAATATATAAGGTAGCAGCAGGTCACATTGAGGAGAGGAGAGGGTTTTTATTGGACAAACTGAAGAAGAGTTTATTTGTTAATTCAGTTCTTAAAAAGCTGTTTAACAATTGAATGATAGAGAAATTAACGTTCATTGATTTACTATATCCAGTATCATTTCTAAACTTAAAAATATTTGTAATGAATGTTTTGAAGAAAATATCACTTTCGTTTCAAAAACATTGTAACTTCTGTATTGCATGCGCATCATATTCATACATATATTCATATATATATATATATATATATATATATATATATATATATATATATATATATATATATATATATATATATATATATATATATATATACACTACCGTGCAAAAGTCTCCGCTCATTTGTAATATTTCAATAAAGTAACAAAAGTTTGCAAGAAAATTGCGTTTATTTTTAATTGTTTATTAAACAATGAATTAGACAGTAAATACAATACATTTTAGGATGATTTTAAATATATAAAATCAAGAAAATGTTAATATACAAAGTTGTAAATGTTAAATTTTATTTTCATCAATATGAGACCCCTTGGAGCGTATAACAGCAGCACATAATCTTGGCATTCGGGCTAATAACTTATTCATGGTTTCCGCTGTTATCTCATTCCAAGCTTTTTGCAAACGTTCCCATAGCATTTGCTGATTAATAAAAGATGTTTCACCTGCTTCTCTGATCTTCCGATCCAGTTCATCCCACAACTTTTTGATGGGTGATCTGGTGATTGAAGAGGCCAAGTCATAATTTTGAAAAGCTTTCCCCTTTCTTTTAGTTTCAAATAATTTTTGCATAATCCAGATGCATGTTTTGGATCGTTGTCCTGCTGCATGATGAATCCTTTCCCAATTATACGAATACCAGATGGAATCACGTGCTTAACCAAAATGTTATGGTACATGTGTTTATCCATGGTAGATGTGATTTTAACTAAATCACCAGTTAACCCATTGCCAAAACATCCCCAAAGCATAATATTACCACCTCCATGTTTTACAGTACTTTGTATACATTGAGGAAGCACTCTTTCATTAGGTAAACGCCTAACATGCACGCGACGTCGGGTACCAAAAAGTTCGAACCTACTCTCGTCTGTCCATAGAACTTTCTTCCAATCTTCTAATCCCCAATTTTTTTGCATTTTTGCCCATTCCAATCTTTTCTTCTTATTTACTGCCCTCAACAAAGGTTTACGTGCAGCAATGCGTCCAATTAAGTTGACTGATCTAGTCTTCTTTTTACAGTATCAGTTGATACTGGCTTTACCCTTGTTTTGTTGAGTTCTGCTGTTAAAATTGTGGCTGGAATTTTTCTATTTCTTTTGCTGGACACAACAATAAACGTATCTTCTTGCCGTGATGTAACTCTTGGTCTTCCAGAACGTGATCTGTCACTGTTGGAACCAATATCATGCAATCGTTGTAGAGCATATCTCACACCTGATTCGGATATTTTTAACCTGGAAGCAATTTTTCTATATGAATAACCTTCTTCACGTAAAATACATATTTTGCCACGAAGTTCTTCACAATATTCTTTCTTTACTTTCACCATTTCTCAAATTCTTTATTAAATTCAAGACATTAAATGCGCACACTATTGCCATTTTCAAGTATAAATATAAACATAAGTCTATTAAAAGCAACCAATTAAAATTACTGAAAACATCCTTACCATGCCGGAAAGTATCATGCTACTGTCAAACCTAAGCTTACAAAAAATATTTTGGTTAAAACTTTTGTGCAGTTTTAAATTTAATAAAGAATACTGAAGAACTTTATATGTATTTTACGTGAAAAAGGTTATTCATATAGAAAAATTTCTGCCATGTTTTTAGCAGCAGAACTCAACAAAACAAAGGTAAACAAAGTTATTTGAAACAAAAAGAAAAGGAAAAAGTATGCAAAATTATGATTTGGCCTCATCAACTTTTTATATTAACATTTTTTTCTTTTTATATATTCTTTTTATATATAATTAAAATATATATATATATATATATATATATATATATATATATATATATATATATATATATAAACGTAGACAAGATATATAATAATATATCTTGTCTACGTTTAAATCTGTTAAAAATATATTAAAAAGTTAGGCTATTTTCTGGATGTGCGAAGTATCGATTGCGTTGAATCACTGGATCATTAACTTTCTTTGGGAGGTATTGTGATTTGTGAATGATTTGAAGCAGATGACGAGCTCCATTTTTGCAAAATGTGGCTACTGTTAAATTATTTTAAATCAGAGCTTAAAGTGTCTGATAAATTCCATGAAATAACTTTTATTAATTTGTTATATTTAAAAGAGCCTTGACTAAAGTTGCATTTAGTGTTTAAAGTAATTCCATCAAAGTTATTTTCTTCATGTCATTCTGTTTGGGCAATTTCTTTCTTGACACATCTTTAGTTAAGTTTCAATATTTAGCTTCTTTTTAACGAAAAACTCAAAAAATTTGATACTAGTGTAAATGTAAAAACTTGATATTTAATTGTGTTCAATGTTCTTTGCATAACATATATGATCAATCATGTTAAGTATATCCTTAAGGAAGTTTAAGTTCATAAACTTTTACTTATAATTATATTTTGATGATTTTAGCTTATTCTGTAATAAGTGCAAACTCTACATCTACATTTACTACATCCAATTCCATCCCTAAAAGTAGCAGAGTTGTCACTACTTCACCATTCCACAGTTCATCAGTAGCTATGTCCAACCACAGTATATATACAGTTGGATCTTCTACTGCTACACCAGGTATTTAATATTTGAATCTTGGGTGTTTTTCCCCAAAGTAACAATCTTTTACCTTGATTAAAAGCTATAAGACCAGGACATGCGTTTACCTTGGATCTCTTAGAGGGTTCAGTGATATCTTTAAGGAAGTATAGGTTCATAAACTTTAATTGAAAATTATATATTTTTTAATTTTAGCTTCTTCTGCAAGTGTCAAAAATACCTCTACAATTACTCCGTCAAGATCTAACTATCACAGTATCTCAAGTAATTATTTAATTACACAAGTAGCATATATCTTACTTCTTCATTCGTTGTTTTTACTACAACACCAACTGATCCTAAAAAACTACACTATCAGTTTCCAGAAAATAAGAGTGATCCTTGAATTAGATTTTTGATAGTGAAGTGGATCTTCAAGTTTTTTACCAAAATAAAACTCAGGTATTTGTTTTGGCAAAGAACTTGAAGAAATACAACAATATATATATATATGTATATATTGTAAATAATTGATGGAAATGTTGTAGCTTTTGTGCACAGCATATTAATATGATTCTAAAGGCGGCTTTCCACGGAGCGAATTAATTCGCGCGAAGCGAATAATTTCGCCAAGAATATTTGAGAGCATGCGCACAAAGATTTTTTTTATCGCAAGGCGAAAAATTTCTCTTCGCAAAATAGTTGGATCGACTTCTACTTTTTTTGTAGCGAATTTTTTCGCTTGAAGAAAGGGCCAATCAGAACCTTTGAAATATTCAAACATGCAAATTCGGAAATAAACAAACTCAACAAAATTATAATGGCCGACAATAGTACGTTTATTCAGTGGTTTAAAGAAAGAAATGTTAACGTTGATTTATTGGAAGCTTTATTAAATGCTTCTCAAAATGAAGTTGCAATTACGAATGAAGAAGTAGTTGGTGAAGTAGTCGAAAATGAAGAGAATGAAAGCGATCATTGTATGCCTGTTGAATTCGATATAGATAATTTTCTTGAAGCTGTTCGTGAGCTTCCAAGCTTATGGGATGTTAATCATCCCACATACAAAGATAGATTAGTGAAATTAAATGCGTGGAAAAAACTTGCATTAAAATTTTGTAAAGAAGAGGACTTCCTTCAGAAAAAGTTAAAAAATCTGAAAGATACACTAAAAAAATGTTTAGATAAACGTAACCGTATGACTAGATCAGGAGCAGCAGCCTCAAACTTACCAAAATGTAGGTTTTTTGATCAAATGGCATTTTTACATGAAAAAAGTGCAAACAAACTAACGGAATCTAATGTAGATATTTTTCCAGATTTTGCTTCACCGTCATTTCACTCACAGCATAGTATTTCACCATTAAGTCCAAGTGTCAGTAGTTGTAGCAGTGAATTAATTCTAACTGAAAATCGAAAAAGATTAAGCTGTACAAGACCATCCATTCCAAAAAAAGCACGGATCAAAAATCAAAATGATGAGTCATTGTCACAATTGTCACAATCATTAGTAGAGTGTGACAAGATGTTAAAAAAGTCAATGGAAGATGTCGAGGAAGATGAAACAACCCTATTTTGTCGAAGCCTTATTCCAATTATGAAAGAACTCCCAATAAAAGAAAACAGACGGGCTATGATAAAGATAAAAACACTTCTTTTCAACATGAAATATGGCAAGCATGAAGAAATTTAGAGTAAATTATAATATAACTTAAATTATAATATAACTATATATATATATATATAAAATTAATAAAAAGTTAATAAAACTTAAAAAATAATTACACCAATA
Organism: Hydra viridissima; assembly: GCF_058129835.1. NCBI lineage: Eukaryota > Metazoa > Cnidaria > Hydrozoa > Anthoathecata > Hydridae > Hydra > Hydra viridissima. The sequence goes on from NW_028324310.1 coordinate 2,990,485, forward strand.
CAAAAAAACTTGATAATATTTATAAGACCAAATCTTAGCAATAAAACTAGATAACTGATTTATAGCAATTATACAAATATATATATATATATATATATATATATATATATATATATATATATATATATATATATATATATATATATATATACACACTTATGATAGAGTGTTTAGGTATATATTATTATTATTATATATAGGCTTATATTAGGTATATATTTTATATATATATATATATATATATATATATATATATATATATATATTTATATATATATAAATATATATTATATATAATATATATATATATATATAAATTATATTATAATTTACTCTAAAAGTCTTTTTATCATATCAGTTGTTAACATTAATAACTTTGTCTTAATAAAATATCAGAATATAAAGTGTCGTAATATTTTGACTAATAGATGATAGCAACTACCCATAAACTACATGGTTTACTATGGAGACTTTTCACCTTAATTTTTTTTTTTTAAATCTACTTATATATATTTTATATTTGCTAATGCCTCATTTTTATCTGTGTTACAGATAAAAATAAATTACATGAAATAACATTCAAATGAATTTCTAAATGTTTATCAAGAGTATTAACATATATATTTAAAACCAGAAACTTTACGGAAATTATAGAAATTTACAGAAATTCTAGAACATTTAAATTTTTTTTTTAAAAATCAGAATTGACGTGTTAACAGTTTTTTAAAGCAATTTTTTTATGAATTTCTATTTACTAAGTCTAATTGCCATTCGAGTTCACCTTCTGGTGAATTGAAGTATTCTTTAAAGTCGTCTCTAACTTGCTTTGCATCTTTTGAGTAGTTGTTAGAACCTGATGACAGTGGTTGCAGTGCAGCAGAACATGAATTATCTTGCCTCCAATCACCTGGTCTAAACCCAGCAGGACCGTCGATATCAGTATAATTTGTGGGGCAGTAGAGATAATTGTTTGCTGACCTTTTTTTCATCAGAAAGTTGTGTAAGGCTACAATCGCTTGTGAGGTACGATTGGTCTGCGAAATATTCGAAAGTGTGATGTGGCAATACCAAATGTATTTTCTATAACCCTTCTGGCTCTTGAAAGTCTGTAATTAAATATTTTTTGTTTTAAAAGAATGTTTTGATTGGGATATGGTTTCATCATGTGCCTTTTTAAACCAAAAGCATCGTCAGCAACTAAAACGTACGGTATTATTTTATCTGAATTACCAATCTTTTCTGGATCAGGAATATTCAATTTATTATTTTCAATTGCATAACCAAGACTGCAGTTATTAAAAACACTACCATCACTCTTTCTTCCAGAGTCACCAATGTCCACCATAGTAAATTCGTATTTAGCATTACAAACAGCTAGAAAAACTATGCTATGCGTTTTCTTATAGTTAAAATACTCTGATCCACCATTATGAGGAGCTTGCATAACAATGTGCTTGCCATCTATTGCACCTATAGCATGCGGAAAATTCCACATATTTTCAAATTCTTTTGCAACTGTTTTCCATTCTTGTATTTCTGATGGAACGTGTAGATAGTTTCTCTCTTTCAATGAAGTCCAAATAGCAGCACACGTTTCACTAATAATTCTACTGATAGTGGAAGCGCTGATTCTGTAACTTGCAGCAATAGTACACTGAGCATCACCTGTTACAAGGAATCTAAGTGTTACGGCCAACCTTTCACTAGGACTAACAGGGTCTCTCATGGTAGCTCTCTGTTTTACAATGATAGGCGCTACGAACGAAAGCAACTCTTCGTAAGTTGTTGGAGACATACGAAAATACTTAAAAAAATATTCCTGGTCGTGTAAACGTAAATCCTGGATTAATAAATGAAACTCTCCTTTCTGTAGGCGTTCGGCATAAACTTTTCTAACCCAAAATCGTTTTTTATTCTTTACTTTTTCTCTTTTCATTTGCATCATTTTTAAAATAATTAATTTTCTTCGAAATAACAACAATCTTTTTTTCATCAACATGTTTTCCAAAAAGCGCGCTAAAAGTTATGCTAAATTTACGTGGAAATCAAATTTCTGGTTCAGCGAAAAATTAGACACGAATTAATTCGCTTCGCGCGAAATAATTTGCTCCGTGGAAAACCGCCTTAACTAATGGTAAAACTTTTAAAAAAGAGTTCCACAGAATTAAGAAACAATGGTTGGGTGATAAATTTTCATATCTTAAGTTGGCAAGTAGAAATGTGATGGCATCAGTAATTATTCCATGTAAGAGCAAAAATTCAAAGGAGGTGATTATAATACACCAGATGATAATCTTTTCGCGGTTTGTATTATTCCATCGCGGATTACAAGAGGTAAAATTTGGCAAAATCTGCGATAATCGTCAACCCGATTTTTTAGACCACTAATAAATAGTATTTTAAAAAAATCTAAAGCTGTAATTAACGAAGAAATAGGAAAAATTACAGATCAGACTTCATCGAACCAAGTTTGGTTGGAAAGTAATGTAATGAGTGTATAACACAATCTTTGTTTGATAATCACAAATGGCAAGATTTTTAGTACTCTTGCAGATTCATCGCTTCAGCCCTGTGGCATTTAAAAAAAAAGGCATTTGTGATGCTACACCAAAAACTTTGAATAAGCTAAATAAAATTTAAAAGCGAAAAAAAAAGAACCCTGTAAAAATACCGATTGTCTTTATTGCATACTTGAATACGATGCTTCTAATGTATTTTGTAGACATCATGCCAGGTTTTAATTTTTAAAAATCGCAAATTTTCTCTACAACTGAAAATCTTTAATACAAAAAGCAAAAGCATATATAACGGATGAAAAATTACTAATGTGCGTATTAGTAGATATTCCAAAGCTAGGAAGCGGAGTAACAACAATTGTATATAAGATATTAATCTTAAAAGAATGAAAGAAGTAATGCAAAAACCTAAATAGTCTTGGCCTTCAATAAAGATAAATTTGTGTATAGCTGTCGTTGCTGCACTTAACTATTTTATAGATAAAGTTTTCGGTCGATTAGCAGTTCTTTTACTGGTAAAAACTTTGAATTAATCAGCAATTACTCAATATTTGCATTAGTTTTTTTTAATGTTTTTTTAAATAATATCTACCGTAGTGCCTTGCAACATTCAATGGCATTAAAACTTAAAACGTTAGGCTTAATAAATAAACTAGTGTTATGAAAATTTTGGTAATGTGTCACTAGCCAGGTGTTAAAAAAACTTTTTTTTAATTTAATGAAATTCTGCTAGATTTAATATCAAATTACTTCAAGATTAAAACTTAATTTTATGATGATTTATATCTGAGGTAAATTGACGTTAAATATAGTCAAAGTTTAAACTCATTGACCAGGTTTAATATCAAATATGAGTTCGTTTCTAAAGACCAATTGCTTACCAGGCTATAAACTTACGATGCTCACTATAAACCTCAATGGTAGTGTTAATAAGGCATCATAATGAAGAAAGTATTTTTATACTATAATGTTCATACATACACTTCATAACGTCTTTAATTTGATCTAGAATATTTTGTATAATCCTTTTTTTTTTTAGTTTTTTATTTTAATTGTTAATAAAAGTGCGTTTATTTTGGTGTTTCTATAAATATCCAAGTGCGAAAAAAATAACTCGTCATTTTTAACAAATTCAGTTTTTGCGTAATCATAGAAACTGGCACGCTGTTAAGAAACATCTCATTGGTTCAATGGATTTTACTCTAATTCCCTTTGCGTGATCATTACGCAACTTTTAACCAATCAATACGTATCATGTGACTTGAAACTTTTAACTCAAATATCCAGTCATGTGATCAGTATCACTATCAAATATTCAAGCTGGGTGTAGACTCCTCTGTTAAACTTCATTTTAAGAAATTAATTCGAACTTTTGAATGAAAATGAATTCTTTCTTTACGACATATGCAATAATATCCCTAGTTGGTGAGTGTTAGCTGTTTTATTTTTTAAACTGTTATTAACGTATGCCACAGTTATAACAATGACTTTCGGTTTGTTTTTGGAAATGTTAAGACAAGTTTTTTTTGGAGTACGATTTAATACATAACGAAGAAGTTCTTTAAAAAAATTTCGTTATGCATATTTTTTATAATTTACTTGTACATTAGCATTATACGTTCACTTAATTTATTGAAAGTTAAGTCAATATATGAGGTTGTAGCAGATCACATTGAGGAGAGGAGAGGGTACTATTGGACAAACTGAAGAAGAGTTTATATATAGTTTCAGTTCTTAAAAAGCTATTTAGTAATTGAATGATAAAGAAATTTAGTAACTAATGTTCATTAATATACAAGATCTTGATAATCTTCCAATACCATTTCTAAATTTAACAATATTTTTAATGTTTGAAGAAAATATCACTTATACCGTTTCAAAAATATAGGTTGATTTAAGAAGTGCAATTACTTTCTCAACACATGTTTAGTTAGTTAAATTGCCATTTTTAGCTTCTATTTAACAAAAAATTCAAAATATTTGATATCAGCGTAAATGTAAAAACTTGTTATTTAGTTGTATTCAATGTTCTTCACATAACTTATACGATCATTCATGTTAAGTATATCCTTAAGGAAGTTTAAGTTCATAAACCTTTACTTATAATTATATTTTGTTGATTTTAGCTTATTCCCTAATTACTTCATCTAAAGGTTCTACAGTCATTCTTAGTACAACTCACAGTTCATCAGTATTTAGCACTCTGAGTCATCTATCTACCATTAGATCTTCAACTGCAACACCAGGTATTTAATATTTGAATCTTGGGTGTTTTTCCCCAAAGTAACAATCTTTTACCTTGATTACAAGTTTTTAGACCAAGACATGCTTTCACTTTGGATCTCTTTGAGGGTTGAATGATATATTTAAGGAAGTTAAGGTTCATAAGCTCTTATTGATGATTATATTTTGTTAATTTTAGCTTTTTCAACAAGTGCCAAAAATGCCTCTGCAATTATTTCATCAAGATCTCACAATTACAGTATCTCAAGTACAATATTTGAATACACAAGTACTAATTATCCTGTTTCTTCATTCATTGTTTTTACTACAACACCAACTGATCCTAAAAAACTACACTATCAGTTTCCAGAAAATGAAAGTAATCCTTGCATTAGATTTGATGGTGAAGTGGATCTTCAAATTTCTTACAAAAATCAAACTCAGGTATTTGTTTTATATGTAATATTTTTTTAATTTTATTTTAGTCATTTCCTCTTAGATCTTGACAGCAACAAAATAGTTATCAAGTTTTCTCATATCATCAAGAATCTTTTTATTAACTATAAGTAATGAGGTTTAAAGCTAGGTACTCTTGTTTGATAAAGGCTTCACAACAACAAGGTGAAGCAGCAATTTGTGAACTTTTTAGAACATTTTTCAAAATGAATTTTTAAAGTACAAAAAAATTCTATTTGTGGAATATTAATAAAAGAAAAGTTGTAGGTAAATGCTTTTCCCACCTTATCATTCAATTAGCTGTCTCTTTTTTATCACTGTCTCAAGCCTAGGGTGGAAGGACTGTCAGGCAAATGATGACTTTAGTGACTTGACACTTGAGTGGGCCTTTTTGCAACTACACTCTATACACTGTAGTCAAGGGGATTCAGGTCAGGGCTAGATGGTGGCTGAATGTGTTTGGGCCAGAAAGTAGCCATATTGTCCTATAGACATTGTTGGATTTTTCTGGACCCATGACAAAGTGCATTGTCCTGTTGAAAGATGTAATTGTTTTCTAGGAATGTCTTCTTCAGCCATTGCATCACATAATGTTTTAGTAAGCTGATATACACCTAAGAGGTACAGTGATTAAATATTTGTTAAATTTTCTAACGCTAATACACAAATTATGAAATTGCAAATGAATTTAGTTTGAGTATAGATCTGTAATGAGCAAAAAGACCATGGTTGTTTCATGATGTCAAGTAGCATCAAAAGTTAGCTTTGATAATTAGGCACTGACTGTGAAATTTTTGCAAATATTATAACAACATTAAACTTTATTTTCTTCTAGTTTAGAGAGAGAATAAATTTACTTTACACTTATGTAAATCCTTACTGTGTAGGTGGCCAAAAACTCACACCACTGTTTTAAAATTGAATAACTTTTTCATTTCTTAACAATTCAGTCACATTTGATCTTAAAGACAGAACATTTTTCATGGAAACAAATTTTATTTAGTTTAGAAAATCACATCCTTTGAATAACCATCATTTTGCTCTTCGTGTTGATGTACTCTTTCTAAGGCCTGAATCATCACCTGTTATATTATTTCTTTATCTATTTCTTCAATTTTTTCAAGGATGGTTGTCTTTAATTCTTAAACGGTTTAAGGGCTGTTATGGTATGTCTAATCTTTGAACTAACCTCATATGGATAGTCATGCAGCATCTCTTAAATCCTCTGGCTGAAATTTGGTCCTAGCAATTGGAGATGCTTAAAAGTTTAAGACATCTTAAATTGCTAGGATCAAATTTGAGTTGACATTGAAGGCTCCTCAACACTTAGGTATACGTGCTGAATGCTATTCTGTGATCTCCCTAAATATGGCCTCCAAGTAAATGATAAATCACTCACACACCCTTGGTCTTGAAACCTTCAGAATAACAAATGTATAGTTTTTTTATATAGTGGTTTTCTGACCCCAAATTGGAGCAGTGTTGGCTCTTTGGATTAACACATTTCGTTTTTTTCTTTTTTCTTAAACATGTTGCTCAGTTGTGAATTCCTCTATAACTAATTTGCAATTAAATTTAAAAAATAATTAACTGTTTTATGCTTGCCCAAAATTTTTTAATTGGACAAAGTTGTGGTACATTTGCTGGATTCAGCATTCCATTATCCGTCTTCAGTAATGGTAAGATGCAAGATTAAGCCAGAAGACAGACAAATCATAATGCTTTCAGATCATAGGCATGAGTTGCTTTTTTAAAAATTTTTTCATGTAAACTTTGGAGTTCATTTTTCTGTTTGGAAATTTTAAAATCACACTAATGGATGGGTTGCCAAACCATAATTTTCTTGCTAAATTTTTTTAATTTTAATTACACATTTTTCAGGTTTTAACAAAACATCAGGCTTTGATCTTTTTGGGATTGTGTAAAATTGCTGGCCATTGAACAGTTGAGTTTGCAGTAGGTTTCATCCTCAATTATAATATATTTGATTTCCTTGAAGCTTTTCTTGTAAAAGTTTTTGGCTAGTTTTTGGCCTTTGCTAAATTGCTGTTGAAAAGTCTCTGCTTTCTGTATATCCTTTAGCCATATCCCTTGACTTCTAGGATTGTTGACTTGGAATACCAGTTTATTTTCTCTCTCTCTTTTTATATCCTAAACAGAGTACTTTTTGATCAAGTTTTAAATTTGACAGACCTCTTTCTCGGTTTCTCAACTTTTTTTTCCAACCCCCAACCTTCACCCCATGGTTTGATGACTAATAGTTTTTCTTTGAACTCTATACTTTGGCTAGCAAAAATTTATTGGAGCGTTAAATTTTTAAAGCTCAAATATGAATTTTCTCATTTCTACTTGCAAATACATTTTCTTTGTTTACGATCAACTTTTTTAAAGCTTCCTTTATATTCTTTGAAAGAGAGGTAAATTTGCTTTAAAAAAATTTTAAAAGCAATCAATTTAAGTGTCTCTCAAGATATTTCAAAATCCCATGGGTTATTATTCTGGACTGTATATGATAAACCTTATTTAATGTTACTTTTAGAATGTATTTAATTTAGGAAAAAATTTCATTGACTCAAGGAGCCACCGTAAGTGGAGTTTGTCCAGATAAAAATCGTAGCTTTTACATCACATTGAGTTCACCTGCAGTAATTTTCACCATAAACTTTCTTCAAGATAGTGAGTCTTGGCATTTACACAGCTTTGATGTCAAGTTAGTCAAAGGTAACATTTAGGTTGATTGATTTTAAGTTGATTTTACGAGTTTTTAAGTTAAATGTTGATTATAAAATATTTAATTTGTAAAGATTTTTTTATTTTGGACTGTAAATATGATAAGAAATAAATTATATCTTGAAGAAATGTGTTAAAATTTTTTTTAGTTGATTTGGCTAAGAATTTGAAAAATGATCAAGCGGATTTGAAAGTTCCTCTTAATCATTCATATGTGTGTGATACTGATGAGAGTTTTCCTGCAACTACTTCTCCCAATTACAATGTTACAGTAACTTTTAGGCATCTCAAGTTACAACCTTTCAAATCTAATGGAACATTTGATAGCCGTAAGTTTTATTGGTCTGTGGAAAGTATGAAAAGTATTTTATATACTAAGTTTATACTAACAAAATTTGCTTCTATTTTAAGGTGAGTTTCCACTTATCCGTTTTAGCTACAGGAAAAGGAAAGGAATGGGAAAATTAATCATGTGAGCATGTGCAATTTGTAATTTAATTTTAAAAATCAATCACTGCACATGCTCACATGATTAAATTTCCCATCCCTTTCCTGTAGCTAAAACGGATGAGTGGAAACTCACCTTTACAATTTTAAAAATAGTAGAACCTATTGATTGAGAGGCAAACATATCAACATACCCTATCTTGTTTGTTTTATCTGTTCAATTTAGCATTTGAATGTCCCGCAAAAGATAACCCAAAAAAGACAAGTAGTGTTGTTCCAATTGCAGTTGGTGGGGCTTTAGCTGGACTTATTGTTATTGTACTTGTTGCGTATCTGATTGGTAGAAGACGTGGTAATCGTGGCTATCAAAAGGTTTAATCTGCCTAAATTCTTTGAAAAACGATCTTTTTCTCTTCGTGTTCATAGTCTGATGGAAAAGATATGGCCTGATCTGTAGTTAAAGTTCACAGAAAATGGAATATGTTCGATGAATAAGGGACAAGTAACTTTCCCTTAGATTTTTGATTTGTTTTCAGCTAATTTTTAATATAAAACGTTCTAACGTTAAGTTCTTTTGTTCGTTTTTTTTTAATGAAGAATTTTTCAATTTTCTAAGCATTTGTTTTTTGTAGCTCACTTGAAAACGCAAATTATAATTTCTCGAGAGGCTGTAATTTTTTGATAACTATTGAAGTTTAATATGTGATCAAGTTGGAATTGTTTTTTAACTTCTTGGGTTATGTGCACTTTTGAAATCTTTTTGTAAACAGTGTAAAAGTTTGAGTCGATTAAAATAAGATATGACCATGAATTTTAAATTTAAATATACGTGAAAAATATTTGAGGAAAAGAAATACCATAAAAGAAAATTATTTTGCAAGTCTATTGAGTGTTAAGTATGAGTCATGAAATAATAAGGTAAAATCCAATAAGTCTCTCTTCCTTTCCAAGTAACAAAAAAAAAATTTAAATAATACTTAATCAGATTTGCAAATCTCAATTCTATAAGCTAAGCTAACTTATAGTGTTCTCAGGAAAATTACTTGTATTGAAACGTTGAGGTAAAATTTTTGGTTCACTTCTAGTCGTGTTCCTAAAAGAATAACAATCACTTCTTGTGCAAGAAAAATTGGAAAATCTGAACTTCAATCAGGTCCATAATCTTTCATGGAGCAAATTTTTTCCCAATCTCACTCTGAAGCTCTTTAAACAAAAATAGGTTGTAGAATCAGTTATTGCATGTTACTTCATGAGGATAAATTATGACCGATATGCTCTCCTTTTTGAATTAAATTTTGAAAGAAGTTTGATTGAAAACTCAAGTTTTGTTCCTAAACTTTTTTTCTCAAGATTTTCAACGCCTTTTCTGTTATTGATTGGCTCCCCCTTAGAATTCAATACGGGATATCTTTTCCTGATATACAATTCATCAGAGTAACTCTGCAGTCATCGTATGGTTCAAAGCGTGTTGAGTCTATTCTTTTGGATCAATCGATGGAAATTGAGAAACGTTTGAAGCAAAGTTTCCAAGTCTTTGATAACATAAGTAACGAATTGAGAGTGTACCAGATGAAGCTGCTTCTTGAGTTCTATTAGAAATGTTTTGGAGAATTAGTTTCAATGGGAGATATCAAGGGTTTTACTGGGAGAAAAACTTTTAGCTTGATGGTTTTCCACTGCTAAATCTGATTGCAGGTTTGCTATTGATACATTAATCGATTCATAAAGACTAAAATTTTGAATGATTCATTCATCTAAATTTCTTTAAATTGGATCTCTTTTCAAAGTTGTCTCCTCATTTTCTCATGGAAATCTCAAATGGATTCTCAACCGATACATTATTCAATTACATGATACTTAAATTGATCCGGATACAATTTAGGCTATGAGGTTCGTAAAAGATACCGTGTTAATTGAGCTAACGGGTGAATACTCAAAAATGCGACTAATTTTAAAAGAACATTTCTCCCTTAACATAAAAAATAAAAAATATAAACAATAAAAGATAAATGTGGTATTATACATCTTTTCTTTATTTACTTCATCAATGTTTTTCAATTATTTATGCGAATATTATTGAGTCTGCCCCGTGTTCATCGAGAAATAATGTCTACAAAATTAGGGTCCAGTTTTTCAAGACAATACTTTATTCTGTTATGTAATTAATTAAAATTTTTGGCTTGCCAATCATGTACTTCTATTTTTTCTTTTAATATACCCCCAAATTGCTCAAACTTATCTCTGACATTTTTGCCTCTTTCTTTACGAATTGAAATTCTTGCCATTCATAAGTCAACATCTGTTTTGGCATAAGGTGGTATTGAGAGATCAGGCCAAAACACATATACGCTATCGGAATGATGTTTTTCAAAAAAAAGTATAATTTTCCTCTGATGTACTTATTCAAGAAGATTTTCTGATTCACTGCATAACCACTTTCTCTGAATACCGACGTGCTTATCCCTTTGTCAGGCATACAAAGATAATCAAGCACAATTTGTTCAAGTTCAGCATATGACATGATTTACACTCGGAGGATTTTGATAAGCATCGTTTGAGTAGAAGTTGTTATTCCTTCTTATTATGTTTTGTGACAGAGAGAAATAAGATTCTTTTTCCTAGATAAATGATTTTCCATATGCACTTCTATACAAACGGCCGCATTTTGTTTGGACAGTTGCTTTTTGTCTATCACACTATATCATTTGCTTTTTCTTTTTTTAATAGATGTCTTATTTTTAAACTTTTACAGTTAGGCGCAATTGAATTTTTGAGCTGCTTGGCGTTGCGAGACTCCGTCTTTATAAGCGAGCATGACTTTCTTCGTAGTCATTACTTTTGCCATTCGACCACTTCCAGAGACTATTTCTTAGTCAGATTCGTTTTCAGCACATCCAATTGTTCTACATTTAGTTTTTTTTTTTGTGGATTTTGTAGTTAAAACAATCCACTGTAAATATTTTGCCTTCAGATTTATTGTCCAAATATACTTTCATATCCGCTCTCTTAGGCTCGCTTGTTTTTTGCTCATTTTACTCAATGATCTAAAATAATAAAATACATGTAATTTGACCTGTTTTAAAAATATCCTTTCACAAGTTCGTGTTAAGAAAATAACTAAAATTTTTTTACTTCATTAAGTAAAGTTTTTTTTTGTTTTTTGATGATCTATCAGTGGCTGACGAGTTGAACGAAATAGTGATCTGAACAGTTGTTTACTTCTGAAAAATAGCAAGAAAAATGAACAGGAATGAAACGAAGACAAGAACTTTTAGAGGAACAGGAACATATTTAATTTTTTTTTTTTTAGCAGTTAAAGCGAGATTAATTGTTTTCACATGGAATCTTCCCACTTAACTAATTCATCTTTCAGTGTAATATCAGGGCTATAAGCGCATGTGTATAGAAGTTATAACGATTTTTGTGTTTTTTTACTAATTTTGTAACTTTTGTGACTTTTTCAATTTTAAAAACCAATAGCATTAGCTACAAGTAAACTCGAATAGTTGTAGGTGTTGTATGGCTCACTCTAACCAGTCATATTTTGTGTTGCTCAATATTTTGGGTTTTTGGGGATTTATAAGCCATTTTGTGAACAAAAAACGTTTGGGGTTAGTTGGCACAATGATCCCGGGGCTAGTTGGCAACATGTGCCAACTTACAACTTTTCGTATTAGCCGTAAATTCACTTAAGTTATATATCACTACAGATCTACAGACATGAGAAATTACAAAAGAAAAAAAAATAGGCCTGTAAATTATAAAAATGTTACAAAAAATGCTGTTGATGCTATTTTTATAGAAGAAAAGTCTGTTCGATCAACTTAAGGGCAATAAAAGTTAATGTCAAAAAATACTTTTGGATAAAAATTATTAAGAGTTTTCATAAAAAAGATGCGCTTGAAATAGATGCTTAATGTTGCTAAACTTGTCTCTTTTTATATGGTGTGACAACTTACCGTGAGAGTATAGACAACTTACCCCGGACCGGGGTAAGTTAGCACATATGTCTTTCTTTTTTGGAGGCCCTTTTTAGGCCACCAATTATTTTCTTTTTTAATGTTTGACACTCGAACATGCTTGCCAAATTCATATTCTTTTGAACTGCGATTTGATATCCTCAAAAAAGTTCACCCAGAAATGCACAGAGCTCAAAACTAAAACTGTAGCCAACTAGCCCCGGTCTCCCCTATTTATCATACAATTAATAAAAAAGATTAAATGGAATTTAAGGAAAAAAAATTTTTCTCATATATCTATATAATATCTATTCTCATCCATCGCAAAAAGAAGTCCGACATGGTATGTTTGAACCTTCAAAATCCTTCATAAAATATCGCTAAAATGTTCTTGCATATTCCTCAATAAATTTCCAGGATTCATTATTTAATCTTTTTCCCCAAATTTAGCATAATTAGAAATTTAAAAAATTTGTTATCAGTTTAAAATTTCTTTGATAAAAGTATTCATAAACGTTAAAATTTGGAAGGAAATACTTTTGTTATTTGTCTGTTATCTGTCATTTCAACATATTTTACGGAGATTCATAAGGGTTTTAAATCTAAGAAAGACTTCTTAGGATATTTGAAACATTTGATTTGATATATGTTCTATTTACCTTACAAAGTTAATAGGGTTGATCAGTTTATTCAATATTTCCCGGAGGTTTAAATTCTTTTGATTATTATCACTTTTAGTTTGGAAATATATTATTTTAACTTACCTATAAAATGTTTACATTTGTTTACAAATTAATTATAATTTGATTATAATCAAATGTTAAAAATATATTTACTAGTTGAATCATTCCTTTTTCTATTTATTCATAAATCTTTTACTAAGTGTTAACTTTTTTATTGATCCCCGGTTCGAGAAAATACATAATGCTGTATAACTTTCGATTTTGCTGATTTAGTTTTGCTTGATTTTTTCCTAAACTTAAACCAGTTTAAATATTATTCAAGCTTCGTAAAAAAAGTTGAATTTAACATATTTTCTTCTCACTTGTCTATGCAATTCGTCTGCTAATTTTAAAAGTACTAGATGATTCGTATTTTTTTAAGTTTTTTTTTAAAGAATTAGATGTATCAAAACCCATTCCAAATTTCTTGTTTGTTCCAAAAATCTTTTTAGCTATAGATTTATCCAATTTTTTTCAAATTTATCAAAATTATCAATACCATCCATTTCTTCCAACATTTGTTTGCCACATTTATTGGGAGTTGATATATCCCTATTCAATAGAAGGCATACATCAAGATGATATGCAGCATCATCAACTCCATTTATAGGTTTACTCCCATTCTTTTGGTGTAAAATCCTCATTCAATCTTTCATCTTATTTTGTACCTGGACCAGTAAAATTATGACCAATACATCTCAAACGGAATATTGTTAATAATAGAGTTTAACATAAGAATGCTTAAAAGTACGTATGAATGCTTAGAAGTACTTATTAGAAATTTTTCTTTTCCTGCATATTTGACGTTTTCTGGACACATACCGATGTTATCGGTGTAAAATCCTACGTTTCCGGGCATTTCCATACCATTAAAGAAACATTTTTCGTCGTCGATCACTATATCTTCTTTTTTTCCATAAAGATAATTTACCAACTATTGATTCAATTTTTGGCTAGCAAAGCTTGATCATCACTTGTGTTATGGAGTTTTTGTTCGTTTATGGTAAGAAATTTACATTTTCAACAATTGGTATGAAATATCTTGACAGCTTTTTGAAATTTCTGGCCCAATTTTCATTGACTCCATATTTGTTTACTAGTCAATTGAGTTGAGCTCGCTTAGCCGGTGTCTATGAAGATGGTCATCCAGTTTTTTTTCTTGTCTTTACTTTGTCGATCAGTGTGAAACTTATCTATGACCTAATAAAACGTTAAACGTGCAAATCCTTCCTTTAAAAATTTACTGACGATTCCTGATTGTTTCATTTTTGGATTTTTTACAATGAAACTTTTTAACACTTTCTCGAAGATTTTCTCAATTTATTTAAATTAGTTTAACTTTTACCTCTTAACTTTTTTTGCATCCCGTCAGAAAGAAAGAAAAAAATGTAAGTACAATAAATAACACAGGCCTGCAATGGTTTTCTTCTTTAAAATCTGAGTAACGTTTTTTATAGTTTCTGATGTGCTGATTACGAGAAAAATAATAAAAAAAATCCATCACGTCAGGATTTTTTGATATGGAATATTTAAGATTTTGCTTTAAAATGTTTGAGCGCCTACCTTTTGAAATGTCTAAAACGTTAATAATTTACTTCAGCTCAATTTTTATTTCATATAATTAGTGTAAGGGAACATAGAAATTAACGCCAATTAGTAATTTGTTAATGACTACATAATAAGTATTAGTAATTCGCATTAAACATGTCAAAAACGGGTCATTTTGGCTTAATTTAGTAATGAGCACATTATTACATAATGATTTGGTAATATTAACTAATTGTTGTGAATATTATTAGAAAAGGGTGTAATTAAGATAAACCAAAGGATTTTTGTATAAGTACCCGCACTGATTTAGAAATTTAACAGTTGAAGTGCGCATCTTGCAACATAAACTTTAAAATGGCATCGCGAAGTTGTTTAAACTCTCCTAATTGTTTCTGTTATATTTGCGGGAAATTTATGGTGATAAAACAACGAAACGGTATTACAGACTTTGTAAAAAATATTTATAAAAATTATTTTGGACTCGTTTTAAGTAACCAAGACAAAACTTGGGCACCTCATAAAATTTGTACGACTTGATTGTTAGAACTTCGCAAGTGGTCAAAAGGACAGAAAAATAGCTTCAAAATCGTTTCGCCTGTGCTATGGAGAGAGCCTAACGACCATGTTAAAGATTGCTACTTTTGTTGTTGTGACATAACTGGATACAATTCAAAAAATAAAAGGGACATAAACTATCCAAACGTGTCATCAGTTACGCCTGCAATATTTGGCGATTCAAAAATGGTGCAGCCCCCGGTTCCAGCTCTACAAATTGAAAATTCTGACTGTGATATAGAGGAAGAGGATGTACACCAATCTGATCCTGAATTTCATGGAGAATCTGACGCTTGTCAGCTCTTTTCACAGTCACATTTAAACGACTTGACAAGAGATTTGAATCTTCCCAAAGATGCAGCGGAACTCCTCGGATCACGATTAAAAGAAAGAAATATGCTGGCACCTGGTACTTCATTTTCATGGTACCGTCACAGAGAAAAAGATTTTCTTCCATTCTTCGCTGAAGATGAAGATTTAGTGTTCTGTAAAGATATTCCAGGCTTGACGAAAATGTACGACATTGAATACGATCCTAACGAGTGGAGATTGTTTATTGACTCCTCAAAAAGAAGTTTGAAAGCAGTTCTTCTGCATAATGGGAATACATATGCCTCGTTACCTGTTGCACATTCTGTCCATTTAAAGGAATGTTATGAAAATTTGGAAAAGCTTTTGACTAATATAGCTTATGAGCAACACGGTTGGATGTTGTGTGGAGATGGTTATACAAAATACCCGTGCTTTCTTTGCGAGTGGGATAGCCGGGATAAACAACATCATTGAACCAAAAAGGAATGGACTCCAAGAACTGAACTAACCCCAGGATTCAAAAACGTACTTAAACAGAGTTTGGTTCCCAGAGAAAAAGTTTTACTGCCACCATTGCACATCAAATTGGGTATAATGAAGCAATTTGTGAAGGCTTTAAATAAAGAGGGGGAAGGCTTCAAATATCTGCATTCAGTTTTTCCATCTTTATCAAAAGCTAAGATAAAAGAAGGAATTTTCGTCGGCCCTGATATTAGGAAATTAATGTCGGATGAAAAGTTTGATGAAAACCTTAATGATATCGAGTTGCAAGCATGGCAGTCATTTAAGGAAGTGGTGACAAAATTTTTGGGGAACAATAAAAGCTCCGACTATAAAGAAATAGTGGCCAAAATGATTTCCTATTTGGGTGTAATGGGTTGTAATATGAGCGTTAAACTTCATTTCTTAAATTCTCATATTGATTACTTCCCAGAAAATCTAGGAGCCGTTAGCGAAGAACAAGGCGAAAGATTTCACCAAGATTTGAAAGAGCTTGAAGTCCGGTATCAAGGAAGATGGAATACCAACATGATGGCGGACTATTGTTGGTTATTGAAGCGCGACGATCCAAACCGGAAATTTAAGCAAAAATCGCACAACCGAAGCTTGCAGGAGAAAAGGACCAGGTTCCACAAATGAAATTTAAATGTTATTTAGACTAGTGTTAAGTTGTTATTATATTTTAGTAGTTTTTTAAGTTAAAAATAATGTTCTGTTTTAAATATATATATTTTTATGTGAAATCTTCTGTTTTTTTGCTATTTACTATCTGTGCCTTTTTTGAAAAATCTGGAGGTGATAGAGAAAAACTAAGTAGGGGAGACTGGTTCTCCTAGGGACGCCATGTACCTAGGGACACTCAAATATTTTGAGAATTTTCAAATATTTTGAGAATTTTGTATAAGCATAATATTTTTTGTATGTGGCAACACTCCACCTCTTGAGGTCAGTTGACAGCCGAAGTGTCATCGTGTTGGTGTGAAGCGTTGCAAAGTGGTGATTAAAAATTGATTTTACAACCCTTTTACGTAAGTTTTTTAACATTTTTCTTTTTTAATTTCGCCCTTATAATGTATTTAACAAAATTTTTCTTAGTTTATACAAATACATTATTTTGTTTGCTTGAATATTGCGTTAATAATATCTCTCAAATCCTAACCTCAAATTTTTAGTCGGCGTTTTTTGTCAATATGGCACTCTATTGTACCTAGGGACATGTACCTAGGGACATGTCCCTAGGTACAACAGAGTGCCGAACTTCTGTATCATCAGGAATTATTTGTGTTTTTATGTAATAAATAATTCATTTATGAATCGTGGTGTAATAAATAATATAATTGTGACTCGTTGTGCAGTAATTAATAGGAAATAATAGTTGTAATTCAATTTATGCCAATAACAATAAATAATTAAAGTTATAGTTATAAGTTATCTTTAGTATTTTTTATTTTCATTCTAGATTTTGTTTGTCATGCCACGCAGCAAGAAACAAAAAATCCGGCAAGATCCAGATAAAGAAGTTGTGGAGAAGGCTGTGAAGGAAATAGTTGCAAATAAAAATACAGTCAGAGGCGCAGCAAAAAAATATGGAATATCGAGATCGATGCTTTGCCGCCAAGTCAAAAAATTTAAGGAATCTGGACCTGAAAATTACTCGTATGAAACAAATTATGCACATTGGAAAGTTTTTACTCATAGCAAAGAGTGTTTACTGCTTGAGTATGTTCAAAAAGCTTCTCAACTTCATTTCGGATTAACAACAAAGAAGCTGAAAGAACTAGCTTTTCAATTTGCCAAAATAAATAATAAAAAATATCCTAAACAGTGGGAAAAAAATCAAGAAGCGGGCAGTGAATGGCTGCGTACATTCAAAAACAAATTTAAGGAAATTATATCATTAAAGAAACCTGAAGGGGCTAGTTTAGGCCGGGCTACTTCATTCAATCGAGAAAATGTGAAGAATTTTTTCAATATATACACCGACATTCTACAACGACACCACTTCGATCCGTCAAGGATTTATAATGTAGATGAGACGGGAGTTTCAACTGTACAGGCTTGTCCAAAAGTATTTGCGAAGAGAGGAGTCAAACAAGTTGGAGCAATGACTTCTGGTGAGCGAGGCATCAATGTAACGATGATTGCCGCAGTGAACGCGATAGGAAATTCGATTCCACCTATGTTCATTTTTCCTCGAGTCAAATATATACAAATGACAATGATGAGAGGAGCTCCTCCAGGATCAATTGGGGCAGCAGATCCCTCTGGTTGGTCGAACGAAAAAATATTTAGTGAACTTTTGGATCATTTCATAGCGCATGCTCATCCAAGCAAGGATAACCAGGTAGTTTTATTAATGGACAATCACGCGAGTCACATTTCTATTGATGCTATTGGCAAAGCCAAAGAAAATGGCATTCATTTGGTGACATTTCACCCGCATACTACACATAAGATGCAACCGTTAGATAGAACCGTCTTTAGTCCATTTAAAACACATTACAATAATGCTGTAACCAATTTTATGATATCATAAGAAACATGGGGTTGTACCTAGGGACATAGGTGGTTGTACCTAGAGACGGCGGTTGTACCTAGGGACGCTGGGTAATCGAATACTCAGATTGGCTTCTATTGAGCTAATAATTATAAATACAAAAGAACCTGTAAAAAATCCTGAAAGGAAACTAAAACAATGATATAGATCGTTAAAAGAACTATTTATTTGTAGTGAATGTAACGATATTATTTAAAATAGTTAAAACTAATAAATAAAAAATAGTGAGATCAATTTTTCTAGAACAAACAAATATTTAAATTGTAAATAAACATATTTAAAATAGTTAACACCAATAGATGAAAAAAAGTGATATCAATTTTTCCAGTACAAAAAATGATTGAATTGAGAAGCAGCAATATATTTTGAATAATTAAAACTTATAGATAAAAATGTAACATCAACATATCCAGGACAAAAATACTTTAAGAAACAACAGTGTTTAAAATAAAATAGTTAATAATTATAGGTCAAAAAGAGTGATACCAAATTTTCCCGAATAAAAAATACTTTAATTAAGAAGAATCATCATTACAAGACTGGTTCATTGGGTTGTAATTTGGTTGACAAAGTCAGACCTCATTTTGCGGCTAAAAAAAAGTACTAAAAAATTGGATTATAAAGCAGAGATTCTCATCAAAAGTGCACAAAGGACTATATTTTCATATACAGTTTTCAAAAGTTCAATTATATTCACCGATGAAAAATTACACTATTAACCTAAAAACGTCCCTAGGAGAACCTGTCTCCCCTACATATTCGTAATCAGCGCACCAAAATACCCTAGAATCAGCTATCAAATTCCAGAGAGGAAGTTACGACTCTCATTTTGCAGGCCTGTGTAATTATTATGTATAGTAGATAATTACTTATGAATTAAATTACAGCATACAGATCAATTTGTTTTTTTCAATTTAACTAGACAAAAAATTGGGTTGTCTAAGGTGACTCTCTGGGATGAAACTTTTGCTATTGCCAACCGACAATAGAAAAAGAAACAATTATCAATTTTATAACCTGCTTTAACGCATACGAATAATATAATATCGAGTTTCGATAATATCGATAATATCGAGTTTTGGGAGAAACATCTTCCGCGTGGTGCTACATTTTAAAAAGCCATTTATCAGTATTTTTCTATTTTAACATATTCAACTCAAAATTGAAATTGGAAAGTTGTTATAAAAACTACTCCTTATTCAAAAATGTCTTCACTTCATTTGCAAGGCAGCACATTCCACGCCTCGATCGGAAACTGCGAGAAATTCACCACCTTCCCTTCAACGGTAAAATTTTGAATGCAACCTTCATAACTCCGGAGATATTTTCCTTGCGAGAGCGAACGTGTCTTTATTCCACCACCTAAAAAAAACAACTGCATAAGATAAACGTATAAAATCAAAATAAATTGTAAAAAATAATCAAAATAATAATCAAAGTAAATATCAAAATAATAATCAAAATAATGAAAAAAAAATTGTATAAAAAAAAGTGTATAAAATAAAAGATGCAAATAAAAGACGTAAAAAACGTTTTGAGTATTATGTGTGACACGAGTAGGTTGCGAATTACACAATTTGCTTGTGCCTCACTATTAAGTCTTTTAGCTTATTGACACAGTTGATAAACCGTGAAAAACTGATCAACGAGCTGAGAACTTTTATTTACTATATCAGGAAAAAAAGAGTACCACGAAGAAACCACCTACAGAACATTCGGTCTTTTTATATGCAAAGCAAAATAAGTTCAACAAAGTTTTCTAAAAGCTGACGGAAATATTTTGACACCTTTTTATATAGATACATTTAATTAAATTCGTCAACCTGATCAAAGTAACTGGATCAAAGTAACCGCCAGTTTCAAAGTCGTGGCATTCAAATAAAACCTTTTTTTAAATGCTTTTATCAAAGTATTAGGCCTATAGTTAAAAAAAGTTTTTAAAACCTGAATAACAGAAACCATATATTTTCATAATAGCTATCATATATAATGTAAAAAATCTAAATAAAAGCTGTCATAGGTTTTTAGATAAAAGATAAAAATATAGATTTTTTTTCTGATAATTTTCAATGTTTGGAAAGATTGATTTTTTTTGTCATAAATAATTTTGTGCTGGGCGTAGAAAATTTAACAAATAGATTTATTGCGATCACACGATCCAATGATAAACTTTGTAAGGATTTAATTAGATGGCAGAGCTTTATTCTTTAAATTATAAATTTCATTGATTGTGAAGAATGATTAGAATAAAAGATTTGTGTCCATCAGCCTTAAGTTATTGTGGAAGACATTCATAAATCTAATCTTAACCTTAGAAGCTGACTTTATGACACTAAGTAAAAAAAAATCTTACTTGATATATACGAATATATCATATAACATTTTTGCATTCACTGTTTGGTTTTGTTTAACACCTTGTCCAGATTTCAGAAACCCACTTTTTTAACTATAGAGATATATGATATATAAATAAATTTTTTGATATAATAAATTTCTGATATGAATAAAGTTTTGAGTGCCACAACTTGCCAGCTACTTTTGTTAAGTGTAGATACAACCATTTTATTTGTATTTAAGACCACATATTTATTACTGATTCTTTAATCTCTTAAACTACCATAATATATAAGTTACAAAATAATACTTAGAGCGACTATATATGTGGTGCTATAAGAGCAACAACATTTAAGGTTTGACAGTTAGGCTTAAGCTTAATGCTGGTTATTCTATGGAAATTTCTGCAGTATCAAAAACTTTTCAAACAAAATATGTTTAAAAAATATCAATCACTCAGTAAATCTATAACACACCTCTGCTTTTTTTTTGTATATACAGTACTGTGCAAAAGATAGCAACACCTAAAATATTTTTTAAAAAATGCATATTTAAACAAATATAATACTGAATTTCTACAAACAACTATTATTCTTTGAAATAGACCTGTTTTTATTAAGTTCAGTTTATAATATAACTCTTACTGATAATTTACTTTATATAATGATCATTTCTTTTGCTGATGATCTCAGGTGGTCGAAACTCATATCATATTTTTTGCTTATTTGTATCAACTCTTAAAAATGAATACATTAACCATTGCGTCATTTATTTAATTTCTTTAAATTTATTATTATTTAGTATCTTTTTATAAGTAAAAGTCTGAAGAAGATTTTTTATTTATTAATAAATTCTCTTTGTGACTTAAAATTTTTTTTGTCAAAATTTTGTTTTGAGTTCGAAAGTTTTGACAAAAATACTTTTAAATACTCATAAAATGACAAAAATATCAATAAACGACAGAAATCGTGTGATTGTGTTACATAAAGAAGGCTATAATCAAGTAGAAATAGCAGAATGTGTGAATTATCCCCAATCCTCAGTTCAAAAAATAGTTAAAAAATACATTGAAATTGATGTCTAGTGGATAAAAAGAAGTCTAGCTGTCCTAAAAAGTTAACCCCATGTGACAAACAGTTTTTAAAAGTATCAGCATGTTGAATTTAAAAAAAGTAAGCACAGAACTTGTTCAAGATCTCAGAGGACTGGAACTGTAGTACTATGTAGTGCCTGTTAAAAAACCTTTAGTATGTAAAATCAATAAAGAAAAAAAATTTAAATTCTCAAAAGAATGCATTGAGTGGCAAAAAAATCAATGGGAAGGTATTGTTTACAGACGAGTCAAAATTTCAACTATTCGGGACAAATAGACAAATAGTAATGAGGTTAAGAAAAAGAGAAGCATTAATCCAACTTTGTCTAAAATTGACAGTGAAACATGGTGGCGGAAATATTTAAGTTTGGGGATGCATTTTAGTTAAAGAAGTAGGGGATATTAGGAATACAGGAAAAGCTTATAGGGGAAAAATACAAAATCATGCTGTGTCTCCAAGGGGGGAGGGGGGGCAATTAACTGGGGATAATTTTATCCTGTAATAGGATAATTATCCAAAACTCACTTGTAAATTAGTAAAAAAATATTTTTCAAATTGGGAAGCAAAGGGAGCACTCCAAACCATGCCTTGGCCCCCTCACAGCTCAGATTTGAATATAATTGAACATGTTTGGGACTATTTAAACAGAAAGAAGGTGGAAAGGTTGCCAAGAAAATTAAATGAGCTTTGGAACATTCTATACGAAAAATGATACAATTTCCCCAAACATATTTATTGAAAATCTTTATCATAGTATAGGTAAAAGGCTCAAAGGTTTTTATTACAAACAAAGGTGGTCATAATTAAATATTAGTAAAATCATTATCTACAGCAAAAAAAAATTAATTGATTTTAATAAAATTTATATTTTTTCTGATACAAGTTAATAAAAAATTATATATTTTTACTTTTATTTTAGTTTTAATGTTATTTTTTTACCATCTTTCTGTATTTATTAAAAATCTCCTAGGTGCTACTTTCTTTTGCACAGTACAAGATATCAATACAAAGCATTAAGATGATTACTTAAGTCGAACATAATGATGTCATACTGAAACGTGATAACAACCTAACAACTCATATTCAAATACTCTTGTTTTCAATGTATTTTATGAGACATGAGTGTATTTCATTTGCACTTCATTTCAAGAAAACTGCATAAAGAAGAACATAGTAAAATACCTAAGTACATAAAAGCATAAACATTTAGACCAGTGTTAAATCCTCCAGAACTCAATGTGATACTGACTTTTTCATCAATCATACAAGTTAAAGTTCTGCTTTGTCTAAAAAAAAAAACTCATAAATAATTTACTTATATAAAAATACTTTTAGCTACTTTAGAGATCTCAGCATAAAATAATTACTGATTAAGCTAAAATGTAATGTTATAAATGGGGAAGTTCTGAAAATCTTTAATCAGATCAAACATAAAAAGAAACTTTACAACAAATCATCAACCCACATTTTTTTCCAACTGTTAAAGCTAGATAATACCTAATAGAGTACTCTCTTATCATCTTCATAATTGAAATCTTTTATAATAATTTATGTCAATTTATTATACATACATACATACATACATACATACATACATACATACATACATACATACATACATACATACATACATACATACATACATACATACATACATACATAAACCTGAGTTGCCATTACTATGCTTACCTGATGCTTTTCCTTTGTTTGAGCTTTAATTGTTAAGGTTTTAGGCCTCACTCTATATATCTTAATACAGTCATAAATACATATATGATGTCTATGTTTTTTCTTAAAAGATTCAAACAAGTTCCATTGCACTATTCCTTAATCCAAAACAGTCATTTTTTTAAAACAACATGGTGAAATCTTTTTTGTGTGTAATATTTTTGTTGGATTGATCTCTCATCGTCTAATTGCTTAAAAAACTGTTTCAAATTGTCTTAATTGTTTTCAAATTTTAATTGTCTTTAAAAATACTTTATAAAAAAAGGAAATTTCTGTATTTATAGTAAATATAAAAATTAATAATTTTGTTTCTTTAATAGCTTGCCTAAAAAAAAATGAACCATCTTATGCCATAAAACATAAATACAAGTATGCACAATTTTTGTGTTAGAACTATCTATGAATTCACAACTCTCTTTATAAAAATTGAAAAAATCAAGATCTACCTATGAATGTCAATGTAGTGCCATCTACCATCATTTATTTTAAAGTTGCTTAACCCAATTTCTTTCTCATTCCTTAACTCAAATCTAAACAACAAAAACACTTCAAAAATTTTTTATTTTTTTTTTAATAAATTGTTAAGCTTCATTAGTAGATCAAAACTTGAAAAAAGGCTTTGAGAAAATTCTCTTTGAAATCTACACTTTGCTTACTGTATTTCCAAAGCACCATTTCTAATGCCTATTAACAAAGAATCTGGACTAGTAGCAGGATCTTGACCTTGCCACAACACCATACCTTCTTCATGCACAGTCTTTAAAAAGAAAGATATTTTGTTCTCCTCTACATATCTGAAATATAAACAACCAATTTAAGAACTCATCTTAAATGTAAAAAATTAGATCTTTGTAATTAAATGGTAAATAAAAAAATAATAATACATAATTCTTTTACCTTGCATTACTCTTTGGAAATAAAATGTAACTGTATTCACTCAACATTATAGAACTACCTAATTTTTCAGCTTTAAAAAAAAAAAAAAAAGAAAAATAGATCAGGTTTTAACTAATTCATGAAAGTACTTTTAGTTAACCTTCTAAACTTTTTAAAGAATCTTACTTTGTTGACAAGAGACACCGCTAAATCCAAAGGGACACAAGCAAATAGCTCCTTGAGCCATTTTCTTGCAAACACCATTATTTTTGCATTTTGAATTATTTCCACAAATGCTAATCTCACTTTCACATACAACTCCTATATAAGAGCTGGCACACTTGCAAATAAATTTATCTTCAGAAATTGCAATACAGGTACCTCCATGTAGACAAGGTTGTGATAAACATGGAGAAGTCTGTTTATAACAACTGGAAATATTTTTTGCAGTAATATAATCTTTTGATAGATCAATTTTCTTTGAGTTAATAATTAGCTGACTTATGCAACCAATAAAACCCTCACCATGATTACTTATTCCTTTTCCAATGTATACTAATGAATTTGTGTTAAGGTTAAGAGAGTCTTCTGCACCATTTGATGAATTCTTGAGTGCTTGGAGCCCATTAACTGATAAAGAAGAATACTTTCCTTTTATTTCAAAATGAACATCAAACCACTGATCTAAAACTACTATTACTTTACTATTCAAAATAACAGTCCCATCTCCGAGGTTATACTTTAAAACTAAACTCCCTTTTTCAGCGCCAACATTCAAAAATTTGTTCTTATTTTGAAATGTCTGTTCTATAGAAAGCAGTTCAAAGTCTTTTATTGATTGAGCTTTGAAAGTAACAGTTATTGCAAGTGCTTTTGAACGAAGGTTTGGGATAGGGTAAGACAAAAAAGAACTTGAATTGAATGCTGGAATCAATATTGAATGTCCTGAAAAAGAAAAGTATAAATAGCATAAGTTTTTAAAAGATTTAAAAAAGGGAGAGATTAATTGAGATTTTAAAACTCTAAAATAAATTCTTCAATAGAAAATCATTAAAACTTTTAAACAAAAATCTTTGCCAATTCTTAAATACATAAACAAGATTAAAAATTTTATAATGAAAAAAAAATTAAACTTTAACCGTAATCACAGCGCTTTCCAGAAACTCCCAGAGGACATTTGCAGGAATAACCATTTCGCTCATGGTTAACACATTGACCTTCATGAAAGCATGCATCTGGATAACAACGCTCAACTTGATCTTCACAATAAACTCCAGTATAATTTTTAATGCAAGTGCAAACAAATGCAAATTTTGTTGCCGAAGGATTACAAGTGCCCCCATTTTTACATGGATTGCCAATACACGTATTACATGCTTCAACATTTCTTGATGTCAATGCATCAACTAAACATAGAATACAATCCTAGGGAATGTTTTAAATTACTTTATTGTAAATATTTGTTAACTTAAATGTTTTTGTGGTATAAATGTGTGTTGTATAAAGTTCAAACACATTTTCTGAGTTATAGATAACTCAGAAAGTTATTTATAGTGAGACTCATCTTTAAACAAAGAAAACATAATCATTGTTTTAAAGCTATAAAATACTTTATCTGTATAAGATTTCTAAATTCTACACAAAGTAACGCTCATGTCTTATGGCCGCATAACTTAACACACCAATGATGCATGTTAAGTGGCCATAAGACATGAGCATAACTTAACACGCCAATTATGGCCACATAACTTAACACACCAATGATGTGATACCTATATCTTAAGATTGAAAAAAAATCTCATTATTATGGAACAATATAAGCATGATTTGTTTTCTTGATTCAACAAAGTTAATCTAAACAAGTGCTTCTTTTAGAATTAAGTAGTGATTTAGAATGAGGGAAGAAACTTACTCTGACAAAACTCAGAAGCAAAACATTTCAAATATTTTTAATTTTAAATCTATTCTTTTTTAAATTGAAATAAACATGCATACCAAATTCTATTCTTCGGTTATTGAGAATTAGTTCTGAAACACATCCAAAAAAGCTGGTAACAATTCCTACATCTACAAAAATTTTTGTTACATCTTCATAACCACCAAGATAAAGTTCACTATCAAGGTTCAATTCATTAAACTTGCCTAAAGATTTTCCATACACAGGATTATCATCATTCATTTTTAAAGATCCTATAGATTGATCTTGTCTTGCTTCTATTGAAATCCATGTATGAAGTTGAAAACGCTTTGTTGTTTTTATAATTGCTGAGCCAGATCCAAGATTGAAACAAAAAATAACATAAAAATCTCTAATTAAAATACTTAAAAAATCTTTCACTTGTGATCCACGATAAATTAAAAGTCCATCAGGTTTTTCAGGTTTGAACCACATACTTATTTTGGTTTGAGAGAGTGCATTTGGTATATTGCCAAAAACTTGCATAGAATCTTCTTGAATGAATCGAGGAACAAAATCTTTAAAAGTAAAAGCAAAAATAACAAAAAAATACCTTACTTTACAATAAGACAAAAATATATAAAAACTATTGATAATATTTCTTTGATAAACCCTTGAAATGCAGAAAATCTATTAAAAAAATAGAAAAAGGATATTGTAAGATAATCATTTTCTTTTTTGTCTTTTACTCAAAAGCATTTTTACTAAATTTTGTAATAATACATATTTCTTTGATTATTTTAAACTACAAAGAGAAACAGAACAAATAAATAGAAAAGAATATCAAAATGTTAAAAGAATTTTTTAAAAGAAGATAATAAACATATTTAAATATATTTTGAAAATGTACCTAAAACTTTTAATGTGACAGCTGCTTCTGCAGTTCCTTGCAAATTTTCAGCTTTGCAAATATATACACCAGCATCTGACACTTTTACACTAGGTATTACAAGGAAGTCCTCAGATAAATATATCTGTTCTGGAAGAGCACCATCAATTTTTAACCATGAAATTTTTGGTTTTGGATGTCCTGTTACATTGCAAACAAATTTAACAAGTTCTTTAATGCCAACTGATAATGCTGTGGGGAAGATTGAAACAGTGGGAGAACCTGATCATTGTAAAAGATTAGATTCTTATTTTTATATTTAGTTGTATAAAAACAAAACACAGAAAAAAATATTTTTTATAAACTTGTAATATCTAAATTGCTTCATTAACATTAACCTCTGACATGTATTTGAACTTCAGATAAAACTGAACCAATATCATTCTTAGCCACACAACGATAGGTACCACTATGTTCAGATGTTACATTAGAAAAATGCAATATTCCCCCTGCAGTCTTTATGTTTTTGTTAATATTCTCTTTCCTTTTGCTCCATTGTATTGTTGGCAGGGGTACACCATAGGCTTTACAGCTAATGGCAACATGAGAACCATAACTAACAGATACATGAGTTCCTCCAAGAATGACAATTCGAGGCAGCTCTATTGGACATACATTAAAACAGAAAGTTTTATTAGATATTGATCACTAACTTTACAGTTCATTGCATAATTAATAATCATTTTATTATCAATTTCTATAAGTTATTTAATAGAATACAAAACAATATTAACCATTTATCAACACTGTAAAAGTTTCCTCAGCAAAGCCTCCAGCATTACTTGCTCTACATTTATATTGCCCTTGGTCATACTTGCTCACATTAGTCAAAATGAATTCTCCATAAACAACAGATACTCCATTTGAACCTTTAGGAGATACCCAGTTTATAACAGGAGAAGGGTAGCCAGTGACATTACATTTGAGAGCAACAGTTGCATTTAAATTTACCCTGAAAACTGTTTCACTTGCTGCAACAATTATTGGTGGTTCTAAAAAAGATTATTATAGAAAATCACATAAATTATAAACTACCTCTGGGCTTAAAATAATACTTTACAGTACAGTAACATATTTACCAACAACTGTCACATTAACTGTTGAATTCAATTCACTATTAGCATCTTTATAAATACAAATATATGTGCCAGCATAATCTTTTGTTGCAGATGGTACAACAAGTTCGTCTCCAGAAATGATAGTTGAGAACTGTGACATATCCTTAAGCCCTTGCTTTTCCCACTTAATTGTAAACAATTGTTTACTTTTTACTAAACATTTAATAGTAAATGCATGACCTTGTTTCACTATGACTATTGGTGGGAAAATCTCAACATTTGGTGATACTAAAATTTAAAAAATGGTCCTACAATTACTATTAACAAAAAAGTTCAATAACCAAGAAATAAAAAATTAGATATTCTCTGTTTAGTTAAACTTTTAAATTTCAAATACAAGATGACACTTTATAACCAAAAATTAAAAGATTTATCTTTCAAAATTTTCTATCTGGCTCCTCAATCTTTCATTTGGCTATCATTTTGTTCAAGAAGTAAATTTACTGTAACAAAGTCATGAAGTTATTACCTGTCTTATGAGTCTTTACCTGTCTTATGAGGTGATCTTTAATTTAGTCTTTGAACAACTTAATGAATATCTGATAAGTTCTAATTTCATTTTGCAATTTTAAAAGCTATGGAAATTTACCTCTCACAATCAATTTTGTAAAAGATACAGCTGCTCCTTTCCGATTTAATGCATGACACTGATAATCATCCTCATCTGTCACAACCACTGAGTGAATTTGAAGCAAAGGTTTATTTGATACCTTATTTTGTTCTTTTCCTTTGGTCCAGTATATTTTGGGATTAGGAGTGCCTTGTGCTTTACAAACCATTTTAAAAGTGGAAAGATAATCAATTGTAACATTCTGAGGTAACTTGCTGATGACTGGAAATTCATCTTCTTTTTGTACTATTATTTTAAAAAATTTTATAACTTTTTTTTAAACATATAAACATTAAAAGATTTTTTTTTTCATAACCATATTTAGGAATATTGTACCTATAAGGGAAAGAACATCATATTTTTCTCCATGTGAATTTTTGCCAGTGCAAGTATAGTTGCCAGCCAATGAAAAATCAACAATAAAACTAAACTCAATAAAAGCTCCTTTATGAGTTATATTATATTTATCTTTACTGATGTGATTTGGGAGAGTTAAAAGGGTGTAAGGAGCAGGGTAACCATATCCAAAACACTTAATACTAGCTTGATCACCAACCCTAACTCTGTATTCACCATGAGGTTTGAATAACACTCTAGGGTCACCTTCATAAAAAAATAAATAAACAAATATAATATGAACAAAAAATGGATAGAGCAGATATACAATTTGATGACATACATAGGACTAAATTTTTAACATTGCAAATAAGAGTCTTCATTATAAAAGGATATAAATAATTTCAATAATCATCAGAAGAGCTACCAAAGAAAATGCAGTCCACTAAATATTTAACCATATTTTTACATTAAACACTGACTAATAGCTCAAAATATAATCCAACTATATGCATATTGCATTAATGTAATAAAAGAAAAAGGAAAAAAAAAAGCAGATTACCTTTGACAGTAAGATTCACTCTTTTCTCTTGTATCCCTGCTATATTCGATGCAACACAAATATACTGCCCCTCATGACTTTTACTGATCTCTGAAAGCTTTAAAACTAACCCTTCATCTACTTTTTTTAATTGTGAGGCTGGTACCTGATAACCAGACAATGTTTTCCAAATTAAAATGGGCTTTGGAATTCCATTAAGTATCTGACAAAAGAAGCTGATACTTTCTCCAACATAGGTAACTATGTTAATTGGGGAAGTGATTACTATTTCTGGTAACAACCGTCCTAAAAAATATTTTAACTTAAATGATTTATAGCTTATATTTTTTTAAAAAATTTACAGAGTTTGAATTTTGTCAATCACAAAGACTCACTAGTCTAACTGATATTTACTTCTATCAATATAATTATAGGTATTACTAAAGCAATATAACCTAAAACTATAACCATTCAACTAGTTAGTCTACATGTAATACTTCTATAAGCAAGGTACCGAAAGTTTGCTTTCATGGACACTGCTCATTAAACATCAATTTAAAATTCTATACCACTTTTAATAAAACTGAGAATATCTTTGAGAAAATTAAGAAAACTTTAGTAAGAAAAAAATAATCAAAATATTTCATCAAAACTTTAGTAAGAAAAACTCAATTACTTGGATACCTTGAAAAAAAAAAAAAGGAGAACAAACTAAAAATAAATCCAACCTTCAACAAGCCTTTTTTTAACAAACTTTAAAACAACAAATACAGATTTTACTTACGCTCTACTGATAAAACAGAAGTTGAACTATCAATTCCAAATTTATTTTGACCAGAACAAACATAAGTTCCACTGTCATCAGCTGAAACTTTTAGTATCTTTAAATGGTTTCCTTCAATAATATGATTATTTGTAAGTAAACCATTAGGTTTGCTCCAAAGCACAATTGGTAAAGGTGAGCCAGTCACATTACATTGAATTTGAGTAAAATTGCCTTCAGTAACAGAAACAAATTTCGGTTTAATATATGTTTTAGGCTTGAAACCAGGATCTAAAAAAAAGAAAAAAGATAATAATAATAATAATAATAATAATAATAATAATAATAATAATAATAATAATAATAATAATAATAATAATAATATAATAATAATAATAATAATAATAATAATAATAATAATTAAATAAGCATTGTATGTATGTATGTATGTATGTATGTATGTATGTATGTATGTATGTATGTATGTATGTATGTATGTATGTATGTATGTATGTATGTATGTATGTATGTATGTATGTATGTATGTATGTATGTATGTATGTATGTATGTATGTATTTGTGCGTGTGTGTATGCATGATTAATAACTGTATGATTAGTATTCCATACCCTCCTATGATTAGTAGAAGTCAGGACATTTGTGTCCCCTCGTATAAAAATCGCGACACTTGAAACCTATGGTATTAATAAAAATCCTCCTTTATTCTTAGATAAGTTATGGAGAGAGACCAAATATCGTGCATGCTTTCTTAAATTTTTCATTTATTTTTGATTCCTTTTTTTTTTTTTTTTGTTTTAACAAATTTGTATTTTATAATTATTTTATGACTGTTGCTTAAGTCTAAGAGTTATTTGTTTATTGATTTGCTTTCTTTCGACAAAATGTTATGGCGATTCCCAACTTATTCCAATTAGTATTTTGCAGAACGATTTTACTTTTCGTCTCATGAATATTTTATATCACAAAATAAAATAAAGATTACCTATCATATTAACGACAGTCTAAAGAAAAAAAGACCTGTAATCAAGTTTTTTTTTTTAAATGGCTGAAGCTGCTTCTTTTACTAAGGCAAAGCAAAAAAGTGACGTAAAAGGAATTCTTAAGCATGGAAATGAACCTTCTCCACATCCTGAAGTCAAATGGGATGAAATGAACATTTTGGAAACATTTCATCCAGCAAACAAGGATTATGGCCATATGAAGATTGACGAACCACCTACACCTTACAACCACGATGTAAGTATATTTTCTAAATTTGATATGATTTTTTTGAATTGTACAGAAAAATTACAAAATAGATTATGATAGTTGTGTAGAACTTAAGCAGAAAGCTCTTATAACTATTTTCTAATGCTAACAAAGTAGCCTTAACTCTAGAATTTTATTAGCAAAGTAAACTTATAGTTACTTTAATTTATTTACTTATTGTCAGAGTGCCAGTGTGTTTAAGAATGTTATAAATACTTTTGCATTTTAGGTTGTTGATGAAGATGAAATTACAAACAGTGGTGTTAATTCTACTGAGCTTGCTAGTAAACTAATAGCGACTGGGAGCAGAGTAGATTACATAAGTGGAGAAGAATCATGTGAAGACGATGAGGATGAGCATCTTTCTTCTGAGGCTAAAATAAAAAAAGACCAATTTCGGCAACATCGACGCAATCATTATAATGAATTCCAAAATGTAAGGAAAGCAAGGGAACTTATTGACAAAGAATTAGCTGATCTTGAGAAAGAAGAGAATGAAAACAGAAAAATGGATA
The DNA here is from genome assembly GCF_058129835.1 of Hydra viridissima. Classification (NCBI taxonomy): domain Eukaryota; kingdom Metazoa; phylum Cnidaria; class Hydrozoa; order Anthoathecata; family Hydridae; genus Hydra; species Hydra viridissima. The sequence continues at coordinate 3,023,040 of NW_028324310.1, forward strand.
CATCTAATTAATGATATTTTAAAGAAACATGCATAACCATATGCATGCGTTTTAGTCTTTGTTGGTAGTACTTAAATACTCAACTAGATAGCAGTCAAATAGCTGTCGTTTCAGTATTGTGTAGAATAATATTTACAAGGTTGTTTTTGATAAATATTTTCAAGGTGAATCCTTTCATAGCATATATTGTGTGAGTTCAACTACACCCTTCTTTCATTTGTTGTCTATGACAATAAGTAAGCCCATTAGGATGCAAAGTTTTAGTGTTATACTAATTAATAAAAATGTAAATGGTAAACTACAAAACTAAAGTATAGTTATATAAATGTAGTTATATATTCTGAGAAATAATATTAAAAGTTTTAAAAATCAGAACGTTTAAGTTTATCAATGGTCAGAAAGTAAACATTTTCACCATTGATTCAGATTTTTAATCACTCCTTTTATTGGGAAATCTTCATGATGTATTTTATATATTTATAAATATAGATGTAAGCTATATAAATTAACATTAAAAAAAAAACAAAAAAAAATACTTTTTATGAAGTTATTATAAATATAACCTCACCAAGATTAATCATAATTTGACAATAATAGAGTTTTTAAAAGGAAAAAAAACAAAAACTCCAGGCCAAATGCGAAAAACATTTATTGTCGCATTAATAAAAAAGTTCATCAATTATTTATTTTTATCTCAGCACTTTATTTGAAGTTATTGAAATATCCTATTAGTATTTGCATGTTTTCATTAACCGATTTAGGATTAATACTTCCTACTTAACAACTTATTTTACACTTCCCATACTTAAACAATAAAGAGAATTTTAATTTTAAAGTTTCCGAAAAACTCAGCTGTTTTATGAAAAGAATGCTGCATTTCTCTGACGTTCACGAACGCTGGAATTTCTCTGCAGCTCTTATAAAAAATACGATACTTAATCTTACCTTAAACTTCAACGCAATTTGAATTGTTTATCCTGGGAGATTTTATACTTGAACTTTGAATTTAGAGTTTCGAATTGAATTCGCCCATTGCTAACATTTTTAGTAAACGCGACAACCCGTCTAATCAGTTAACTTGAGGAAAGTTCAAAAAAAAAAGTTAAAATCAAGAGTATCTATATTTTGCCGTCACAAATCTAAATATATATAAATAAATATAGTCAGGGAAAGCGTGCTTGTTTCAGAACTTTTCTGAAATGCTGTTTGAATGTAAAAAAAGATTTTGCTGGATCTAATACAAAATAGTGACAAAAATGCGACTCTCAGCCAAGACAATTTTAAAATCATCAAGTTCAATTAAATTAGTAAATAGCCTTGGTAATTTTGTTTAGTCCCTTTTTTTATTTATTTTTTAACAATAATACATTCATTTTAGGAAATTAATATACAACGGCACGTATCTGCTAAAAAACTGTTGAATTCAACAGTTTGCATGACGCAGAACTTGATGATTGGATAAATAAGTTAAAAATAACTTTCAGTGCATTTAGCTTTATTTTTTCTCTTTATATTTTCGAATAACTATACAAAAAAAAGTTTCAGTGTTGAAAAGATAATTTAGAGAGAAAAGATATATTATACATTAAATTCCAATATCTATATTTTACGCTTTTTTTGTTTAAAAAAATATAGATGAATGAAGTACATACATCGTTGCTAAGCGATGTTGTAAATTACATATATCGTTGCTAAACTGGAGATCATAATAAAAAGTTATAGATGTTACTGCATTAAATTTAGCACAAATTTTTATAAGACTAAATCGACATTCGTCGTACTTGATGCAAATTTTAATGAAGTGAGATCTTTTTTAGGTTCCTTTTTAGGCTTTTTGAGGTTCTAAATTTCATGGTTTTACTTTTAAAATTGATTACCATTGTTTTTTATCATTTTGACCGGGTAGAAATATCACCTTACAAACTAACTATAAAATATATAGACTTAATCATTGCATCAAACTTTCTTTTTAAACAACTATTTAAACAACTCGCTACGTCAACACTCAGTTACAACAACTTTCAAGTCTGTTTTTTTAACAAACTCCTTTTTTTTTTTTTTGATGACGTATTCAAGCGTGTTGCTTAAGTTACTTGGTGAGCAAATTTTTCTTTTTACAGTAAGCGGATTAAATTGTAACAGATTGAGAACGTTCTCACCTGTGGAAAGAAAAAAAGAAAATTTAATTGGGCGGTGGGAGTGGTGTGGCATATTCTGCTCCATCATGTTACTAGAATTTTTTTCAAACTGTAAAGTCAGGTTTTTTATCACATTTTGAGATTATCTTTTAGATTAAAAAAGCGTGTTATTTGATGTAGATATAAGACCTAAATCAGTCACTCAACAACAAACATTACAAGTTACAAAAGTTTATCAGTTTCAATAGCAAACTTAGTGATCTGAACATGCCTGGCAATCTGCACGATCACAGGAGATTAAAAACATTTTTTTGTTCACGTTTTAAGCTCTTTTCAGCCTGTAACGGAAGGATTTCTATGAATGTTTTTCTTTAAATTGAACGGAGCTGTGAACGTGGATGTGAGCGTGATCCCATTACATAATTTCTTTTTACTCGAACAAAAACACCAAAGGGGAGTCTATTTTAAAACCTTTGCACTCTGTGAAGGTGATGCCGCTAATAATTCGCAATCGACAATTTGTTTTAATAAAGCTCAACTTAACAAGTTCAACAAACAAAACTAAGATTTTATTAATCTTAATATAAATGAGTTTGATATTACCAACCGAACTTGTTGGAGCGACGGTGACAGAAACAGGGAATCTCCAAATTCAAACCTAACGAGCAACATTCAACATGGCGGATGCAGAAAACGAAGTTTTACAGTTTTACAGCGAATGGAAAAGTGAAGTTCTAGATGATCTGAGGAACGAAATAGTAAGAGATCTTTATCCACAAAAGCATTTCACATTTTTACGAGTTCACAAGATATTAGATGAGGAAGATGAAGAAGAAATAAAATACGAGAGAACTAGAAAACAACAGGCTGAGTGTTTTCTTTCAAAACTCTCAAAAAAAGGACCTATTGCGTTTGACAAATTTTGCGAGTCTTTGTTAAATACTGCAGGAATGCAGCATCTTTTAGAAAAATTATTGGACGCTTTTGACACAAAGAGAGAACAGTTAGGTGAGCAGAACCATTCAAGAAACTCTTACGGGAGATATAGCTTAAACCATTTTCCTGTGCCTGGACAAAATGGTGGTCCATCTTTACCTAGTGAGATAAATCTGGAATCACCACCACCTTATCATGAATAAATTGATAAATTTTTTTATATTAATACAAATTATTTTAGTACAAATCAATCAGACCATCAATTAGTTCTATCATATAAAAACAAACCAATCGATTTACTCTAAATAATTTTTTTTTCAATTTATCAGCTTTAGCTTTTTTTTTTACTTTTTTTAACATTCTTAAGTTTTGTCCATTAAAATTTGTTATGCAAACTGTGTCTTTTAAAAACTTCTTTTTCAATATATGTTTGCAGTGTGGAAGATTTTTTGATAAATGATGAGCCAGATAGATTATTAATCTTTCACTTTGTTATCAAATCTTATAACACAATCTTTAATCTATGCACACAAAAAAAACTTTTAGTGCACGCGACGATTAATTATTAACAATTTTAGCTGACAATTAAAATCTTTTCATAAAAAAACCTTAATCTTCTCTAAAATGAAATTGTTTTTGATTCAAACACAATTTCTTTAAAAAGTTGCAAAAAAAGATTCCGCGCTAAAAAAAAGACTTCCGCACTTTTTTTTAAATCAACTCTTTAGAGTTTTTTAATTTAACAAAATAAACTAGCTACACTTGATTTTAATGTATACATCTTTAATGTACGTTTATAAGATTGTTTAACTATTTGAAAGTTTTAATCATTAAGGAATTTACCTAAGTTCGCACGCTTTAAGGTTTTAAGAGATCGTTCAACTACGATGGGGTTGCTTGTCACAGCTTAAACGGTCATGGTTGTCACAGTCCGATAAAGAATCCTACTTCACTTTTTAAAGTGATATTAAAAAAGCCCTCTGCTGTGTGTCGAAAAAAAGGGGGCCCAGAATTGAGTTTAGCCTAGAGCCAACAATTAACTTAAACGGTCCTGTCTGTACATATGACATTTTTTCACATCTAACCCCTTATAATACAACAAAGCACTCCCATTGACCACCCCTTAATAATATTTTATATGTTTAGGGTGTACAGTAAGTGTTTAAAGGGTGCACAATTATACCTTTTATGTTTTAAAAAGTAAAACAAGTCTTTGATGCTTTTTACATCCTGTTGGATAAAAAAAACACCCTCGTTGAAAAGTTGCTGTCCTATTGTCCAATCCCTAAAACTTTTGTTATTTTAGGAACGCAAGTTTTTGTGTGTGTGTGTGTGTGTTCTTTTTTCTTCTAAATTTACATCAAACTTATAATTAATTCACTATCATGAAAGAGTGTGACAATCATCCCCATATCTACTATATGATTTAATAAATGTTCCATAAAATTTTTAAAGTTTCATTGTGAAAACACCACAAAGAAATATTCATCATTTACAAATAAAAGAATTAAACCGAAACCTAATTACTAAAACATGAGGTGGAAAAAAAAAAAACATCGTTCGTGGTTAATAAATTCCGTTTATTTTAAAAGTATTTAAAAAAACATCAAATAATATTTCTTACAGATCAAAAAGAGTGGAAGATCAAGGAAAATATACCGCAAATTAAGAACCACGAAAGATGTCATTTTTCATTCTCTTTTGCTGAAGAAATCACTGCTTTAATAAATTTTCAGTTGCTTTTTTACGACTCAGTTTACACAGTGAAATTTTCTTGACGGCTATTACGACCATTACATAGGGACAACTATTTCACTTCGATTTTTTTTTTATGAGTTTTTTTTTAGCTAAAAGAAATAGACTTGCTATTAAAAATTACTAGAAGCCAGCTAAAATATAACTTCAACAAGGGCATGTTTGAAAGCTTCATAACATCAGCCATTTTAAATTAAAACGCATGCATTGAACAAAATCAGCCATTTTAAATTAAAACGTATGCACCGTACAAAATTGCTTAACTTAATTTCATTTAATATTTTTTTAAACAGGAACACAAAGATTTTGTAAAACTGACTAATAGAAAATCAGAAAATCTTTTTAAAAAGTTTTTCTTGCGTTTTTTTTTTTTTTTTTCTTGCGATTGAAAACTACAAATAAGGCTTAGTCACTTACCAGGCTCCACAAAAAGATTGCTTTTGGCGACTACTTCTCCATATTGGTTTGATGCTACACACTCGTATTGACCTTGATCAGCAAAATCTGTCGAAAGGATATGTAATTCACGATCGCGCACTACACTGGAGATAGGTAAATCACCATTGGTTCGTTTCCAATTCAGTTTTAAAACAGTTCCAGACACATTGCACAAAAACATCACTGCCGTCCCCAATTGAACACGAATTTCATTTGGAGTAATATTGACTATCGGCAAACTGTTTGGTCCTTAAATTAAATAATTTTACGAAATTACATTGTTATTAACAAATCAAAAGTAGATAGCGAGCACCAACATCACAAACATCATAAACTTACAGCATATTATATAACGAGTGCGATTTTGTAAACTTTTTAAAAAACTAAGTAGTCTGATATATTATACCCCCCCCCGCCCCCCGCCCCCCCCCCCCTCTCCTCATCAAATTTTGCTTTTAAAAATCACATTTTCTCCTATAACTGTACCTCTAACATATAGAACGGATCGCGATGAAACTGTACCACCTTGATTTGCCGCAGTGCAAAAATACTGCCCTTCGTCATCGAGTTGCACCTTTTTCACTTCTAAATGATCTTCGTCAATCTTAACGTTTTCAGACATAGATTTTCCAGCTTCAAGCTCCCATGAAATAGTTGGAGTTGGGTATCCGGACGCAGAGCAGCGAAATTTCACATTTTCGTTTATATCTGCGACTATTTCAATAGGATAGATAGCTGCTTTAGGTGGAATGGGAACTAAAAGTAAAAGGTAAAACTAACAATTATTATATAAAGAATTTTGTGAAATTAGACGTACAGCAATAAATTACTACATTATATCTTAGCATACAACAGAGCACACCTCAGCACACAACAGAGCACACCTCAACATACAGCAGAGTCACAGTTCAACTGTATTAAATTAGTTTATTACAAAAAAGTTACAACAAAAAAAGATAAAAAGACAGAATTCTAGAACTCTAGAACTCTATGAATGGATTAAGAGAACTAGAAAAACTAGAAAAACTAGAAAATAACTAGATAAATCAAGATATCAAAAAAGTTTTAGAAAAAAAAAAAAAATTAGCGGAGAAATTTTTTTTAAACTTACTTTAACCAACTAAAAGAGAAAAACTGAGTCGTCTCAAACTATCTTTAAAGTAAGTAAAGTAAACTTTACCTCCCACTCTAAGCTGCACGCTGACTTGATCGTTACTGTACTGATTTGAGACTTTACAAGAATACAGCCCAGAATGACCTTGGTTTACATTAGGTATGGTAATAATACCATTCTTTACTTGAGCGTCAGAAGGTAACTTCTCAAAATTTTCTCGTCTCCATGTTATAGTCGAAGTTAAATCACTATCGTGGTTACAGATAAATCGTGCAGTGCCTCCTTGCTCAATATGAAGAGATTTTGGTGTAACACTTACACGAATTGGTAGCAGACGATGTACTAAAAAATTGGATGAAATTCTAGTAAACAGTAAAGTGAAAAAAAATATTTCATTTTGTTGAGGTTTATAAACATTTACAACTGTTGTATGTTATTTAAAACATCAACACGTGGTTATGAAAAAACAACACATGCTAATGGAAGCTTTTATTTTCGTACAATTACCATTAAATAATTTATTCAAATATTTACTAACCAACTACGTTAAGAACCGCCATTCCAGAACTTAACCCATAATCATTTTTGGCCGAACATATATAGGTTTGCTCATCCAACTTATCGATATTCATTATAGTTAAAGTTTTAGAAGTACTTGTTGAAGTGAATTTGACGTTTGAGGCAAAGGGTCGGCCATCAGTACGAGACCATTGTATTGTTAAGGGTTGTTCACCCGAAGCACTACAATGAAATGTTGCAATCGTGCCCAAACGATCTTTTCTACTCTCAGGGGTAATTTTTACAGATGGTTCAGATGTATCTATATAAAAAATAAAATTACATTATGCAAAAAAAAAAAAAAAGAGAAAAAAAACAGCAAATTAAACAAAGCAACAAATATAAACAAAGCGAGTTTGTTTAATTTGATTTGTTTGGCTGATTTAGTAAGACATATACCTCCCAATCAGATGACTACGTTTTACACGGAAAATTTTATTACCCGATTAAAATTTAATACCATACTGATGCAATTCCGAAATATTTGATAATCAAGTTTCATATTTTAATCACACAATTTTACAAGTTTGAATCCGTGAAGGACGGGAGAAGCGAGGAGGAGAGGGACTCTTGTAGCCATACTACCTTTCTCTCCCCTTTTTAAATTTTTAGTTAAAAAAAGCACGTTTTGGTCCTTAAATTTTTTGGGCAATTACATTTTTATTTCTGATTTAATGTTTAAAGTTTAATTCACAAATTTTAACGCGAGAGATGAAGGAATAAAGGGTATTCTCTTTATTTTCACAAGAAATTTTATTTTACTTTTTTTAAGTGCTAACAAGTTTTATAAACTGTCACTAAAACTAGCTTAAACTAGAAATAAAAATTGATTGAGTATCCGAACTGCCACAAGTTCCCACCACTTTCCCGCCCCCTTCCATAAATACTTCTCGGATTTACTAAAGCGATTTCCCGCCATTTTTCTCCCCCCCCCCCTCTATCTCTCTCTGCTTATTAAATCAAGAACATGCGCTATCGCATTCATAATTACCGATAAATCCCACATTTACTAGCATAAATTATTTTGAATAAAGATTTATAAAAAAGAAAATACACACGCACAGAAAATAATCTGACTTACAGCGCATTGCAGACTTCTTACAAGTACCACCTGGCGTCTGTGGATTTCCAGTGTAACCAATAGCACACCTTATTTTAAAAAAGTATACAAAGTTTTCTCTTTTACACATTTTTTAAGTTGAATTTTACATAAATAAAATGAAATAAAATTTAATTCATTAAATAGGTATTACTCTCCACAATAGCGTCCAGAATATCCAGTCTTGCAAGCATCACAAACATACCCTTCATCTGGGGATAACTTACACGAACTACTAAACCTAAAATAAAAAACAAACTCTTTTTAATTAGTAAGTTAAATTTGTTGTTTTTAAAATATCTTTTAGTTGAACCTTTTTTCCCGCTTTATTTTGTTTAAAATAATGTACAGGGTGTTTTACAAGTTGTGTACGTGCTTTTGATTTAAAATTGCTCTTAATTATCATAAGATATATTTATCGAAAACCTATATATATAGAGTTTAATTATCAATGTAGATATATATAAAAAAATCATGGCTTCATGACTTATGATCGAAGAGAGAATTCAAACTGTTTTTTTTATCTTCCAAATCTCAGAATTTTCAAGAGGTTAGAAGGCAATTGATAAATCATTTTACCATTACCGCCACTTCTTTAGAAAAAAATTCGAAAATTGATTGACAAGTTTAAAGAGGCAGGCAGCGATCATGAAAGATCCGGCCGCTCTAGTTTTATTTTTACAAAGGAAGCTGTTCAAAACGTTACAGAAATGTTCGAGAAACCGACGATTTGTCAATTCGAAAGGGTAGTCTAATTGACCCGCACTTTTCGAGGTTTTGGTCACGTGATTCATATCTACAAATGCTTAAAGAGTCTTGATGGCCTCAAGTTAAACAACGTGGTATGTACTTTCAACAAGATTTGGCATTTGCCCATTATTCCTGTCAAATAAAAAGCTGACTAGATCGAAAGTTCCCTCAACGAATTGGCAGACGAAATCCAATCGAATTACCTGCTCGTTCTCCTGATCTTTCTCCTTCAGACCTCTTTATTTGGGGCTATTTGAAGAATATTATATACAAAGACAGATCCTCTACAATTAGTCAACTTCGTGAGCAGATTAAGCAACCGTGTAAAAAGATACATAACATGTGTAAAAGAGACTGCAAAAACGAACAACTAGTTCGTTTGAAACGCTCCCAAGAGCTAGATGCTAAACAAATTAAACAGCCACATATATTATTTTTTTATTATGATAAATTTACTGTTAAAAAAAAAATATAAAAAAAACTCTTTCTTTATCGTTCGTTTAAATATTTCAAATCAAAAGCACGTACACAACTTATCAAACACCCTGTACATAAAAGTTAATCATTTACTGATTTGTAGACATCCTGAGAGGACAAAGGCATTGCTTGCATTCTACCCCATTTGATGGGTCACCAAAGAAACCAAGTATACATTCTTCGCATTTTGCACCTCTAGTATTATTTTGGCATTCACTACAAACTCCTGTAACACTATCACAAGATGCAGAAAAGCCATTACACTGACATTTTTGACATCTCAACTCACCAGTAGCTGTTCTGAACCGAAAATACCCAATTGCACAGCGCTAAAATGTAATTTCTTTTAATTGTAATTTACTCAAATGTGTTTACTAGGTACTAAAAAAGTTTTTAAAACTTTTCTTCATAACTAATTATTTCCATGATTTCAACCACAATAATATTTTTTAAATAAACTTTTATGATTGCAAAAAAAAAACCCTTTACTTTAATATTATTTTCATAGTATTAAAGCAGGAAACCCTGTTGAATTTTCTTACATTATAATAGAACCAAACAAGTTCTATCAAAACCATGGTTATTCATTAAAAAAAACAAAAACATTAAAAACTTCATTAGGAACTTCTTAATATAAACACTGAATATTTAAATAAACAAAAGATTATGTGAAAATAACTTAAAATAAATTACCTCACATGAAGTACCGACATACCCAGTCGGACATTTGCAAATCTCTACACTCTTCATAGATTCAATTGACTTAACAGATAGAGGTCGGGATAAAAGTACATTACTCAATCTACCAAACATATTTCCATGAATAGTGATTATGATTTCATAATTATCATTTATACAGTAAACAAAAAGTATATACAGTTATTAAAATATTAATTAAAAACAGAATTAAAAAAAAACATACGATGTACTTTTTGTTCTACTGCTGTATGTACCACGAATCAGAAAACTTTCAATATTTGATAAAACAAACAAAAATTCTTCCCTTGATACTGATTGTCCTGATAATGTAAACCATTTCTCCTAAAAGAAGTTTTTATCAATTACACTACAAAAAAATGTTGTAAAAACGTTTTAAAAAAATACACTAAAACCTTCTTTCTCAATATAACCTCAGATGTAGTTAAAAATTGACCACACTTCCAGTTTCTTCCTTTTTTTATAACATTCCATACCATTGAAATTGAAACTTTTTATTTTTTTGCAATTTGCCCCATTGAATATTTTTCTTGCTATAATGTAAATATTGCTGATCTTGTTTCTATTAATAACTCCTGTTTGCAATTGTGGTTTTGCTATTTTTATTAAAGTTTATAATTTTTTTAAAATTATAAACTTTAATAAAAATAGCAAAACCACAATTTTTGTTGAATTTCACTGTGGCAAAATTATATCATTACTTAACCTTTTGAAATGGAATACAAACAAATAGTTAAATCTTTATGCATCTTAGCATCTATAACCTTAACATGAAGATTGGTCTTAATAACCACGAGATTTATCAAGGTTTATTTGAAAAGTACGCTTAGGCAAAGAAACTATAAACACCCACTTGAGACAATATGAAAGCGTATATTGTTAAATTAATGAAGCAGTTTAAATACTAACTAAAAATAAAATTTACGATTTTTTTTTTCAGCATTTTTTACTTAAATTATCATTTGAGGAAGATGAAGGACCTGTTGTAGTTAGGGAGCTCATTAAAATATAGCAAACACACAAGCCACAGTAAGGGCCTTACTAAATTCTCTTCCAACTTTCTGATAACTCCAATTTTTTTTTGGTATTATTGTTTGTGTCATCACATCACCACATGACAAAATGTAAATTTTAACATGACGTAATATTCATACCCTTACTTTTTTTGGATTTTAATTTTATTGTTACATTATACACAAATAAAATTTTCATGCATTTCATTTGTAGGTTTTGTAAATTTACTAGAATACTTACTTTATTTTTATGTTTAAATTAAGGTAGACACAGCTTGTTTTAAAAAACATGGCAACTTTTTCCTATGATGGCATATTGATGAGTCAACCAAAGGTATGCCATCATAATTAGTGTACAAAATTACATGAACATATGTATTACATTTCAATTTATCTGATACAGTATGTTTGTGTTTTGCAATGAACTTAATTTGCTATCTCACCCTAAAGAACCATGGATTTGTTTATAGACTATTTTTAACTTTTTTTTATGATATGTTATACTTCCGTTAATAATAATAATAAAAAAATCTTGTCTAACTTATCTAAAGTGTTTAAAGGAATAAAGCCATGTCGAAAACAACTTTTTTATTTTTTCATGTAATGAATCAGTGAAGTATTAAAGTTAAGTATACTACCATAGGCACCTTTCCCCTTGGTGTTGGTTTGAGTATGTTGTGTTTTTCATTGTTTGAAGCTTCTATGTAGCTTTTTCTCCAATGTGATAAATTTTGTTGTTCTTAGTGAAGTGGCATAAATCACCCATCATGTTGAAATTTAAATGCCCCTGATACTATCTCTTTATTACTTCAATGCCCTGGTTAAACCAAATAACTACCTTTTTAGCTTATACCAATGTTTTGTTGAAAAACTTTCTTTTTTTTAGCGAACTTTTTTAAACTAACTTCTTGACTATCATACGCATAGATGATCTTATGCAAAGGTTACCATTTTTTATAAGGAAACTTGAATAACTTATTTAAAAGCCAAATTTTTGATTAAAATAAATAGTATTCTTGGAAATATATATATCCAGTAACATTTTTTTAATCATATCATTATAAATTTCTGTTGTTGTTTTTTTAACATTGGAACTTATCATTTGGTCCATCTTTATCAGATTCAATTTCACTAGACTAATGAAGTAAAGTGTCATCAACAGGCTGTGGTACTCAGAGACAGGAAATTCTGGATCATGGCCAACTGGCTAGATAACTAAAGGAATGTTAGAGCAGACAATTACTTTCTAATGTTTGGAGTTATATTTAGTTATGACAATGCTATTTAAAAAAAACTGTCTAAATGATTTTTTGGTTCTCTCCATACCATGGTTATTGCAAGTATAAAAGATGTTTTTTGGTTTTGTGTCCATTTTCTAAAGACTTGAACACAAATACAGCATACCTTTTGTGGAGCCCAAGGTTTTTCTTGATCACCAAATATATTCCAAAATGTTTTTTTAGTGTTTTAATAACAAAATCACCACATGTTTTTCCAAAAAAAACTGTTCGGAAAATATTTGTAAGATTGGTCAGTCATACTTTTAAAGAACATTGGTAAAATATTGATAAATAAAGATGTGTTGACTGAAATAAAATGAAACACTGTCAGAAAGTAAGAAGAACAAGACAGGAAAATGTTAACTGTATGTTTTAGTATGTTAAAATAAATAAAAAATGAATTTCTTGCATTTCGTTTATTCAAATCTGAAAAAATAGCTGATGACTATTCTCTGATTCCGTACAAACAAATTTGTTAAAAAAGTTTTTTTTATTGCTGACTTTTTTTATTTTTAAATTTTTTATTTGAAACAAGAAAAAAGTAAAAAAAAACAAACTTTTGAGAAAACAAAACAAAAAAAAACTTAAAAGAAAACAATTTACCTCGTGCATAGGTATTACCATATGTGATACTTTTTTATTTAAAACAGTTATGTTGCCTTGATAAACAATAGCCTTTCCATTACCCTGAAGTGTACAAATAAAGTTTAATAAAAAAAATTTAAATGTTGCTCCTTGATACCATTTCAAAATATGGTAAGCTAAAGAAACTTCAAAAATTACCTTAATTTTGACATCTGGTTTTATGTAAACGTTTCCAGAACTTTTTTCTTCATAAGATATGCTATATGACAGAACTCCACCATAAGCTGATAGCTGTACTTCAAAAACATAATGAAAGTAAAAGTTCCAGTAACTAATATCAGAATAAAAGAGATTTTACTTAAACTTCATATTTGCATTAAAATCCTAAAAAAACAATTTTTAATTATTTATAAACAAGATTTTAACAATTTATATCTGTTTGTATTTCTCAATCTTAGACAGGGTGGCCCAAAAGTCAAAACACCATTTAAAATTAAAATAATTTTGTACAACCTACAATTCTAAATTTGATTTCAGATTATTAAAGGATTATCCTTGGAAATTAATTATGGAGAAATTCACAACTAAATAATTGAATTAGAGTAAATAATTTAATTCAAAATAATTGAGTTCTATATAGAAAACGAATTGTGTAAATGCAAAGAGCCTGCACTCAACATTTTTAGGTCAGAAAACAACCATATTAACAAACTATTCTTCATTTATTCTGGTGGTTCCAAGATCAAAGTTTCTGTGAGTGATTTACCATGTGGTTGGAGACTACATTTAGGAAATCTATCACTGAGGCATTGAGAAATGGTGGATAACTTCTTGGATCCTACAGTCTTGAACACACCAGAGGTTTAGTGGCAGCAAGATGGTGTTACTGTTCATACAGCTCACCTGACAACTAAACTCTTAAGGTAAAATTTTGAGAGAAGAATTTTGAAAAGTTCTTAAATTATTTGGTCGCCATGGTCATCTGACTTAGCTGCTCCAGACTTCATCCTGTGGAGTATTTGAAAGATAGAGTATACCATAACAATCCTCAAACCATTCAGCAAATTAAGGCTAACATCTGTGAAGAAATTGAAGGAATAAACAAGGAAATATTACAACAGAAGATGATTCACGTCTTAGTAAGAGTGCCTAAGTCTAAAGACCAAAATGGTTGTTGTTTAATAGATGATATTTTCAAAACTAAATAAAATTTATTTCCAAGATGTGTTTTTTTCTGTTTATAAAAGAATAAATGTAAATTATTAAGAAATGAAAAAGTTATTTCATTTTAAGATGATGTAGTGACTTTTAAATCACCACTGAAAATAAAACCTATAAGAATTTTTGTTTCATGTTTACACTTTAAAATAAAAATGGACCTGAGGAATGAAAAAATGTACTGTTTAAATCATTGTTTTTCAGAATTTCTGAAAAATAGTATTTTGAACAATGTATTTTTTAAAGGAAAACTGACCTTTTCTTGACAGAAAATACTTGGCAAGGACCAATACAGAACAGAACTTTCAAGTAAGTCACTAAATATTACTTCATTTTCAGATCCCATATAAAAACCTGCAGAAATGTTAAGTGTTTCCTCAAAGTTAGTCATTTTAATTCCACTCACATTATGAAGTTGCAGCTACAAACAAAAAATTTATTTAATATTTTTTTAAAAAAAAACAAAACAAACAAACTATTAACACCAAATGAAATAAATACAACTTTGTAATCAATCTTACATTGAAATCAAAGAAGTCAGAACTTTGGCAAATTTTAGTTACACCAAAACACCAACAACTAAGACAGCCATCTTTGTTGCCTTTATGGAGATAAAAGGAGCCTGATTTGCACTGATTGCACTTTTCTCCTTTAACATTTTTCTAAACCAAAATTTATAATCAATCAAAATGAAAATTTTAAAACAATTAAATCCTTAAACTTTGTTGAACCTTTGTACTCACTTTAACTATTGAAATAAGAACCCCAAATGTTATACAACATCAAAATCAATATAATTACCAAAAGAAATAATACAAGAAATATAGTATCCATGTTTAAAAACATACTTTACAGAAGCACTTCCTATTTACCGCATCACAGTATTCTACACCTCTGATATCACAATCTACAGCTAAATAAAAATATCAATTGCCAAAAAAAAAATGTTTTAATGTAAGAAAAAAAAGAAGAAAAAAAAGCATAATTAGCAAAAATTATTATTTTAACAATATTTTATAATATTTTAGAATATTTGTGATTTTTTATTTATCTATAACTACCATTAGCCAAGACACAACTTCCGCCAGGCTTAGATGGATTACCAGTGTATGAATGGATACATCTAATTATCAAAAAGCTGAGTTTAAAATCTATGCTAAAAAAGAAGAATTTTTTTGAAAGAATTTTTTTAGCCATCCAAAACAAAAATAACTTAACCAACTTTTCGCAGTTTCTCCCTGTGTATCCTATTCGACATGCATCACATGTAGGCTGCCCATCTGTATCTAACAAACAAGTTGAGCTAAATCTAAACAAGAATTAAGATAAAAAAATTTATACAAAAAAACATTGACCAAAAAAAATAATCATAAAATTTACGATGAAAAGTTTTAGGCTAAAGCAATATATGATAAAAATAAACAGGTAAAAGATCTAAGTACTTTTAAAAAACATACTGATTTGATTCAATAGTTAGTGGGCAAGGACATGGCAAACAAGCATCAGGTCTTCCAGAGCGCGGATCACCATAATATCCTGGTAAACACTTTTCGCAATGGTTACCAGTAGTAAAGTGCAAGCAATTCTACTAAAACAAAATATATATTTTAAAAATCAGAAAAAAATTTGAAAGTCAATTTAAAAATTCAAAGTTTCTTACCCTACAAATGCCTGTGCTTCCATCACAATCTTCTGCATGATTGTTGCACTGACAAGGAGCACATCGTCTAAGAAGGAGATCTTTTACTTTTGTAAATCCTTTGTTGCAATGCTAACAAACAAACAAAAAAAATTACATATGTGTAAAAATTCATGAGTAAAAATTATATGTACACATATTTTTGTACAAACTTTGTATATATGTATGTGCACAATATATATGCACTGGAATTGGTTCCTCTGCAAAAGAAAATACCCAGATACATGAATGTGTCAGAGATGACTGTCCGAAGTGTTGTAAAAGATCATAAAAAATTTTCTTACTAGTTTTTTGTCTGAAGGGAAAAAGGCTATAAAAGTGTAAGAAAATACTTCAAGTTTTCAAGAAAAACACTGCAGGTTAAATAGCTCACTACATGCAGTAAGTTAAATACTTTGGTATTTAGCATAATCATGTGGGGTGCTAATTTAAAAGAGAAAAAACTTCCCTTAAACCATAAACTGGTTGATAATAGGTTCATAATAATTTGAAAAATTTCAAAATCATCTAATAATTAGGGTTCCCACAAAATGTTTGAAATCGACCTAAAAATGGTGCAAACTGGGGTTTTCCCAGAATCTAAGGCTTTACTCAAAATTTTGATAGGACCAATATTTGAATAATTCTAATATACACTTATTTGCAAAATTTATGTATCACATTTATGACCAAATCTAAAGTAATTTAAAAAGGTCCACAATAACCTGACATGATGTTCCAAAATACTCTGAGGGACAGAGACACTCTTCAACCATTGGTGCAACATGATGATTGGAGATTAATGGATCATATTCTGCAACATCAAGGCGTACTTCATATAGACTATAAGCAATAATGTTTGAAACTGCTGTTATAGAGTTGAAAGACAATTTAAATCTCAGAAGTTAACAAGAATTTGAACAAGAAACAAGGCTCTGCATTATGTTAAGAACTAAAATTGTTTAAGTTTTTACAACTTATTTACTCTGAATTTTTATCTATATTAACTGTAAACTCTGAACATTTTGTATATCCAAAATTAAAACTCTAATAAAGTTTTAAAAATAAACACAAAATAATCCTACTTTGATTCAATCATCTCTGTGCTATAGGTAGCTCGAAGTAAAAATGATTGAATGTTAGTTAATGCTATGATAAATTCTTCTCGGGATACTTGCTCATTTTCATCCTTTATCCAAAATTTCTAAATATAAAAGAAGATTTGGAATAGAAATTAATTTTTCTTTTTTATGCAAATAAAAAAATAATTGAGAAACAAAACAAAAATAATGAAAATATTTCTAAACTTAATAAATAATTATTTAGAAAACAATTTTTTATTTAATTCAGGAAAATGTTTTCTTTGAAATTAGAAAATATTATCTGATTAAAAAAATGCATTTACTTCATCAAGGATAACTTGAAAATGATACTGGTTACCAGGGAGAGGCTCTTTTCCTTCAGTGTAGGTTAGTTGAGTATTATTGCTCTAAAAACACAAAAATTAATAAATAGCATCAAGAATCAGATAATACAATTATAGGGCAATTTTTAGCACAGCTTTTGTCAAATTACCCTAAAAATTAAATTCAAGAAATTTCATTTTCTAGGATTCATTAAAAGATAAAAGGATAAGTTTGAAAGTAATTTTCAGAAATTTTAAAAGTATACAAACTAATTTTTAAAAAATTCACAAACCATTAATACAACATCTGGTCCATATAACGGCTTTTCGTATGGCTTTGATAAGTATGAAATCGTAAAGCGTAGGTTACCTCCATATGAAGCAACCTTCAAAAATAAAAGTAATAACTTTACTAAGTTTGTTTTAAAAAATTGTTTGTTAACTATTCTGCCTTACTAGTTATGCTGCCCACAAAGGTCCGCCTGTCATCTTTAGTCCCATGCATGCACATTGGCTGCATTTTTCTTGATATCAAGGGATACTTTTCAGATATATTTTATATGACAAATTAAAGCTAAATGTCAACTCATTTTAAAAATATTTAGAGCGCCCTTAAAGCATTTTAATTTCAAATATGGCATGTTAACTTCAATCTCATAACATTTAATAAATACAATTTTTTTAAAGCATCTGAAGAAAAAATTTTAGAAATGTAATGATACAGTGGCGTAATTTATACAGTTCTGTTAGTAATTTTAGGCAAAACTTCACAAATTTAACTTTTTTTGAAGCATCCTGGACTTTCCCCTACTAAAAAGGGTACCATTAAATATTTTTATCTTTTCATTAGTTAAATATTTTTTGCTTAGCCATCATTATTTTTTTAACAACTTTTTCAATATTTCTTTTTAACTTTTTAACAATAATTCTTCAAAATAAAAGTAAAAACAAAAAAAAATTGGTCCTTAATATAATTAATGATTTTTGAGCATGATTGAATATAGTAAGTATTTTCTATATACAATAAAGATCCAAATTGATCTTTATTAATTGTAGAAAATATTTCTCTTTTATGAAGCATAATAGAAAAAGAAGAAAAATATAAAACAAACCTTATCACCACAGTAGCTCAATGGAAGCTCCCAATATAAAATACTTCCATCTGATGGAGATTCAGTTTTATAGCTAACAGAATTAGTTATTGGATTGTATAGAATGTTATCTTTATTTGCTCTATCTCCCTCAAGTGTGCGCAAGTTAAGGTTGTTTATATCATTGGCATTAAGTACATTCTAGTAAAAAAAAAAAAGCTAAAAATCTAATATAAGCTAATTTACCTTAAAAGCATTGCAAATTTAAACTTTTAGGAATTGGCAAAATCTATTTTTCCACAAATAAAAAACTTTACAATTTAGATTAATAATTAATGGAATGATATGCCCAATGAATTCAAACTGTGGTAAAAAAATTTGTATAAGAAACTTAAGAATAGTGTTTGTAAACGTTAATTAAATAATTTAATGTAAATGATTATTTAGTAACCTACAGTGTTTGCACAAAACATGGAAGCCTCAGGGAGCCAATTTATTATTCATACAGTGATTACAGGAAAATATAAAACTTTAATTACTTGTTTTCTTTCCAGCTTTGCACTACGACAGCTCTGAGTTAATCCATTGCAAAAGCATTTTGTGCAACCATCTTTATTTTGCAATTGCAAATTAAAAAATCCATCCTTACATTTATCACAATAAGGACCTTCAACATTTTTCTGAGAAATAGAAATATGTTTCATTTTTAGTAAAGATTCTTTAAAGTAGAAAAAACACCTTCAACACTTAATTACTGAATGGTATACATTCATATCATTTTTAACATTTATTCCAAATTTATCCATATTATTTTTATCACACTTTTCTTTAAAAATAATTTTGTAATACCTTGCACTTGCATTCATTTACAAAGGAGTTTGGTTCTTCAGGAGACACTCCAGCAGAATTGCATCCAGAAACACCACTTAATTCAAAAATTGACTAAAAAATTAACCAAAAAAAGGATTGAAAAATCATTTTTTAACAATATTATAGCAAGTATTAAAGAAAAGGGAGCTTCAACTGTCAACTAATGTAGAAAAAATACCATATTTGCAAAATTTAATAGAATTTGTAATTGAAAATGTAATTTTTAATAAAAATAGAATGTTACAATTTAGTTGTTTAAAAAAAACCTACATGGTTCCACTCTCTTTGCATATTATGTACTAACGAGCTCATTCTTGTTTCTAAAAATTAAAACAAAAATAAAATTTCAGCAAAATAAAAACTGTAAGTAAAATATATTAAAAAATAAATTAGAAAAGTCAATAAAAAATACATTGTTTACACTGGTCTATAAGACTTTATACTGTTTAGAATAGGTAAAAAATGCTCTGTAAAATCAAGAGAAAACAAAAAAAATTAATTTGAGGAAAATACACCTCAACTTATAAATAAGTTAAGGTGTATTTTGCACATATTGGAAAAGTTGACATAACACCAGATTAACATACACCAGTATACATGGTAACAAAAAAAAGAAAATAATCAAAATAATACTGAATAAAGTGATATTTTTAAAAAATTTCACACCATTATTCTGCTTAGGTAGACACTCATTTACTTTTCCGCATGACTCAGACAAAATACTAATTTGTTTCAATGTCATTGTACAACCAAATATTTGAAACTCATCAAGGTATCCATCCATTTTATAATCAAAACCACCAGAAAAATATTTTCCTATTCTAAGACCTAATATCCAATGTGTACTGAGGACAGCATGGCTTAACATTTTTTTTTGCAGATTTCCATTGATGAAAATTCGACCTAAGCCTAAATTTTAAAAAACTGATTTTTAATTATAATATACATATTATATTTAATATATACATAAATACATATATTTAATTATTATAATATATATACATCTGGAAGTAAATATACAAAACAAACCTGAGAGAGTATTATAATCAACAAGAACATGAACCCAGACATCTTTTTTTATAACATTGCTCGAAGAAATTATAAAGCCTTGCCTGTTTCCAATATTATAAAACAACCAAACCAATCTCCCTTCCTGAACTTCTAACCTTAGTTGACTGTGAAAATTTACTGCAGATACAATTGGGTGTAAACCCATTACATTTTTGAGCTTTACATACAATGAAATTGTCAAGGCTGTTAAAGGCTGTTGACCTCTTGTTTCAACAGTAATGTCTCCTTTGCTCATATCAAATGAACTACCACACCTACCAAACTGAAATGCAGCATTTTGAACAATTTGCAAATGCATAATGTCATCTTTAAGATAATCTGCCTCATTGTTAAAAGAGTAAAAGTATATTGGTTTGCAGCAATCTATTAGAAGAAACTTAGTGAATTAATACTGCTGGTTAAAAAATATTTTTATATCTTAGTATATAAATCAATACTGCGCTTGAATTTTGTAAAGGAAATGTTCTAAGCAAATTAATTTTATTTCAAACATATCAAAATATTCAAAGCAATCAAAATTTTTTTTAAAAACAAAAAAAAAAATTCAAAATTTGGGTTTGTTTTAATTTACTTCTTAATATTTTGTAAGTAAAACCAAGTGGATCAGAATCAAGAGCTGATTGGGATTCTAGAATCACATTAAACAATGCTTGTGCAGTTGAAGCTTGAGCAACATCAAGATACATAATTATGTAGATTCCAGGGAGTTCTTCCCTAAAACATAGATTATTGTAATTATTTGAAATAGTTTCTACTATATACAAAAGTATAAAATTATGTTCAAAATTTGCTGGTTTTAAAAAAATACATTTTAAAAAAAGTGAATTTATAGAAAATTAAATGCATTTTAAAAAAGTTAACAAAACAATAAGTTATATTTTTTTTCAAGAGATTCTTTTTATGAGAAACATTTACCTTATAGAATATATATAGATATTCTTAACATCACTGAAATTATGAGTTAACAATTTGACCTAGAAATATGAATTGAATAAATTATATTAAACTAAACATATTTGAGTCTACAAAATAATAAACTTTAAATTATAAATTTTATAGCAATTTCATTATCAACATAATCAAAACTAACTTTGTTTGTGGTTTTTTCTGCAATATCTGAAGTTGATAAATGCAAAGTTTTGACTAATAGCTGAATTTCAACTTCGAAGCCTGCTGATTCAACAGGTCTAAAAAACTCTAAAATATGGTTTAGTTTTGTGAAGTAAACTCCATAGAACATTATAAAACTATAATCAGATTGATATTGTAAAATAAATTAAAAAAATTAGAAATCTTACAAAAACATAAAAAAAACTTATGTACCTTCAGGTTTAATCGGTAATGTAGTAATTATATTGGTAATAGTTTCAAGATCTGCAGAGTTGTAGTATATCTGTAGTATAACCATATAACTCACACCAGGTTCTACATAAACATTTTTTAAAAGTAAAGAACATAATTTTATCAATCTTTTTACAAAGAGTATAACAATTACAGAAAAATAATTGCAAACCAGAATATTTATAGCAACATCATCACATGTACTAGATTAACTTTATTCTTATTTACTAATTTCACTGTTAAATATTCTCATTCCTTATTCTACCTAAACTCTCTAACATGTGATTTCGAACACCATTAGCAATATGTATGGAGGTCAGATCCTGTTTATTTTGTTTGTAAAGAAGCACAGTTCTCAAAGAAAAATATGGTATCTCCCAGCTTAAGTAGATTGAGCGTGTTGTTGTCACAACTTCTCTGAATCTTGGTACAGCTAAATCAGATTTAGATTCTAAAGAACAAGAGTATCAGTGTTGCATAAATACACAGAAAACTTACAAGTAAAATCAATTTTAAAATGATTAATCAAGTATTTATCTACTATTATATTTTTAAATCAAATTTTAAAGTTTATTTTGTATATAAGTTAAATAGGATTCTCTAAGTATACTGCATAGTACTTATTAAAAATTCATGAATTGTTAGGTCTACAAAACAAATACCAAGTGTGGAGTTCTGAAGTTTTTCTTGATCTGCTTTTGTGTCAAATGGAAAAGTCTAAAAAGTCAATGGATTCATAATGATTATATATATTTTTTAAACTAGCGATTTTTTAAGCATCACAAATATTTAATGATGGAAAACTTACCAATAATAAGATACAGAAAAGTTCAAATAATTTCATCCTTGCCAATAGGTCTTATACCTACTATAAGTGATATTTTAAAGTTCTTAAATCTTTCAAATAAAATCTTTCAAATAAACCTTTTTTCTATAAAAAAAAAAAAAACAAAAAAGAAAAAAAGGAAAACTTGCTTATACAATACACAAATAATCTTTTATTTGAACTAAAGTCATTTTTTAGTTTGAAGAGTAAATAATAATGAAACCGGAAGGACGTTTGTTAGAGTCAAATACTTTAATTTTTAATAATAAAAAAATTAGAATTTTCATTTAAAAATTGAATATATGAATGTAAATAAATAAAAGACCCTCTTTATTTAATTATTGTTGAATCGATAGCATCATCATTAAAATTTTTACAACTTCTTTTATTTGTGGATCGTGCAATAACAACTTACAATCTTTTTCTAGAACTGATTTTTTTTTTTTTTTTCTTTTTTTGGTGTTCCTTTTAATTTTATTTTAAAATGCTTCATTATGAAAGTGCAAATGGAAGTAAATATTTTTTATGTAGATTTTAGTATTACTTAGAAAAATTCCTTATACTTTTTAGACGTTACGTTTTTAAAGCAGTGATTTGTTTGTTTACTTTTATACCTCACGCTCCTCCTCTTTCTATATATATATATTTTTTAAGCACGTGTATAAGCGTCGATTTTAAAGATTTTCGCTTTAAAAAAAAATGAAAAAATTTGAAAAATGTATTCATTGGGAAAAAAAAATTGCGGTCAATCTAAAAAAAAGAGCGCTTAGTGTGTATATTCAATGTTATGACTTTTTTAAAATTTATGATCTCGAATGGGACTCCTTGTTTTACTTATAGTTTGGTTCAGGCATGAATTTTGAAAAAAGATTTTCAAGCTTTGTTAAAAAGTAATTCAAAACTCATCAACAAAAAAACTTTATAGAAGGGGTGGTGACCGAAAGGGTGGTGACCGAAAGGGTGGTGATCTTGTAATGTACTTAGGTACAAATTACTCTGCTGATCCTCTAGAGGATCAAGTAAGTTGGCCTGGGCCTCATTCATCCTCTCGACGAGCCTTTTCTTAAAGAACAATTTAACTTGGTTATTGGCTTTGCTTTTCATGCAAACGTAGGGTCCAAGTTTTTCCAGCAACTAAGTAACAAAATAATGCTTCAAAACTTAAAAAGTATATGGAAACCCATATACTTTTTATCAAAATTAAGTTTTAACTTAATCGATTTTTAATCCTTCGAACACTGAGAGAACAGGTCACTACTGCACGAAGTCTCCAAATACATTTTGCTGAGATTTGCTGTTAATCAATATACCTCAAGAAGAAGATTTCGTGTTTTAAATTTAAAACCTCGGGTAACAGTTACTGGTCCCAGATTGTCTGTAGGCCTCCAAAAAGACAGACTGGCTTTTGAAAAGGAGGCATATACATTGGGAAATACATGATTGAGGACAGGTCTTATTTACTGATGAGTCAAGGTTTTTCCTTGTAAAATATATTTTTTAAAATCTATGATAATATTGACGAAAATTAAAAGAAATCGGAAAATAAGTAATGAGTTAATTTTACGGTAAAGTTTATATATATATATATATATAGCGTATATGTAAGTTTATATATAATCCTTTCATTTGATTTTTGTGTAAAAATTGTAACGTGATGTTTAAAATTGTAGGTGGTGGAGTAGCTCCCGTCCTTTCTCTTTCGGCAGGATAACTCACTGGATGTTTAAAAATCCAGTCCTTAAATCTTCTGCAAAAACTAAATTTTTCCCTATTCTTACAACTAACATGACAACACTCAAGTTCATTCTTCATAAATCTATTCAACTATTTTGAAGCTAACAAACTCATAACTCCTACGAATGATCCCAAATTAGGAGTATTTGATTCTGTGTATTACTCTGGGACTTTTTACTCTACAGCTATTGAAACAAGATTTTACTCCACTATTATGCATAAGTGATTTGATCAAATTTTTTAAAACTTTCATATTCTATATTTGTGATTAGAATAAATTCATGTAAACTATATGTACGAAAGTATTCTATATTTGTGATTAGAATAATTTCATGTAAACTATATGTACGAAAGTATTCTATATTTGTGATTAGAATAATTTCATGTAAACTATATGTACGAAAGTAACTTTTTGTTTTCATGTTAAATAAAAGTAACAAAAAAAAAATTGTTAGTTTTTCCAACTTTTCATGTAATTAAAACAATAACAATTTATTGATAAAACAAATAAAACGCAGGCGTTTTTTTGTTTATTACTTTTTTTTTTTTTTAGCATTGTGCTTATTTTTAACATAATGCCGATGATTATTGCACAAATCGAAGAAAAAATTCCTCAATAATTCATAGCTTGGGTTACGTAAAACAACGAAATTCCAAAAACCCTGAAAGTAACAATTTACAAAGGTTCGCGGAGGTAGTAATAAGAAATTTACATAAAAAAATTAAACATTTTTTTTTGTGCACTCTTCACATAGCATCAGAAATCAAATGACAAACTTTAAAAATCAAAAAATATTTCGGAAATGACGGAGGCTGGTGATGGAACCACAATAACATCCCGTTTCAAATATCTTAAAATTACAACCATATAAATGCATTAAACAATTTATCTACATTCCAACCAATAGCCCTGGGGTGATGAAAACATAAAAGTAGTAAAACTCATTAGTGTCCTCAAAAAGTGTTCTATTGAACTGAAACATCTCAGAACTTGGAAAAAAATTAAAACTTTTAATTTCAAATTCATGGTAATAAGAATGTTACAAAATACTGATTGGAAATAGTGATTTACCAATAAAAAACAAAGACCTAAATAAGATAACATTAATAAACAACAACAATAAGAGAACACTGAGAAAAAATCAATTAGATGTCTACATACAAAAAGAAAAAAGTTACAGAGGTAAAGAATGAAGTTAAGTGTAGATGTTTACTTAGAAATGATGGAATGACTTAAACAACAGATTTTTGAATCTGATGATAAAATCTGTTTTAAGGGAGGATGTTCCTAGAAAGAATACACTTTTATGTAATGGAATTAATTCCGTATTTAGTTGTCTGTTTTAGTGGGATAGTATAAGATATTATAAACCACTGATCTTAGGTTATGCCAGATATTGTCCTATTATTAAAGTAGTTATGGTTGGAAGGAGGCCGTGTTATTGATCTCAGACAAATGAACAGTTAAAAAACTGGATTAAGTTATAGAAAAAAAGAACTTTGGATATATATAGTGACGGATTCAGGGTACGGTATATAATATACACTAAAGGGTGAGGTATGTAATATACTACCTTCTGTAGGTAGACACCTTCAAAAGGTATGCCTTGGTTTACAAAACATGTCGGGTGGGAAAATAATTCAGTTCTAAATTTTCTCCCTCTTTGAATGTTATTTTTTGTGTGACTTGTGTTTTATTTGTCAATGAAGTGAGTGAAAATAATCGTTTCAATGCTACAAAACTTGCGCATTTAGTAAACAAACCACAAAAATATCCGGATGAGGAAACTATCCATTAATATATTTGGAGTGGAAGGAGCTTTTTTTTACATTGTAAAATTTATCCCTCAACGTATATTAACTTATGATGGTTAAATTACTAATTCATAATTAATGTAAATGTTTTAAACTATTCCATCAACACGGCTAGTTATTAACAATTGAATGACGCATTTTCTTCTTCTTAGGTTAAATTTTACTTTGCTTCTATTGTGCTGTATAAACATTAAACATGATTGAACAACTTCAGCGGTTACATTCTTTGTTACTTAACGATTTTGCCCTTTAGATTGGCAACCACTCAAAACACTGCCATGGATTTTCTCTACCATCACTATATGTACAGCTGAACGGAACTTCAGTGCCATGAAGATTTTAAAAATGAGAGCATTATAAGTTATTTATGTGTGTTTTTTCAAAAGCTCAGTGCATTCAAAAATATAATTGATTTGCAAATCAAATGTACGTCCCCCAATATAACTACAGCTTTAAGGATATTTGCAAGTATTGCATGTTGGAATTGTAGCGGAGAATGATCATTTTCAACATTAAAAAACAAAAAATCATCTTCAATAATAACAAAATCATCGTCAATATACGTTATTTAAGTAATTTATTTAAAGCATGTGATCTTTTATTAGATAAATACAAATGTTAATGAAATTTTTCAAAGATTTTTAGAAGCCAGATGCCGTAAAAAACCAGTGTTCACATGCATAAAGTTTTGTTGCTTTGAAATAAATTCGAAAAGAAAACTCAAATTGAAAAAAAAAAACAACTTCAGGTTTATATCCATCGCATTCTTTTCTTTTTCAGAAATGAATTATTTTAAAGTGATTTTATTTATTTGAAGTCACTTGAAAATATTTATCATTTTAAAATATTTAAACGTCTCGTAACTTAGCTCTAGAATGCATTAACATCGAATATTCGAACACAAGGTGAATCAAAGTCTGTTTTTAGGAGAAATACTGAGAAGATTTTAAAGGTTTTTTTAGATTTTAGATTTCCTGGCTGGAACCCTTTCAGAAATGTAATGAAAGGGGTGGAATAAGAATGTCCAGGGTAGAAAATTTTCCCATACAAAAGTATTGAAGTTCTTAATGTGGCACGCGACATGTTAAATTACTGCCTTTACTCCCATATACAACTCTTTAATTGCAGCCAACGCTGGTTTTTTTAAACATAACTTGATGATGCATATACATTCTATCATTGTTACATCGACAAATGGCTTAGAAAATATCTTAGAAGAACCATTAAAAAATATCATATATTAAACTTTCACTGATGTATATGGGAAAGCTGCAAATGTAAAAATAGCTGCGTTTGTTTTTGAAACATATATTCATTTAAAGATAAATTGCATTTAAATTAAATTAGATTTTCAGGGCAGAGTTAATAAAAAACATGGATGCCTTTGTTCTCGGTAGAAAGTTTAGACTTTCTTCTGATAGTCTGAAAAGCTTTTGATAGTATTTGAAATATATCATCATACGATAAACTCCTACAATTCTGCATTAAAGATTCAAATGCTACTAAAAACTGGCCAGATTTAGGACGCAGCCAGAAATAAATCAAGTTACCCTAGCCCTAGACCTTGCGATGTCTTCTAAAAGTCCGTACTGCTGTGAGTTGTGAAATCTGTTTCATTTATTTCTAAAAACATATGTCCAGTTTTGATTTAAAAACATCAAAATAATGGTTAAAATCGAAGAACTTAAAAGCGGTGCTAAAGTTAAAACATCAAAAAAAGACTTATCCACTTCATTTGGTAAGCCGAACGTAAAAAAAAGTTTATGTACAATCTGATAATTACTTTTTAATTTTAATCACAAGCATCAAACAAATTACAGCGACTATAAAAAACGCTCATCAAAAATTGTAAAACTTATATAGTGTAACAATTTGTGGAATAAATTGGTTTTGTCACCCCAGATTTCTTAATCGTGATTATTTTTTACTAGAAATCATAAAAACAACTACCTCAATACTGCTACTTATCCAAATCAAAATTTAATACATATTTTGATGTCAATGCATATACAATATCATGTACACACAATACACAATATGTATATATTTACAAGAGTTAAAAAATTCAAAAAACTAAATGTTTAAAAAATGTTTAAACTAAATATGCATTACAGAAATAACTTTTTTATAACCTCCTGTTTAGGTATCTTAAATTCAATTAAATTTTGCCTAAAAACAATGGAAATAAGATTATTTCAATATTATTTTCAAGAAGGTTATTCCAAAATCAAAAATCAATATTTGCATTTGTAACTGTATACTTATCATGTAACATGCATGTGTTTGCATGTGTTATAATACAAACAAAAAAGTTCACAAATTTTCTACTTTAATTGTACATCACTGCTTATTACTCAGATGAAATCAAAGCTGCATAATCGTCTTTTTTTCTTCTGGTAGCATATGATTCCTGCACACTTTAAGTGCATGTTCTGTACACCCATTACATCTTATTATGTTAAGCATATGTAGCTTTTGTTTTCAGTGATTTTCCAATGAGTGCAATACTTTTTTGTTTTGATATTTCTAACATGTCCTTAAAGTCATTTTTATTCTACATCTGATAAGTAAACCAATATTTTTCCCCATCGTATAAAGTTAAGTTGCGCACTTTGTCCAAAGTCTCAAAGATTTCTGTTTTATTCACAAGCTGCACTTTCAATTTCTCCAGTTCAGACAAACAGATATTCAATATTTTGGAATGTTACTATAATATTCAAAACATTGAATTTCTGTTTTTTGTCTATCAACTGGAGAAACTTGTCCAGAATGTGATGCTGACAACAAATAAATTGTGTTTTCCCTTTTTTCTGAGAACATTTGTTACAGGTTATTAACAACTTCATTCTATTTTCCAGTATTTTAGCCTTATAGTGAGACAAAATCTTGTTGTGTCAAATCAGTTTTATTAGAATTGTTATAATTTAAGAAAACAAATCATAAAATACTAACATCAAGTGCCTATCTTGCATATTTATTGCTGAAACTTTAAATCTATATAAAATGTTTGTTTAAAAAAATATTACAGTACCAATTTATACATTAAGAATTGGTTTTAGATTCTTGCAAGTAAAAAGTTCAACACCAGGAGGAAATTTTTTTTTGTGTTAAGTGTTAAAGCAGTTAAGTAAATGTTAAAGCAGTTTTTGTATAGGATAAAGTAACTGGATTGATGTGTATAAAAGTCTTTTCACAACATTTTTATTTGTCTCCATTCTTGAAACTTTTCGCAAAAGATGTTCCCTATAACAAGCTTCTTGAGCTTCCTAACTAAAGCTTCTTTAAGCTTCTTTACTAAATAGACCTATTGGCAAAACTAGACTTTCTATTTCTGATTCATGAATTAAGATCTTCTAAAGACAAATCATGTAATACTAATGGTAAAAGCAGTAGTAGAGGTTTGCGGTTTCCAAACAAAGTAAGCAAAACTTGCTGATGTTAATTTCAAATCCACTTGATATAAAAATTAGGATTATATGGAACTTTACAATTAATTCTTTGTTCACTTCTGTAATTTCAGCAAAAAGATCTTCAATTAAAAGGCTTATTTAACAATTTTACTTTCATTTGAAGTTTTCAGATAGTCAAAATCAAGTTCCTTTTTTTGTATATTTTTTTGTTGTTTAACAAAAGACTTCTTGTGTGTCTTCTCTTGCTTGCTATGAAATGTAAATAAGATTCAAAAACTCATATCCATGCATGAACTATAGATAATCCACATTGCAGTCCATCTAATTGATAAATTTATAAATTTTGTGCATGTCTTTTGGTGAACATTTTATTGAATATTAGATTAAATTTCTTAATATATAAGGTTTTGGGTTCCTCCAAATAACAGTTAGGGTAAGTATTAAACATTGCTTATTACACTTATAAATTATCAAATCTATTAAATTTGCATCAAAATTTATCTTGCTTACAAGGGGTTCAAATTTACCACTATTATTTTAGATTCAGATTATAGATGTAATCTAAATACAAAATTTCATTGAGTTTTGATACCAAGTTAGTTTTTCTATAATTCAATCCTTTTATAGTTTAATGCAATTCCTAATTTATCATTATCATTTTACAAAACTTATCCTTTTTTAATTACAAATTTTAGATGAAAATGATTTTGAGTTTCTTGATGAGGAAGTATTTGAAGATGAAGAGACATCCTATAAAAGTTTGATTTCAAAAAAAGTTCTTGCTCTTGACTTGTCTAGTAATTCAGCATATATCCAGCTTGGAGTTGGAGGTGCAACAGGATGGTATTTTACGTTAAGTTATTTGCAGCATTATTGTAGCACTTTTTATTTTATCTGTAATTTGTATTTATTTTAAAATTTCATATTCTTACATATATAGATATATGCATACATTTATAATTATATTATATATACATTATTGTTATATAATAAACCAAAAAATCCTACTTACAGCTCTACTTTTGTTAAAGGAGATTTTTGTGTGATCTGATGATTTTTCTAAAAATTTTTTTGTATGTGTGTGTGATTTTTCAAAAAATTTTTTGTATGCACATGCTTTTTTTGTATGCACCTGTGTTATTA
This sequence comes from Hydra viridissima, assembly GCF_058129835.1. Classification (NCBI taxonomy): domain Eukaryota; kingdom Metazoa; phylum Cnidaria; class Hydrozoa; order Anthoathecata; family Hydridae; genus Hydra; species Hydra viridissima. The sequence goes on from NW_028324310.1 coordinate 3,053,502, forward strand.
AAGAAACTCTTTAAAAGATAAATTTATTATTTAGGCTAACTGGATACTTAGTTGGGAAGGTTGGCAAGGCTCTTGCTGCAGCAGTTGGAGGAAGCATATTGTTGTTAAATGTAAGATTGTTAATAATTATCCTGTAAGTTTATTTGATTTGTAAAAATATGCAAGTATGTTGATTTTTACTTACAAAAGATATTTAACTTTTTTATTACATACATTTCAATTATTCTTTTTTTGTGATTTTTTTAATTGTTAAAAAAAGGAAGGTTTTTAGAAAAAATCTGTTATAAAATGAAATGCTACTTGGTTCAAATTTCATAATATGCTCCTGAAACCTTAAAATGATTTTTATGATAAGATTTTTTGAAGAATTAAATATTTAAAATAAGTTAAAATGGTTTTGAAGTATATAAAATAACAACTGAATAATCTTGGAGTGCTGTTATAAATGAGAATTATTTAGATGGGAGCCCGTGCTGGATACATAACTGTTGATTGGGAGAAAGTTGACACAGATATACGAACTGCAAGTGAAAAAATGAGCCGCCGCATTGCTGAGAAGCAACAAAATCACCAGGCTGAAAGGTTTTTTGCAAAGGTTTAAACTGAAGGCTAAATTTTTTTTTTCAATAATTTTTGTCTTTTGGTTTGCTGCAGTATCAGTAGTGAAACAAAGAAATAGATTTTTTTTTTTTTGTCATTTTTCATTCTTGTAAAATCATCTTGGAGTTCAATGATTAGGGATTAATATTTTATATATCAGTACTATCACAAGGTATTGTATTCTATCCATTGTACTGTCAGTGTCCACTAGTTTGTACATTCACTATAGTAAAACAAAAAAGATCAATTTAACACAATTAAAAAATGATGTCAATGGTTGTTGATATAAATATTTAGTGAAAATAAAATGTTTTAAAAAAAATTTTTTGAGTTATAGTAAAACAAGCTAACTGTTTACAATATGGATAGTTATAAATTAAAACTATTATTCTTACTTTTACTATTGGTAACTTTCTATTTTTCAGGGATCAATGTTTGTGAAAAGAAATTTAATGACAGTGGGAGGTTTTGCAGCAGGCTTCTTTTTGGGAATTGCAACTTGATAATTTTTGCCTGCAAAATTGATGCAATATGAAGTTCATTCAAAAAATGAAGCAGAAACCATAATCAGTGTTTTCACATCTCTGTTCTTGATTTATTTATTTTTTATAAGTTGTAAATATATAATATAGTTAAATAAATCTAAATATGTTATCTAAATTTAAACTTGTTAGCTAATTTTCTACATAAATTTCTCTCCAAGAAGATTTCTTTATCTGCAGGATTATGCTAACACTAACAGATTTTTGGACTGCTTCCTTTTGATGATGATGATGATGATGATGATAATGATGATGATGATGATGATGATGAAGATCATTTTATGATGATGATGATGATGATTATCATCATCATCTTATGATGATGATTATCATCATCATTTTATGATGATGATCATCATCATATGGTGATGATGATCATCATCATCTTATGATGATGATGATCATCTTATGATGATGATGATCATCTTATGATGATGATGATGATGATGATGATGATCATCATCATCATCTTATGATGATGATGATGATGATGATGATGATGATGATGATGATGATGATGATGATGATGATGATGATGATGATGATGATGATGATGATGATGATGATGATGAGGATCATCATCATGATGATTGCTTTTGCATCACTATCATAGAATATATAAATGGCTACCCTCGATATTAAATTGAAAAAGTTCAACAAAATTTATCATGAGGGGGTAAGCTTCTTTTCACCTATAGTTTATTATTTTTTCTTGTTAATTATTAGTATCCTTGCTTTAGTTATGAATCTAAAAAAAGTTAATCAAAAATTTTTTTTATAGGAAAAACTGAGTGGCACAGTAGTTGTTGATGGTCGAGGTGAGGTGCTTCATTCTGGGATTACTTTAACTTTAGAGGGGACAGTCAACATGCAGTTAAGTGCAAAAAGTGTTGGTTTGTTTGAAGCATTTTACAACTCGGTTAAGCCTATAACCATGCTACGAAATGTAATAGAAATTGCTAAGCCAGGGAAATTACCAAGGTAATCTTTTCATTACTGTCTTTGATGTAATCAAAGCTCAAAACATAGGAAAATTTAAAAAAATCTGTTAACAACTCAAACTTGAAGATAATCCCTTAACACTTGTTGGGTTATAGAAAAATTCTTTTCAGTGATTTTTGCTATGAATCAAAATAAATTTTCATCTGAAAACACCGTTTTTTAGAGACACATACATAGTAAGAACTAATTTACAAATGTTTTCTACCAAAAGTTGTGTAGTGTAATTTTTTCTTTTTTCTTTTTTTTTTGCTTTTCAGTGGTCACACTGAGATACCATTTGAAGTTGTTTTGGCTCCTTTAAAAAATAGAACCTTGTATGAATCATATCATGGGGTATTTATCAAGATTACTGTAAGTTCTGTTGTTAGGTCTCTGATAATTTCTCCATTTTTAGGCTGAAAACTGTTTTATTTTATTTAAACATAAGTTATTTCTAAAGTATTAACTTGTCCAATCTACAGCTAAGTTAATTTGCTAGCATGCAATAAAGTTTGATATAATTAACTGGCCTGTTAAGAAAAGCTATAATGCAATAGGATATTTTAAACGCCTAGAACATTTATTCTGACCTTTCAAATGTTCAATAAGGATAAGTTTTCCAATGTTCAGAAAACTTTGTTTGCAAGCTCTTTTTTACACTTATAACTTGTGCTATATGATAATTTAAATCTAAACTTTAAAGGCCACTTGAGGGAAGTTGTAAGTACAGTTTATATCAGACTTTGGAAGATATAATACTCTTGCAGTTTATGTCCTATAAAATTCTAGAAAGGTTTTTTAAAATTAACTTATTCAAAGTTTAATTTGGTGTGAATACATTTGAATGAATATAATATTCTAAAAGTTAAATTGTTGGAAATTTTCAAGCTTTGACTTGTAATGTGTTACATATCAATAGCATTTTGCGATAACGTATCTATTTATTATTAACAACCAAACAAAATGTTCTGCATAATCTCAAAAACAGTATCATTGTCCCAACCTCAAAAAAACATTTTGGATAATTTGTTAACTGTGTGTGGTAGAGGCTAGCATAACACATAAACAGTATCTGAGAATGATTAATCTATTATTCACTCCAATTATTCAGATAATCAGATCAGAAAATATTATCTTCAAAGCAGGCCTATTTTTAATTGTTACAATTTTTTCTAAGTGCTTAAATTGCTAAAATGGAGTTATGTTTTTCTCTAATCTGCTTGGTCATAACTAATGCAAGCAACTATCTCCTATCTCAATAGAAATCACTGTTTTTGTAAAAATTTATTAACAAATAATTGATTTATAATTGATAAGTAATATTTAGTAAATGATAAAATGATTACAGATAAATTGTTTTTTTCTGTACCTGTCATTAATATATTCAATTTACACCTTTTAAAATTTGAAGGAAAAAAAATATTTTAAAGCTTTTACTTTGGCACTTAGAACAATCTTGTTTTCAATGGATATTTTTGAAATTTTTTTATGAACCATGAAATATTTTAACTCCTTTAAATTTTAGAAACTAAGAAATATAGGGCTCTACTTGCACTTTAAACAGTTTCACAAAATATTATGGTTCTTTGCTTTACTAAGACTCAACATTACTTTTTTTTAAAACTGGCCTAAAAAGTCTACAGTGTAAACAAACAAAATAATGTTTTAAGTCTTTCAGCTCATTCTGATCCAGTTCTCTTATGAAGATTTGCTCATTTTTGATAGTCAGTCTAACAGAACCAAATTTGGGAATTTCATCGCAAAAGTAACTTTCTTTAATAGGGCTCTTTAGAATATGTCAGTGTCAGGGCCTTTGTAAATAGAAGTGAAATCTGAAATATTTATCTTTAAAACTTTATTTTCTCATTTAAAATATTTTTGTCACCATTCTTTTGATAATATCCAAATAATGGTTATTGGGAAAAAGAGTTAACTTCTCTTAAGAGTTTTTGTCAGTATAAGTATGTTGTCAGTATGAGTATGTTGTCAATAAATGTCCATGTAATTGATGATTGACATGATAATTAACTGTATGTGTTTATGGCTTGACTTTCCTACATATGCTTAAAGGTTGCACATGCATAACTTCCTTCTGTAAAAGAAAGGGATTAGCCCTTAACAATCAATTAACATTTTTTTAAAAATTTCTATCTTATATTTTATTCTTTTTAAAAACACCAACCCAACTTCTTCACACAAATCACACTGATCTGTCTTATGCGTATGGAAGTCCTGTTACCACATTTGAATTAATTTTTCATCTCTAACCATAAGCAGAATCTCTTTTCTCTTTAAACTTTCACTTTTATATGCAAATGTATCCTGGTCTCAAGCTAATACATTTCTAACATGTAACACAAAATAAATGCATCAGTAAATATAATATATTAGTATAACATTACAAATAGCTAGTACAATAACACCAATTATGTGTAAAAGACATTATTAACTGATACTTGATATCTAACACGTAATAATAATAATTCACCAATAATTATAAAACCAGTCCAAATTTAATTTTTTAGAAGTAGTAAGCCTATAAAATGAAAGTTTCACATGTTCAAATTCCTCATGTGAATACTCTTACAAACAGAGATCATATTTTACTCATATTTAGCTTCAATGACAGACTTCTCTTGATAGATGTTCATGAATTTATACAATAAAAAAACTCTTCATGTGATCAACAACTTTCTTTAAAATTCTATCACTAAATTTCCTTTTAGTGTGTTTACCACATTAATCTTCCATTGACATTTTATAGCTCCCATTTTATAGGAATTGTTTACCATTTTTTTACTAATGAAACTTTGTTTGATTTTTTTAGTCAGATTGTTAAAGGAAAGACCTATACGTAATTTCCAATTCCTCTTAAAATCATTACATAATTTCTAGTCCCTCCAATTATAATAAATACGCAAAAGAGTTTACTACTAGAAGTTTTATATCTGCTGTCTTCTTATTAAAATATTTAAAAGATTTTAAAATAACATTTTTTTTTAGTCTAATGGTTCAATTTGTAGAAGTCATCCAGTGATCTTTGATGTTCATTCTGATTTATTTTCTGTAAACATTTAAGCTTACAGTTGTTGTTCTCTTTTAAAGTTTCTAACTCTTTTGCCTAAATTAGTTTAGGGTCTATAAGTTCAGTGTTGTGACTCTTAGCAGAGTTCTTGAAAAAAGTATTTTCTTCTGTCTTGAACCAAAAAGAAATTTTGATTTGAGGAGAATGGCAGTTAAACAAATCAAAACTTGCAAAATTGAATTTTGCAAAAAGTTATTTTAAAAAATTATTTGCTAAAAATTAATGTATTTAATAAAAAAAACTATAAAAGGGTAAAAATGATTTATTAAAAACATTACATGGATCATGAATCTTTTAAAAAAAACTTTTTATAGAGAGCAAGAAGTTGCAGAAGAATTTAAGGGAAAGATTGAAGCAAAATGTAGCCATTAAGACTTCATAGGTTTTCCTAATTTATCTTGCATTATTTTATACAGAAGAAACATTCTAATTAAATGTAGCTCATAAATGTACAAAATACAAGCATGAAGATATCAAACGTTTGTATTTGTAAGAATATGAAATATGTTATCCAATCTTTTCAGATTCAATCAAGTTTAATGCAAAAAAATTGTATATGATTTGGTTACAAAACAGTTCTTGTTAGTCTTAAAGGCTTTTTGAAAAAAATATGGTTTTTACATTTTTAGTATGAATTGAAGTGTGAAATGAAAAGATCTTTACTGAATAAAGATCTTCACAAAACATGTGATTTCATGATAGAACAGCAGGTATCTTCTTCTTTTTTTCAACTTCATTTTTAAATTTTTTTTTTTTTTTACCAAATTTTTTTGTGTTTTTTACTTTTTTTGTTACAGTATAAACAAAAATCTTTTAACCAGAAAAATTTATACAGTTGAAACAGAAATTTGTTGTACTAAATTTGTAGTTTCATTTGTAGTTTTTTGAGTAAATTTTAAATTTTAGATTAAAAAAAAAATGTAGCTTAGACTTAAAAAAGATCATGCATAATACATTTATGTATGTTTTTTTTTCTGAGAACTTTAATTGACCAGCACTTACAAAAAAAACAAAACATTTTTTATTTTTTTGTAAATGTTAGGTGTAACTTATTTAAAAAACAAAAACAGATGTCACTTTGAATGTATGTATGTATGTATGTATGTATGTATGTATGTATGTATGTATGTATGTATGTATGTATGTATGTATGTATGTATGTATGTATGTATGTATGTATGTATGTATGTATGTATGTATGTATGTATGTATGATGTGACTTTGAATGACATTCATATAAGTTATTTACATTTACTTATTCATATAGCAATATTTCAAACAATATTTCCTTGACTTTCAATATTTGCTGGATCCTCCTTTTGTCTTAACTACTTGTTTTAGGTCAGGTGATTGGATTCCACTAAACATATGATCATTATCAACCATAATTTAACAACAATTTTTTTTAAAATTTACATCTAATTTTCTTAAATTAAGTTTAGATTTATCCGCCCAAGAACTTTTTTTTTTATCTTAAACATTTTATAAAAAATAACAACAAAGGAATAGCTATAAAAAATTAAAAAAATCTGACTCTAATTAGTGGAAAAGCTACTCATGTTAAAAGCTAATAATAAAAAATAGTAATAAAAAAAATCTGGTTCTAACTACTGTAAATGCTACTCATGATAAAAACTGATTTAAAAAGTTGTTTACCTAAAACTGCTGTGTGCAATTTCTGTTTCAACTTTGTCTTATGTGGCTTCTCCTAAAATAGTTTTTTACTGGTCCATAGTGTTTACCTCAGTTTTATTCAAAAAATTTCATTTACAGCCTCAAAATACAACTGAAGAGTCTGTTAAAGAAGTGCCTTTTAAAATCTCATCACAAGCATTTGCACAGAAAACTTTGGGAAAAATTCCAAACTGTCTAGTAACAGGATTTTTGAAATCAGTAGTTTGTAACATAGCAAAACCCTTCTGTGGTGAAATAAATGTAGAAAACTCTGAGAGACCGATAAAATCCATTGAGCTACAACTTGTCAGGGTTGAAACGTGTGGTAAGTTGTTCTATAGGAAAAGTTATTAGCCAAGTTTTTTATCTTATTTTGAACTGCTGTTATTTACATGTTTCTTTTTCTTTTTCTTTTTTTTTTTAATGATAAAAATATTTGCTTGTTTAACTTTTAAATAAATTTAAAAAAACATTTTTTTTTTTTTCAATCCCTAAAAAACCAAAAGATGATTGTATTTCAAAATATGAAATAATCTGAAAGTAAAATGTTTGATATTTATAAAAGTTATGAATATTTGAGTTTACTAATAGCCATTTTATATTATGTAAGAGATTAGTTTCCAATTTATTTTCATTCCTCATTGATCTCATACTTATAATTTGTTTCTGTATTTTTTAAGGATGTGCTGAAGGGTACGCTAAAGATGGTAAGAATTTGTGCTTATCTTTGAATATTAGTTTTTGCTTTTATTGCATATTCTTCTCTTTTCTTTTTTTTTTTCATTGAATTTTTATCAATTTTAGCAACTGAAATTCAAAATTTACAGGTATTTATGGTTTTTGGTTTATTCTCATTTTTTGAGGATTCCTTTTTTTATCTATTTTTCTATAAAAAATTATTTTACGTTTGTTTCGAACCCTTTTTTTTTCAGATAGCTGAGGGAGATGTTTGTAGAGGAATGGCTATCCCAATATACATGATCTTACCTCGATTGTTCACCTGCCCCACACTTGAAACAACTAATTTTAAAATAGGTATAACATAAGTTGCATATTTTTTACATTTTATTTACATTTAGAACAATAAAAATCACAAAGAATAACAGCAAAGTTATCAGTTTACATAACTTAGTCAACATATTCACCACATACATCAGTTGTCAATAAAATTCACACAGCCATATGCATCAGGAAAATGCACAGTAAAATAGGAGTCTCGAAAGAGTCAATTACAATAACAGTAATATTACCTTCTTTATACTTAGCTTTGTTTTTTTTATACTAAAAAAAACTCCTGTTGATAGGTATAAACAGACTTCAGATTTGAAATCAGATTTTATACTTCAACATAATCAAGTTAGTGTAAAACATGATGAAATGCTTTTGTTTTTTTTTTCTTTACAGAGTTTGAAGTCAATGTGGTAATTGTATTCAAAGACGATCATTTACTAACCGAAAATTTTCCTATCAGAATTTATCGATAATTTTGTCAGAATATTTTATAATTGTAATTGTACTCATATATAGATATATAGATATATTTGGAATAATTTTTTTTTCATTTTAGTAATAATTTTTCTTAGGATTGTTAAAATTTGCAGAATGACTTTTTTTTTTAAACAGCTTTTTTATATTTTTGCGTTAATGAAATTAAGATATAAATTAAACTCAAAAAAAAAAGTTTTTATGTAAATTAAACTCAAAAACGTTTTACTATAAAAATCATTTATATAAATAATTTATTTCAATTTCATGTTTACATTCTTATTGATTTATCATACTTATTTTTTAAGAAATATCTTAAGCATTCATTTTAAATTTGTTTTAAATCCTAGAACTGTCTGCTCGTTTAATTCACTTTTATTTTAAAAAAATAGTTTTTCTAAATTTGAATTTGTAGATTATTTTTAGTGTAGGTATTACTTTGTTTTAGATAATGAGTTTAATTGCAAGAACTTTAAAGCTAAGAAAATCTTTTTGTTTAACATCATTGAAGGCCAATGTCAATACACTGAGCCCACTTGCAACTGCTTTTAACAAATGTTCTTTAGAATTAGAAGCTTCGAGTAATGTAGATAATATCGGTTTGTTTGGTATACCGGAACTGAAAACTGCAGATGGTTTCCACGTTCTTAAAGATAATTTGTTGACGTTATCGGAGGATTTAATTAAACGAATAATAGAAAAGTCCCCCTCTCCAGATGTTGTCTTAATGTTTGATGATCTTTCCAACGAGTTGTGTAAAGTTGCTGACTTAGCCGAGTTTGTACGTGTAGCTCATCCAGTAAAAAAATTTGAACTTGCGGCGGAGAATACTTCGTTTGAAATAGGTAGCTATGTTGAGATGCTGAACACGCATTATGATTTATATAAGGCATTGAATAATTCCGTCAAAGAATGCTCCGACCAACTTGATTCTGTCACAAAAATGGTTGCTGGTTTGTTTTTATTTGATTTTGAACAAAGTGGAATTCATTTAAACGCTGAAAAACGAAAGCGAGCCGTTGAAATGCACGAGGCTTCCCTCGTCTTAGGGGCTCGCTTCACCCAAAACGCTCAACAGTCAAGATTGTTTCCCGTTAGCAAATGGCCTAAAGATCTTCGCATACCATTTCAATTAAATAACGGATCTGAAATAGTTGTTGAAAATAGTTACAGTGAATCGAGCAATGCAAAGTTGAGAGAAGTGTGTTACAAAGCTTTTATGTCAGAATGTAATGAGCAAACAAATCTTTTAAATGGTTTGCTGTATGCACGCAACGAGCTTTCTAATGTCTTAGGATTTGAATCTTTCCCTCATAGAGTACTGAAAGGAACTTCGGCTTCTAATCCAGCTAATGTACTAACGTACTTAGAGAAAACACTAGCTATGGTTGAAAAGCCTTTTATGAAGGAAATAGGTGTGATCTCTGACTACAAAAAGAAGTATGATGGAATACATGACAATTTAGTTAAACCATGGGACATACGATATTACACAAGTTTAATATCATCCCAAACTTTTAATATAACCTCAAAAACGGTGAGTGAATATTTCTCAGTAGGTGCGTGCATGGACGGGCTAAATATTATTTTTACATCACTGTATGGTGTTTCCTTAAATGTAGTTACTGCTGGACCTGGAGAGTTGTGGGCATCTGACGTACAAAAGGTCGAAGTTCGCCACGAAAGTGAAGGGATTCTCGGCTATATTTACTGCGATTTCTTTCAGAGAGCAGATAAATTTTCTCAAGATTGTCATTTTACAATAAAAGGTTAACTTAATATAACATTAACTTCACATCATTACAAAAAAGTAAAAATGTAGCATCTGAAATTTTTTTTAGTGGAAAAAAATATGAAATTAAACTTTGAAGGCTGAGTAGTTTTATGCTCTAATATGAAAACTGATAAGAAAAAAAAATTGAGATGGTGCGTTCTTACTTTGAGGTGACGATACCCTCAGCTTCAGTTTGCAATGAAATTCAAGTTTTGTGATTTTTTTTTTTATAAGGAGGAAAACTGTTGTCTGACGGTAGTTACCAGCTTCCAATTGTGACATTGATATGTAATTTTCCTCGTCCTGGCTTACGAACTCCTTCCTTATTAACTCAAGGGAATGTAGAAAACTTGTTTCACGAAATGGGTCACGCAATGCATTCGATGTTAGGACGATCAAGGTTTTTAAAATTATTATGTTTTTAAAAAAAGTTTTCATTTTTGTTGTAGGCTGACAAACAGTAATTTTAAAATAATTTTTCCAATTTTATTGTAAGCTGACTATGGAACAGCAATTTTAATGTTACATACCTTTCATTATTTTATACAAAAACTTAACTAGATTTCATCACGTTACTGGCACACGATGTCCAACAGACTTTGCTGAAGTTCCTTCGATATTAATGGAGTACTTTGCAACAGACAAAAGAATTCTTCCTCTTTATGCAAAACATTACCAAACTGGTCAGCCATTACCTGAAGATATTATTTATGGTACGCTAAGGTTTGGATGCTCTGCTTTTACTAAAAATCAATTTAAACGGATTTTTTACCCCTTTCATTTATGTTTAGGCAATTTGTGATATGTTCTTTATTGTAAAGTTTTCATTTCAGCATTGAATTCTTCAAAGAAACAGTTTCCTGCAATTGACTTGCACACTCAAATCTTTTACTCGATAGTTGATCAGAAAGTACACGCCAAGTTTAATAATGACATTTCTATTATGGATCAAATTGACAATCTCCATAAGGAATATTCTCCGATCACACACGTTCCAGGTTTTCGTGCTTAGTTTATTATTTTTAATATAATCTGATTTTCTTAAATTTTTGGACTTGTTATTTTGTTTTTAAAAGGAATCGTTTTAAGACTGATTCTTTATAAATTTAAATTTTATAGGAGTTGCTTGGCATCTTCGCTTTAGCCATTTCCATAGTTATGGTGCGAAATATTACGCCTATGTGTGGTCTAAAGCTATCGCTTCTAAGATTTGGTTCAGTTGTTTTGAGCGCGATCCGTTATCACGCGCTGTTGGGGAGAAATACCGAGAGACTATGCTTAGGCACGGTGGGGGGCGACCTCCTTTGCAGATGGTTGAAGACATGATTGGAAAGAAGGTGACATCTCTCGATCTTGTTAATTCCATAGAAACCGATTTGTACTCTCTGTATTAGTTTATTTGATTTTGAAATAAACCTCTGACATCTGAGTTTTTGGAATTTAATATTTTAGTATTTATAGGTTTAGTAATAAACAGATGTTCTGCGTTATTAACATTTAGGGTGTAACCAAAAAAAAGAAAAAAAAAAGGAAACTTTCAGAAAAATTATTGGTCAATAAAGTAGCTGAATTTGTGAAAACCCAAATCTTATGAAGAGTGATTAAAAGAGGATATTTATTGTACCATAAACTCTGGAGCTATATGGAGCTTTTCGTTAAAGTTTCTAAAAATATTCGATTGTCATGTGATGAATATTAAATGTTTTTCTAGGACATAAAATTGCCTAAAATGACCAACTAGTGCAAGAACCTAGAAAATGATGGTTCATGTTCATTTAGTCTTTTTAAAGCTGGAAAATAATAAAGCTTTTCAAAAAATTTCAGTGCTTTTGCGCGATCATGTGTACACGATGCCTTAGGTTAGTGTAAATCATTTATGCTGTGGATTTAGAAACCATCAAAATTATTACTTTTTACGTGCCTATCGGAAATTATAGCTATTAAAAAGTTCCCTAAAAATTTTTTAGACGGGGGTGGGCTCCTCCGTTGGTTCTGCATGTTACTTCTTTCAAGTTTATTTACACGAGCGGGCACAGTATTAAAACGAAAAAAAAGTTCTATATCAGATCTGTTTTATTACTTGAATGTTTTAGATGAGATTTTTGAGCGCTGATATTTAATGAGGTTGCTTTACCAAAGTCTGTTTTTTTTTTCGGAGAAGTTTAGATAAGGCTGAAGTATCTTGGTTGTACAAGTTGAAGCTTAAAATAAAAAAACCTGGAGGGTCTTCTGGTAGAACAATAGATTTCCCAGGACAAATTCTGCTTCGTAGAATACTCAGGCTAATTTAGAAGATGTTGTAGTTTTGTGGAGTTCCGACTTAGAGGTGTCTGTTAGGGCTGTAAATCCTGGCTCGTGTTCGTGAACGGCTCGACAAGAGCTCGTTCATGTTCGGCTCGAATGGTAAACGAGCCGGGCTTGAACAAAAAACTAGGCTAGTTTATTAAACGAGCCGAGCTTGAACATCATAGGCTCGATTAAAGCTCGAATATGATATCTCCTTTCAAATTCCAATTATTTTTTATATTTAATTATCTAGATTCATTCTCATGCAAGTTTGTTGTAAAATTTCAGATTTTCAACGCACTTTTGAGGTTCAACTTCAAGAGAATTAGAGGAAGGCTTTTTATCTTGTTTCATCCAATGCAATGAGAGCAAGACTTATATTTGTGGAAATGTAATTTGAACTGTTAGAGTGCAGTGTTTAATAGGAATTATTATGTTTGAACTATTAGATTTGTGGGATCTTATTTGATTGTTGTTTATTTACATGTTTAATAGACTATAGGATTGTTTGTTGATTTGGACTTGCATTATTTACAGACGAGCCTTTAACGAACAATTTTTTTTTACTAAACGAGCTTTAAACTAACAGGTTACTATAATTATTTCGAGCTTTAAACCAGTCGAGCTCGAGCAACGCGTAAAACGAGCCGAGCCCAAACAATACTATTCCTTAACGAGCCGAGCTCGAACAAAGAATGTCATGTTCGAAACGAGCTCGAGCCGAGCCCTGGCAAGCTTGGCTCGATTTACAGGCCTAGTGTCTGTATTTCGGTCTAAGAAAACGTGCTTCTGAGGAGCCTAGTTACTTGAGATAGAATGATTAGGTGTACTTAATAGCGAGAGTAAATTAATTTGCAATTTTTCAAGTCCTAAACCATCAAACCGCTAAAGTAAGATTCGCTGTCTTGTAATAACTCCCCTATTTTTACCGTTATATATGGGATTTTTTCAAATATATATACTTGATGTAAAAATTAGCCCACGTTTCGAGTTAATTTAAACAGACATGTTTGCTTATAGAACTTATCAACTGTAAAAGTTTAATTTGATTTTAAATTTAGTAAATTAATTATGGAGTATAGATTAATCTGTTACTTTAAAATTACAGTACAAAATAAGGTAGAGTAATGATTTTATACTTTTATATGTAGGTCTGCCTTAAGGAATCAAAGAAACATTTATTTTGATGATTTCTTTTATTAAACTCTGGAAGGATACAGCATCTAAAAAGAAAATGATAGAATTTATGAGTTAACAATGTTAATGATATCTTTATATGAAGATAATTACAGAGCTAAATTTATTGTTCAAAAATACTTAAAGCTCATTGAATGGTATTAAAACTTTGATGAGTTCAAGTATTATCATCAAATAGAAATCTTTTTTATTTAATAGTACTTTAAGTCTCTGAAACGGAGCATAATTTGGACAACAATTTCCTCTCTATAGGTTTCAAAAGAAAACAATTGATGCACAAACTAGAATTAAGTTAGAAAATAAAAGAAACAAACTCAGCTCAGAGAAAAATATATTGTTCACATTCTATACTTCGAACGGGTAAACGTTAAAACATCACTGCTGAGTTTTTATTCCACTTAAATTACAGCAACAAAAAAACTTAAAGAATCAGTTCAGTAAAAAAGTAAATGTTCTCATATATATTCGAACGGGTAAACGATTAAAAACATCACTACTGATTGGCAGGCACAAAAGTATAAAACATGCAAAAAAAAAAAAAAAAAAAAAAAAAACAGTTCAGAAATTATAGTGTTTACATGATTTTTCAATCGGGTAAATGGTTAAAACATCAGTGTCAAGTTAAAAGTTTTTATCTAAAATAAACTAAATAACAAACCATGAAGAAAGAACTTTTGTAAAAACAATAGTTAGGCATATAAACTTCAGCTCAGTAAAAAAAATATGATGTTCACATGTCATAATTCGAACGGGTAAACGGTTAAAACATCATTGCTGAGTTCAAATAACCTTTAAACTTAACTAGAACACTCTGAATGTGTTCACTAGTTGTTGTTGTTTTTTAAATTACTAGGCAAAACTTTTAACTTGAGCATCAGTCTTTAAAAAGAACAATATCATAAAACGATTAATTTTTCAAATAACTTAAATGGAGGTCATAAAAACAGCAACTTATCTCAGACAGCGAGTCTGTTTTAATCATGAATTTAATAAATTTCTTTGACATCATTGATAAGTTAAAAAATTGGAAAACAATCAAATCACTTTGCATAAATACTTAAAAATACAGGAAAACATAAACATACCACTTTCACAGACCCACCCATGGCTTTAGGGGGGAGATTATGTCGAAACTTTGTCCTGACAACACCTCTTGCACCATGTGGACGTGTAACTTTACCCCATATCACTCGTATTCTGCTAGATTTCTTCTGACCTTTGGCAACTGATTTTTTTGCAACTCTGTATACATAAGCAACACGTTTTCCAAGATAAAATTCAGTATCTTTCTTAGAATTCACACCTTCAATTCTGACTAGTGATGTGTTTTCATTTTGGTTACGAAGACCTCGTTGATAACCAAGGAAAATTCCTTTACTGTATAGCCTGAAATTAAACAGCTGTAATACAAAATCAAAACTTCTAGGTGAAATTGAACTAAATTTAAAAGAAGCAATAGTAAGTTTTCTTATGAGATAAATATTCTTACCGTACAGGTTGAGACATGACTGAGTCTCTAAAATTAAAAATTCCAACATTTCATTCAAAATGATAACAGAACATTTTAACTCATATCAAAAAATATATATGTATATATAGACATGCGTATATATTTGTACAATATATGCATATAGGATAAGTTCAAGGGTTAGAGCTTTATTTGAATAAGTTAGAATGAGACAACATAACCTTTTACTTATAATTGTTAGATGCATTTATACTATCTTTGATTTAAAAAAATATTAAGTGTTAACATGGAGTTGATTGTATTTAGGGTTTTAAACTGTAACATACAACTAAGAAGCCATCTTTACACTTAACAAAAAAAACACGATCATCAATTAGATATAAACAACTTCAAATTAATTTCCTTATAGTCTAAGAAGTTAAAGACTTTAAATAAACAAGACGGATTGAAAATAAAATGTCCTTGTGTATTGAATAAAGTACTATGACTAACACCAATAAAATATAATTTGAATACTGGGTAAGTACAAATTCAGATTAAAGTATAACTCATTCTTAACATAAAGTTACGTACATAACTCAGATTATTAACCATCGTCTACTTTTATGGTATCATTAAACAGATACTACAGGATTAAATATACCATTTACCTTCAAGGACAGATAATGCCCAATCGAAAAAAGGAAGACTCTTGTAATTGCGGACCAGTTGGAGTTTCTTAACATAATATTTTACAGATCGGAATAAAGCGAAGTAGATCTTTTGGTTGATAAAGATAAGATTAGGGTTTCCGTTTCAACAAATGTCGAACCATTAATGTCAGTTGAATAAAAACGCTAAAGAACAAACTTATTTACATTCCTTGCTATAAAAAAATTCTATCCACAGTTTTGTTTGATAAATAAGAAAAAATACTTTAAGATTTTTTTGTACATGGATTTCCCAAAGTAAAATTAAATGAGAAACAGTAAAGATACCGATATAATTTGTTTTTCTTATTTCATTATCATGATCACCATCATGATGATCATCGTCATGGTCATCATCATCATCATCATCATCATCATCATCATCATCATCATCATCATCATCATCATCATCATCATCATCATCATCATCATCATCATCATCATTATCATCATCATCATCATCATCATCATCATCATCAATATTACATTATACCTAGTTGAACATAGCTGCAACTTTAGCTAAGTGTTCTATCGTTGCTATAATCTTCCTCCAGACATCAGTATTTAGTTGTTTATGAGTAGAATTTACATATTGATATGTTAGTTATAAAAATATGAATTCCTCTGCTGCCAGAATGAGCTCGTGAACCACACCTTATTGATTGTATTTATGTTTAAGTATTACAAAGATGATTGTAAATTTGTTAAGTGGTTTATACATTAGTGTATAAAAGATGCATTTCCAAATGCATCTTTTATATCCTATTTAGTTTATGATTGGTAAAATTATAAACTACTTAGTTTATGATTGGTAAAATCATAAACTATTTAGTTTATGATTGGTAAAATTTAGTAAACCTTGGCTTTTTTTTAAATGCTATTTCTAAGTTGTAGAGCTGCTCCTATATTAGAGACATTTATTACAGTATTTCTAGAAACTAGTCGCGGAGATTCCGTTTTTATGTTGATTTCATTGTCTTTGAATGTAGATACATTTAAATTAAAGTGCATTTGAATTTTATTGGGCTAAAAGACAATTTTACTATTTGTATTTTGGATTTAAAAAAAAAATTTTTTTCATTAAATTTAAATTACTAAATGAACATACAAATTTTATAACAAATAAATAAACTTTATTGCAAAATAAGCAAATGTTTAAATTATAATTTTTTTAATGAATTTTAATAATAACTTTTAAAATTTATCTTCTGCTGACTTTTTAGATTCGTTTTAAATATTTCTGATTATTTTTTTCTCTTGAAGGTAGTGATTTGGACTTTTATTGTCAATGGAATAATTACGGGACACTTAAAACTACGAGGTAAAAATGGCACACAGAAAAAAAAATCAGAAGTCAAAAGTAACAATATAAACTAACTACTTTCTATGACAATTTGGGATAAATTTTAGATTCACATATTACAATTATTTGTACAGTTACTGGTTTTTATTTTTTTTGTCGAAAAAAGCAAGAAGACTATTTTTCTCAATTAGAATTCTTTTTTATTTGATTGGTACAAAGAATTTTTAAATTCATTGATTCTTTGGAAACTGTTAAACAAACATACAAATTTACCTTTGCATTTTTCTGTACAAAACTCAAAAACTCAGTAAGAGTTAAGTTTCGATAAAAGTTATTCGTTGGAGTAAAAGATTACAAAGCATAAAAGTCATATAAAGTCACAATAGAAATTGCTTTCTACAAGAATATATTATTTTGTAAAGCTTCAGAGGCATACAATATGCCCAAAACAGCTCTTCACAAGCGTGTGCACAACATTGTCCCATCACAAGGTAGAGGTACAGAAACCGTGCTGAGTAATCGTGCGTTTGACTTTATTCTAGCTTCAGTAGTATCAGTTTAGCCAATGGAGGTTCGGCAGAACGTTCACAGATGTCATCGCAATAGTTGAAAGTTATTTGGTACTTACAAATTAAAGCCATCTATTTTCATTAAGCGGTATATCAGGATGAAAATGGTATTAAAGTTT
The DNA here is from genome assembly GCF_058129835.1 of Hydra viridissima. Taxonomy (NCBI): domain Eukaryota; kingdom Metazoa; phylum Cnidaria; class Hydrozoa; order Anthoathecata; family Hydridae; genus Hydra; species Hydra viridissima. Next base: position 3,071,274 of record NW_028324310.1, read on the forward strand.
CATTACTATAGAGTAATAAATTAAGCGTCAGAGTAGCACACAGACTTTTGTCTCCAAGGGCTTCTTCTGGTATTGAAGACAAAATAGCAAGTTATTTAACAAACTTCAAAAACAAATTTTTCTGAAAAATTACTTAAAAAATATTTTATTGTAAAAAAAGATAAAGAAAATATTTTTATACTAATTTTCATATTTTAACACCATTTTGTACTGGCTCCAGATTTAGTTGTGGGAAAGCCATGATTTCACCTGACAATTTAAGAGCATCATTAATATTCAACCTTCAGCTTTGTCATAGTTTTGCTGAATATAGAGTCATCTATCAACCTAGACAAGCCGGATTTTTTTTTTTTTTTTTTGAAGGATACAATGTTTCCCCTTCGAAGGAAATAATGAAGCGAGAATGAATTGCAAGGGTAATGCAATTTCTGCAAGCAATCTAAGCTTCACCTCTTTTGCCTTTCACCAGTTTAGGATGTTACTGTAACAATTAGCTTTTGGCAATTTTGTTAATGTCTTGTTCATCCCACTCAGTCTTATAATGATTTCCTCATAAATCAGTGTTGCTCTCTTGCTCCAGATTCCTGTGAGAGAACAAATGGAATGAATGGGTACTCACCTTCATTTCCATTCAACGGGACATGGGCTCGATGAGATGAAAAGGTTTAACTACTTTTATGAATGCGTAGTTGTGCTTTAAAATAAAGATATGGAGATAAAGATAGTTAAATTTAAAAAAAACTTAAAAAAATTTAGTTTTTTTAAGCAACAACAAATATCCACATTAATGTTATTTACTGACGAGATTTTACCGGTTATGACGTCATATTAATATTTTTCTTTTTTCAAAGAAAAAAATCTTCTTTTTTTGCAAAGAATTTTTTTGAACAATTAAATATATAAAAAATTTTAAAAAAGATCCACTTTTATGAACAAACAAAAAAACGTTTAGATTTCCCCTTTTAATCATGGAAAATTAAATTTAGCATTTTGTAAACAATTGTATATCAACACTACCGTCCAATAGTTATTCCCATGACACTACTTTTCAAAGTTTTCAATTTTTATTTAAAAATGAGGAAAAAAAGCTATAAAAATAAAATCACTTGAAATATATGCTCTATGACTATTAGTTAAAGTTACAAGTTTGAAAATTCTTTTTTTCTAAATTACTCTTCTTTGTATAAAATAAAAAATAAAATAATTCTTTTTTGTGTAAAATGAAAATTGTTGACTCGCATGAAATCGCATTAAAATAGCTGTTTCTAGATATCTGTGATATGTTGTTTTGAAAGTAAACAAAATTTAATGACATTTCTTTTAAGATTATAGCATTTAGAAAGATCAGTTATGATTTTGTCAGAAAATGATTGTTGAAAATGTTGTTGTTGATTGTTCATCGGAATAGAAACTTAATTTGACTGTTGCTGCTCAAAGGGCTAACAAAAAAGCATCCAAAATCTGTCCTTTTTAAGATTCTCTTACTGATTAACGGAACCATACATTTTAAAGAATCAAAGTCTGAGTCTCCGAGACCAAATATTTTTAAACTTAAAAATTTATTAAGGCTGTAGTAGTAAAAATGTAGCATGTAAAGCTAAACTTCCTTCTACAGTGACACGAATCACGAAATTATCACAAAAAAAAAACCTTTTCTTTTTTTTAAAAAAAAAAAACAGATTTTCTTGCTTTAGTTGCAAATAACTTCCTGTTTATATTAATCCATAAAAAAAGGAGAAAAAAATTACATATTCAGTAAAAAATGAACATAGTTTAAAAAATTTAGACAACCTAGTTTACTTTGCATAAAATTGCACATATTTGTTGCGTTAGTTCGCTAACTCACCAGCTAATTTAGCTTTTTGCGCATGGCCGCTAAATCGTATTATATAAAGCTTAGCAATATGCACAGGCTCTCTGTCTCTCTTTCTCTCTCTCTCTTCGATACACTCGGTGCGATTCAAGTCTTTGTAAACGGTTATCCTGTAGAAATATATGTAAAGAATCTTGTCATATTATTTAATCTAGAATTGAAGTACAAGGGACGTCAGCTATTTGAGAACATATTTTTAATATTTTATGAATGATAAAAAGTCAAACAGAAAATATTTTTAATCAAAATCAGTTATATAAATAGTATAAGATAAACTATTGTTTAATAATTTTATTCAAAGAAATCCCCCTCTACTTCAATAACAGCTTTGATTCGAGACCTAAACCGACTGCAAGCGCGCTTGAGATGGTCCTCATCTATGTTGTCTATTACTCGGACAATGGATTCTTTCGGAGAATCTTTGGAATTGTAGGGATGTTAATTAAAATCTCTCTCAACGACTCCCAGTACATAGTAATCCAACGGATTCTGGTCTGGAGTGTTTGTAGGTCACAAGTTTGGAATGATGTGATCATAAAAATGGTCCGCCAACCATTCCTGAGTATTTTGAGCCTTATGTGTTGGTGCAGAGTCTTGTTGAAAAATGTAGGGCCTTTCATTTCTTACTCTATCGATCCGAGGCTTAACAACAGTACCCAAGACTTCAATGTAGTAAAGCAGCAGAAGTGACTCTTAGTCCTTGCGGAAAGAAGTGTGGTGACATCACACGTCCTTCGTTGCTAACAACCCCCAAAACCATAACAGTTGCAGGAAATTTTCTGTGCATGACTGTTGGAACTTTGCAAGGGTCATCACACAGCCATTTCCATCTGTCATTTCTTCTGTTTACTTTTTGATCTTGATCAAAGTTTTTCTCATCTGAAAAAAACTAAAGCATGCCTTGCTTAGCAGGATGCTTCAGTTTGTTTAACAGGTGTTCTAGTCGTGTCCGACCGTTGCTCGTGATTTTTACGTTTAACAGCTTGATTACAATCACCATCATTTTCTTCTAACTCCTTGAGAACTTTAAAAACAAAAGATCGGGCGACTTTAAGAACTTATGCGATTTGTAAATTGCTATGCTCTAATGCTACAATTACAGCATGTCTTTTAATTTCTTATGTTAGTTTATTATCTGTCATTTTTAATTATCTGCGAAAAATAAAAAAAATTAATATAACATAAAGAAATGATGACATTACGCGATGTTCTCAAATAGCTGATGTACCCTGTAAATAAGCGTAATTCTATAATGTTCTTTATACACCAAGTACTGGAAGATACACGAAAAAAATTCAAATGACAGCTTAATCATAGTTGAGATATTACATACCAATATTTAGTAGGAGATGAAGTATTAATTGATTAAAATTTAACTAATTAATTAATGCCGTTGATGGGATACAGAGATCGTCGAATATGCGGAAAATTTGGCTCTGTTTTTTATGTTTATTCAACAGAAAATTTTCGAAAATTTTGTTTGTTTTTTGGAAATCTCTAGCATTTTAAAATGGTGCTATGATAACAAGTCTCAGCATAAGCATGGAATGTCTTGTAATAAAACTTCATGGCAACTTTACTTAGCAATAGCTTTAGAATTAACAATTTATAAAGTAGCATCCCTACTTGTAGCCCTATATAAGTGCTAATTCTTGCCAAGTTGTAGCCTTGTACACAGAGTAATAGCCTTAGTCTTAGTTACAGCTGTAGCTTGAGTTTTACATGATTTGTTGATGTTATCTCAAGCTAACAACAACAAAAGTTGATAGTAAAAAAAAAATTTGCAATTGTAAAAATTGGCAGTTGTAAGTATGCATGTTCAAATAATTGGTATGTTTAACCTTATCATATAAGTTCGACATCCCCAAACTAGTGACAACCTCAGCTTGAATGGTTGCTCCTAATGTTACGTAGACTATAAAAGATTTGTGACATTAAATCAGATTAAACCTAAATTACGCTTTGAATTGCACCCAACTGTTGCTAAGAGCTTTTGTTTTAGGAAAATCAATGTAAATAATTTTCCGCTTCTTTTTTTCTCTATATACAACAAGCCGCAAATTAAGAACATGAAAAGTTGTTAAAACATACTTAATAGATGGCTATCTTTCAGGACTTGTGTATTTTCCTTTAAACCAATCAAAAATATTCTATGCTATTTGCTTGTCGTAGACGAATTTTGCTAAACAGAAAAATGTTAAACTTTTGTAGTTAGCCATTTACGGTGATTTTAACTATATGTTTTGACTTCCAAGTTTACCTCAATATCTTAACTTAAGTTAAACTTCGCCAAATTTTGAATACTTTATTGCACAAATAAAAAATTATAGAAAGAACCACTGTTGAATCTTGTTTGTTGCTTCAGGGAAAAGTCGCCCAAAAAGAAGCTTTTCATTATTCAGAACCAATGCTTTTCTTTTTCCAACTTCTGTCCACAGCCTTCTTGGATGAAGAGCTAATAATAAAAGACATGAATTACTTTTTAAAAGACTTTATTGAACTCATATAGGGAAATATTAAGAATGAAATTTAAAAGAGATTTAGATTTATACATTAAGACATTTTAGAAATTAAACTTAAAATATAATTTAAAAATATTTTAACGAACTGTATGAAGTCAAAAATAGTTTGGTGCAAAAAAATTTTATTCATAAATTTATTCCTCAACACTTCAGTTCACAGATTTCTAAAGATTTTTAATATGATATCTATGCCTACACCGTTTTTAGAGTTTTGTATAGGAACACTTTTTGAAAATAGTTATATTTGAGATTTGACACTGAATTTCGGACTGCAGTTATTCAATATCTCAAACTCTAATGGGACCGGGGGAAAAGTTTGAGAAAGGGTTTGAAAATAAGGAGAATCACCTGACTTTCGCCAAAAGCCAAAAAACCAATAAAAAGCCACTACAATTTTCAGAAAAATTTTTAACCTGGCATTGCTTCAAATTATATCTTTTTCATCTTTATTAGATATTCAAATTTTAGTGTTTAGGATCATTTTTTATTACCGTATAGTGGGCTGTATAGCGAAGCAATTTGCAGCATTTCAAAAGCATCTTCAAATAGTACATCAGATGGGTGTGGCGGGCCTTCATTATCTATATCTTTGTTAACGCTATTCTTAGCTTCATCATCATCTTCAAATATAGGATCTAAAATCTGAGCTACGATTTCAACGTCAGTAGTTAGTGAACAGTTACTACATTCCAATCTAAACCAATGAACGACTCTTCTGTGAGCTCTTCTGGTAATACTTGCAAACGCTCAAGCTCTTCTATCAATGATCTGTACGAATTATTATCAGCTTCTGCCACCTGCTGGCTTGATTCGCTGATACCAGATTTTTTAAAACGGTTGACAATAGTCTCCTATGACACAGCGTTCCAAGAAGAAACAAGATCTTCAATTGCTTGAAGGAAAAGAAATTTTCGTCAGGGGTTTGTTTCTGTGAAGAACCTTGCTACACAGGCGCAGAGGTTTTTGGCAGTAATGAGATTTAAGGTTGCATATTATGCTTTGATCCGTGGGCCGAGTGCGGATGGGAGTGGGTAAATGTCAGGTTGATGTTGCTTTGACTTTCGATGTGTGGGTGGGTAGGACATTTACCCTTCAGGAGCACTACTTTTCTGTCCATGAAAAAAAGAGTAAATCATCTTTACCCATTCGATAAATAGGTTTCCGTGTGTGTTAGAGAGTTATTTGATAAACTTAATGCATCATGAGGTTTTAGATTTGCCGATAACAAGCAGGCGCGGATCTAATGGGTGGCCATTGTGGCAATGGTTACATAGTTTAAATTTAATGGCAGCCACCATAGTTTTCGGTTTTTTTTTCTTACGGAATATCCCTAAAAATTTTAATTTGTCTGCCGTAATTTACGGATTTTGGCTATAGAGATTCCTGCCATGGCCAAAACGGTTCTTATTATACGTTACCGATGTTTTATTCAATCAATAAATGCCGCGATAAAATATTAAAACATCGATCTTTTATCAAAATTTCAACCGTGAAAATAAAATTTGGCCACACAGTTACGAACTCCTGGATCCGCGCCTGACAAGTATAGGTAATCTTTCTCTGATTATATTTCCTGCTGCCATACCTGCTAATCTGAGCTTACTACTTTTACCCCCGGAACATTACTCTCGTGATAAATGGTACTGTGATAATAGCTGATCGTTATGAAACTTTATTATTACGTTTATAAAATTCTTGTCATTAAAGTTAATTGATGTAAGTTATGAGTCAAGTAATACGCTATTTTTATAGTTGTCGTATTTACATTTTATGACTTGACTAATAACTTAGTCAAGTCGTACGCTATTTTTGTACATAATTACACCCTCGAGAATTTTTTGTTTCTGTATAAAAGTTGTAAAAGAATTGAATAAAAAACAGTAGAAAATAAAAGTAAACAAAGTTGTTGTATTTACAAGCTATTTCGGCAGTATGGCATCCATGGCAAAAATGATTGGAAAATTTGATGGATCTGGAGATGTTGTAGTGTGGTTGAAAAAGATCAAGCTGGTGGGAGAGCTGCAAAAGTTGGGCGATCTTTCATTGATCATTCCGTTGTTTCTTGAAGGCAGTGCGTTCGCATTATATGAGCAACTTGGGGAGAGCCAAAAAACTTCCGCTAAGGACATTGAAAAAGCCCTACTAGATGCATTTGCAGTTGATGGTTTCCAAGCTTACGAGCAGTTCAGAGATCGGAGATGGAATGACGGTGAATCTGTCGATGTGTATTTGGCCAGTTTGCGTCAACTTATGAATTTGGCCGATATTGAAAGCGAAGAATTATTGCTAAGAGCGTTCATAACTGGATTGCCGGGTGAAATTTCGAAGCAGCTACGAGCACAAGTGAAAATATTTGGGATCAGTTTACAGGATGCATTGAACCATGCAAGAGTACTCATGACGGAAAAAACAAAAGAAGAGTATGTTTCAACAACTATCTCTGAGTTCCATAAAAATGTTAAGAAACCATCCGCTACTGATGTTATCTGCTACAACTGTGGCAAATCTGGACATGTTGCTCGAATCTGTTTTTCGAAGAAACAAAATGTCAGTGATGGGATAAAATGTTTCAGGTGTGGAAAATCTGGACACATTGCAAGATTTTGTTTGTTGCATCAGGGAAACTCAAATGGGGAATCGCCAGCGCCAGCTGTTTCCCTAAACAACTAACGGCGCTTCCAATATGCACTGTGCAGGTGAACACCTTTGCTGGGAAAGCACTGGTCGACACTGGATGTACCCGAACTATTATCTCAAACAACATGGCTCGGAAAGCTGGTGTTCGTATTAGAAGACATGATATAATGGTGTTGGCTGTTAATGGAGAAGTTGTGAAAACGGAGGGAGAAGCTACAGTAACATTAATCATTGAAGGAAAAAAGCTCAAAGCATTTGTAATGATTCTAAAAAGTGTTGTCAACGGTATTGATGCTATTATTGGTATGGATGTCATTAATCGCTGTGGAGGAGTGCACTTGTACAATGGAAAAATTGAATTTGGTTTTGTTTCAATTTATACAGAGAAACAAATTGTTGGTATAAATGACAAGGATTTTGATGCTTACTTTGATGGTACAAAGTGGACTGCTAAATATAAATGGAAACAAGGTCAACCACAACTAAGAAATTCTGTCGCGCAGTACAAGGTAAAACCCCAGTTGATACCTCAATTTAATAATGAGATGGACTTATGGGTGAAAAATGGTTGGTTGAAACCATGCAACAAAGAAGAAAAAAGTACAGAAGGGATTGTCCCGTTAATGGCTGTTGAGCAGGAAAATAAAGGAAAGGTACGACCTGTTCTGGACTTTCGCGAATTGAATCAGTACGCTAATTCGCATAATGCCACAAGTGATGCATGTGATGAAAAAGTTAGAAAATGGAGAACTCTTGGTGACAAATTTGCAACACTCGATCTTAGATGCGCGTATATGCAAGTACACATCGATCCGAGTTTGTGGGAGCATCAGAGGGTAATCTACAAAGAAGAAAAATACTATCTTACACGTCTTGGTTTTGGGTTAAATTCTGCTCCAAAAATAATGTCTTCAATCTTAGGCAGCGTGTTGAATCTAGATGCAGATATTAGTGAAGCAACTGACCACTACATTGACGATATAATTGTTAATTTGGAAAAAACATCAGTTGAAAAGGTCGTAAATCATTTGGCGCGTTATGGATTGGTAACCAAAGAGCCAGAGCAATGTGATACTGCACGAGTATTGGGTTTGCAACTATTTAGAAATGAAAAAAAGGAGCTTTGTTGGAAACGAGGAAACACCATTCCAAAGTCACAAGATATCAAAACTGAAAAAGTAACACGACGGAAACTTTTTTCGATATGTGGACACTTGTTAGGTCACTATCCTGTTGGAGGTTGGCTCAGAATTGCCTGCAGTTTTATAAAACGACATAGTCAAGGAGATGCTTGGGATGATCTAATCGGAGATCAAGCTCAGTCATGGTTGATTGAAATATTGCGCCGATTGGAAGTTAGCGATTCTGTGAGAGGAAAATGGAATGCTGAAGGAATTCAAAATGGAGCGACATTGTGGTGTGATGCAAGCAGCATGGCAATGGGGGTTGCTATAGAATACAATGGCGTAATAATTGAGGATGCAGCCTGGCTTCGAAGTATAAATGATGTCATGCATATTAATATTGCTGAATTAGATGCTGTGGTGCGTGGGATAAACCTAGCTGCTAAGTGGCATATAAAGAATTTGTCAGTATTCACTGATTCAGTAACAGTTCATGGATGGTTAAAAAGTATGCTGACTGAAAGTCATAGGGTTCGATCAAATGGATTATCAGAAATGCTTATTAAAAGAAGACTTTCTCTATTGCAAGACTTAATAAAAGAATATAATATAAACATCACATTGAAATGGGTTCCGTCCTCCAAAAACAAAGCTGACGTGTTGACAAGAGTTCCAAAAACTTGGATAAATGAACTTTCAAAAAAAAATACTAAAGAACTAGCTGGGGTAAGTATTGCTGAGGAAATTCGTAATTGTCACTCAAAGCATCATTTTGGCGTTAATCGGACAATGTTTACAGTGCAACGAAGACTTCCGCACGTATTAAGAAAAGACGTTGAAGAATGTGTTCGCAATTGTTGCCAATGTAATTCAATTGATCCAGCACCAGTAAAATGGGAAAATGGAGTGCTAGATGTACCAGACACATGGTATAGAATTGCTTGTGATGTGACTCACTATAAAGGGTCGCCATATTTAACAATGATTGACTGTGGACCAAGTCGGTTTGCAGTTTGGAGAAAGTTGCCGTGCGAAGATACCAAAAGTGTAGTAAATCAATTGGAATCCGTATTTAGGGAGCATGGCCCACCGCAAGAACTGTTGATGGATAATGGAGCGGTGTTTAAATCCAAAGAATTTTCAAACATATGTGAAAAATGGTGTGTAAAAAGGAAGTATAGATGCGCATATAGACCTTCAGGGAATGGGATAGTGGAGCGTAACCACCGCACAGTAAAACGAACAGCTGCGAGGGCACAAATATGTCCGTTACTAGCGGTATTTTGGTACAATGCAACACCAACGGTGGGAACAAATGAGAAATCTGCACCTGCTTCTCAGAAAAATATGTACGTCTGGCGTCTACCAATTCAAGAGGAGAAAAACACTGAAACTCAGGAAAGATCACAACGAGTTATGGAAACTTATGGAATTGGAGAAAAAGTTTACGTTCGCCCTGCTGATGCAAAGTGCACTTCAGTTTGGAAAATTGGTACTGTAACTGACATACTCACAAACACAAATATTGAAATTGATGGTGTACCAAGACATGTGCGAGATGTGAGAATAGCTCCTGCCTCAAATGTTTCAAACGCTTCAAGAGAAACTATTATCAGTGAAAAGATCGACAGCGATGAAAGTGATTTTGAAGATTTAGACATTTTTGCTGCACAAGAGGAAGAAACCGAAGAAACAGTTGTTGACGATGAGGAGGAAGCTGGTGGCAGAGAAATCGTCGAAAATTTATTACCAGCGATCAGACGATCAACCAGAGAAAGGACAAAGCCGACATATTTAAATGACTATGTTACTTAAGAACTTTAGTTCTTGGGGTGATGTGATAATAGCTGATCGTTATGAAACTTTATTATTACGTTTATAAAATTCTTGTCATTAAAGTTAATTGATGTAAGTTATGAGTCAAGTCATACGCTATTTTTATAGTTGTCGTATTTACATTTTATGACTTGACTAATAACTTAGTCAAGTCGTACGCTATTTTTGTACATAATTACGCCCTCGAGAATTTTTTGTTTCTGTATAAAAGTTGTAAAAGAATTGAATAAAAAACAGTAGAAAATAAAAGTAAACAAAGTTGTTGTATTTACAGGTACTATTTACTTGGGAGACACTTGTAAAATAGCCCAGACTCATCAGTACTGAAAATGTATTCAAGTTTGTGATTTGAGAGCAATGTTGGGAGTGCGGTTTCATTCCATGGGGCGGTCATACTAATCGTCACAGAGGTACTTTCGTTAGAGATGGTTTTTAAGCTGATGCCATTCCTGTAAATAAGAACAGAAAATCGAGTTTTAACTTAAATCATACGATGGAAAATTTCATAGCTGGTGCATACATATTTTTTTAAATTTAAATATAACAAGATTTTATAAAATAGAACAGACCTTTATTTCAACAATCTGATGCTTCAAACTCCGATTCTCTCAATCCGTCTGTGAATTTCAGTCCTTTTTCTGTCAGCATGATGCCATCGATTGATAATTATACCCTTGTCCTTTTTTGAAATTACCAATACGAAGTTTCTTCCGTTTAAACTTTGTTTCAATTTTTTCCTGCGAAGTCAATAATTTGTTTTTATTCTTAACTCAGGTTGGTATTGTATTTTTTTGGGCACTATACTTTTGGGTTACCTCTTTGGTACACATCCCTTTTTCCAGGTCTTTTAACGCCTTGCCTTTTTCGAATTGAGATTTGTAAGTATTCGTTTATCAGGCGCCATGTTTTTTGAAAATTTGAATTTTAGAAAATGGAATGTTGTCAATCCAAAAATTATTTGCAAGAACTTCTGAAAGTTTGGAGAACAGTTTAAGATAACGAGAGAAAATTGCCCTTGGGAGCGAAGATACTGTTCAAGATACCAAAAAATTCGAGATATTGAAGTTCTTATACATCAAGTGGATTTTGGCTCAATAAGTCCGTAATACCCAATAGACCGGTGAAATAATAATCAAGTATCCGAGATATCGAGAGTCAACAGAAGTTACTAACATACGCTACTCTAAAATCTCTAAGTTCTTATAGGGTAGTTTTTATTGACTTAATTACCTTTTGAAGTGATTAAGTTTGATTAACGTACAAATGCGAGTTTTACTTTAAGTGTGAGTTCTTATCGAGTTTACCTTATGATTGTACAATTTATAATGCCTAATGGTTGGCTCTGTGCTGCAAAACCCCCTTTGAAAAAAAGGCTGAAATTGTCTACTGTGAACTCTGTTGCAAAAGATGGACTTTTACATGAAACCCCAACTTCACCTATAAATTATAAATTTATGAAGCAGACTAAATTATCAAGCTATTTTAAGGGAGTGGAAAAAGCAGATAAGAATAAAAAAAAAAGTGTCAAGGCTGTAACATCTACTCACAAAAATCAATCGAAAATAAGTTTCACAGACACCAAAAATTCCATAGTCGACAGTAAGAGGGACTGTTATTGCAGCATATTACAAAAAACAGATTTTGTTACTCAAAAATCAGGTCAGTTAGTATTGTATTTCAACTTACTGGACTTAATTACATTGCTATAATTTTTATGTTAATTGTATGTAAAACAATAACAATCATCACTTGGTATCTAATTTAATGATATTTTGATGTACATACTACAATGACCTAAAATTTTTTTTACATTTGATGTGCTGTCTGTTTATTTGTATGTACCGTCTGTTTCACATCACCTGCAACAAATTACTGTAGCAAGTGAAATGCACTAAAGAGGTTGAGTAACTAACAAGTAACAAAGTTTGCCTCTGATAGATCCCTAAAGGCTGGAGTATGGTCACAACAACTCAGACATCTTTTGACTTTGAATCATTTTCTAAAAACCTAAAAATATTTTTTTTGTTATAGTGTGAACATCAGCAGAAATTAAAGCTAATGGTAAAAGATCTTAGAAACCATAAGTTTAAATACATTTTCTCACAAAGCCTTAATTTTGTTCTGTTCATCTTTGTTTAGTTATAACATGTAAATCACTAGAATGATTATCTGTAGTTAAAGAAGAAAAAATAAGTTTGCATAACAATAAATAAATAAAGGCAATCTAAGCATTTAAACTAGTCTACCCATATAAAATTGGTTCAAATGAAAAAATGCAAATTTTTTCAGCAGTAAATACTATTTCTAATCCAATATAGCATCAAGAACCTTGTATTCAATATTCTGGTTTATAATCTTGGCCGAGTATAAGAAGGGCCAGTGAAACAAACTCTTGATAGTTGGCAGAAGGATCACATTCCAAGTAATGGGATTATTGAACATACACCAGTAAAAGAGCAAATTTCCAGAATATTGTCAATGTACACAAGAAACAATAAGTGAAAATAGAAATAAATCTAATTGCGCTTGTTTTACTACCATCATTACTAGCCTTAATATCAAACCAAAAACTTGAGTTATTCTTTTTTTTTTTAATTTAAGCACCATTTCATAAAATTACAAGTGAAAACAGGTAATTAAATTATGAAAAAAATGCATGTATTAGTCTAAGACATAACACCTAAAATAACACTTTTATTATTTTAAGCATAACTCTTTTTTAGAAAAAAAACTTTTCTGATTACTTAGATATATGTTCCTCAATTTTTTTGGAACTAGACAACTGTTTTGTGAGCCAAGCATGACAGCTGGAAATCATGCTTAAGTTTAGTTGAATACCAGACTTTCCAATATTGGGATACAAAAACTAGTTTCCGTAATCAACCAAGTTGCCCAATCAAAAAATTGTATAGCCAAGCTTTTGATCCAAGTTTCAGTCAATGAGATGAGAATTTTCTGATTTTTTCAACCATAGCATGTTTAAAGCTCAACAAGAAAGTTGTGATAAACAATCACAGTACCTTGTTCTGCATTGTAAAAACTTGTCAAAACTGGGTTTTTTTTTGTCAAAAAAAAAGTACAGACTAACAACTTGTATTTTCTTTTTTTAGGTTACGATTTATCAGAACCTATTCAATACTCAAATTGCATAAAGAACTCTGATACGAAATGGATGGATGTAGAATGTTCATCCATCGGTTATTCAAGTGATGAATTTTCACCATGTGTTTTAGCTGAATGCAAAGAGTTGAGACCTTTGAACAGCTCTCGGAGGAATAATAATGAAAACTGTGAATACAAAGGAGCACCAAACATAAGCTCTTCAGTTTATGGAGAATCTTCAAATCACCTCTTTAATGCTAGAAATAATATTAAAAACATTTTTTTTTCAAATTATGAAGAAAATGTCAAAGATTTAATATTTGCAAAATCATTGCAAAATGAGCTAGATAGCTTAGAAACTGGGAACTTTGTTGATCTACCATTAAATCCACCTTCACCTATTAATTTCACTGAGCAATTTTCAGAACTTCCTTTAAATCGAAGTGTATCACAACCACCATCACCTTTATCATCTGACTCTTGCAGCACTCTTTTTGATGACACAGAAATTGAATAGTATTTTGGAATTGCACTGTCTGTTTTTAGCTCAATTTGCGTCCTTTAGTAGATTACATTTATACCTCTAGTAGATTACATTTATACCTCTAGTAGATTACATTTATACCTCTAGTAGATTACATTTATACCTGTGCTGATTCCGCTGTTAACTTCCTGCTCTTTTAAGTTGTTAGCCTTATGTATTTTTACCTAAGGAGATTTTAAATAGGTTCTATTGGTTAGTTAGATAAATGTGTATTGTTTTTAAGTATAAGCATCTTTTTAAAGGTATTACTTGAAGGCGTATTTTTTTTTCAAGTTAGAGTTTTCCATTATTTTTTGAATTATGACTACCGGGATATTAATATAAAATTAATATATGCGAATGTTATTTTATAGGCAGGATTGCTTAACTTTAGTTAATTTTATTGACGAAGACTTCGTGAATTAGATTCGTAAATAAAAAAGCGAGAAAGATATTAAGCTTAAGTAAGTTTGGATTCTTAGAGAACTGTGTTCTAAACTTTTGAGATCCAAGTAAAGACAAACAGATCAACCAAAGATTTATTTACCCCTAATCTGCTAATAATTTAAGTAGTAAAGCTTTCTGCTGAATGAATTTTCGAACGCATTTTTCTGTTGCATTTAATTGAGTTTCAAACCGGTATTTTTTGGTAACCAGGTCAATGATCTCTCCGAATGCGTATAATTTGTTTGAACAGTCTTCGTGGCAGAGAAATCTTGGCCTAAATTATTCGATGACGAAATTATAAAAGTACAGTGGAAAAAATCCACTGAGATTCTTCATTAAAAAAAAGAACCAATGTAAAAAATCGAAAAAATTAGGATTTTTATATAAAGAATTCGATTTTAATACATTTTGAACCTCCTTTAGCCTTAACATGGACCTATGAGAAATGGACGTGCAACCTATTGTTTTACATCAAAGAGGCCGCAGAAATCAGCGAGCCATGCGAGTTTCCGACAAACTCTAAATTTTCACTCGTCAACAAAAAAATTTATTAAAATGGCTGCCCACAGTTTTAAAACAGAAACTCTGATCACGTGGTATTAGTTTAAACTTTTATAGCATTTGTTTAATAAGACTGTTCAAGATAAAGTGTAGTCACGCGTTGACAAATTACACCAAGGTAAAGGAAATTAGTTGTCGGTACGAACAGATTCTCATCATTTTTCCAAGATGAACATTTGTAAATTTGGGAACTTTTTTCGTGTAAACAAAGTTCCGTCAATAATAAAATTGACCTGTAAGGCTAATTTTAAAATGACTAAAAAAAGTATAGCGAAATATAAAAAAGCTTAAATAAAATTTTTTGTCAAGGTCTGGTTTCATTCAAGTTTTTGGTCCTTCATTCACCAGGCTTAATTTTGTGTATTTTTTGAGTATTTTTTCCGATATGTCGCCATTTTTTGCCTTGACCACTCTATAAGCTCCATAATATATATTCCACTATGCATTATTTTTTACTAGGTGTATTTTCTAATGGGATTTTTTATAATTCATTTGATAAAGCAAAACCTTTTAAAATGTTATTCAAATTTACAAAATGCAAAATGCGGCCAGATATTTTATGTTTTCGTTTTTCATAACCCCTGGTGACAAAAATTTGGAACAAAATAAACACAGACAGTAATAGTACAACAAAAAGTTTAATGATCAAAAAAAATTGTACAGAATATTAAACAATATATTAGTTTTTTATTTTCGGGACTGCAATAATGATTTTTCGCCATTACGACGTATGGCATCAACTTTTTTGTATACATGTCAGGCGCGGATCCAGGAGTTCGTAACTGTGTGGCCAAATTTTATTTTCACGGTTGAAATTTTGATAAAAGATCGATGTTTTAATATTTTATCGCGGCATTTATTGATTGAATAAAACATCGGTAACGTATAATAAGAACCGTTTTGGCCATGGCAGGAATCTCTATAGCCAAAATCCGTAAATTACGGCAGACAAATTTAAATTTTTAGGGATATTCCGTAAGAAAAAAAAACCGAAAACTATCTTGGCTGCCGTTAAATTTAAACTATGTGGCCATTGCCACAATGGCCACCCATTAGATCCGCGCCTGCATGTTCACACATGCCTTGTACAAGATTTTTATCAATTTTTTTTAAACAAGAATGGATTTTTTTTTGCAGCTGATCTTCACTTTCAGCTTCCCAATTGTTTTCATACGCGTAGCCTTTAAGGATTGACCAGAAATCTTCAATTGGTCGTAATTCTGGGACACATGCTTGATTATCAAATTTTGTTACATAACGGATATTTTTCTCATCGAGGTAATTGGTCACACTTCTAGCATAATGTGAAGAGGCCAAGTCAGGCCAGAATGCATAATTACCATCACTGTGATGTTTGTTGATAAAAGGAATCAATCGTTTGATGATGCAATCATTTTTGTACACTGTTTAGTTAATTGCCAGTCTCGCAGGAACAATAAATGGTTTCGAGATTCCACGAGGGGATGTGGTAATCCACAAAAGAATTTTTTTTTCAAATTTGCTTTTGCGCTTATATTTTACATTTTTTGGTGCATTTTTTGCGTCATCTGAGTAAAATCCAACATTCGAATTTTTATTTGTATGTTTAAATGTAAAATAAGA